>NW_027271534.1:0-392500 GCF_040938485.1 Diadema antillarum
AAAACATTATTTTTATGCCTCCGCCACAAAGTGGTGATGAAGGCATTTTGTTTTCGGGTTGTCCGTCTGTCCTTCTGTCCATCTGTCCATCCGTCCATAATCAATTTCGTGGACAGTGTAACTAAAAAACCATTAGAGATATGTATCATAATAAAACTTGGCATGTATATGTACAAGTGTATGAGGGGGTGAAGTTGTGCCTATCATTTTTGGTTGCACATGCTCAAGGTCAAGGTCAAATGCTCAAAATTTCACTATTTCCCCCATATCTATGCAATGAGTGAAGGTATTTTCTTGAAACTTAATGTATACATGTACTAGTACTACCCAAAAAAAGATTCTCTGGTTAGAGATTTGGGTCATGAGGTCAAAGGTAAAGTGGTCAAAGGTCAAGTGAAAATGTTAAAATTTCACTTTTATCTCCATATCTCAGAAACTGTTCAAGGTATGTTCATGGAATATACTACATATGCATGTTATGACAGGCAGTGATTATCTAGGAAATTTTGGGGTCATGGGGTCATAGGCCAGGAGTAGAAGGTCCAGGTCTACACTTCGAAATTTCACCTTTTCCCTCATATTTATGCAATTCCTGCAGGATTTTTTTTTTTTTTTTTTTTTTTTAAAACTTAGTGTATACATGAATTACCCAATAGAGATACTTTGGGAAGTTTTTGCCAAAAAGGTGAAAGGTCAAAAGGTCAAAGATCGAGTGAAAGTGCTGAATTTCACTTCTTCCTCCATATCTCGAAAGTGGCTTGAGGTATCATCATGAAACTTGGTGCATATTTGTGCATGTTCTGCCTGACAGTAATTTCCTTGGGAATTTTAGGGTTATAGGGTCAAAGGCCAGGTTAAAATGCTTACAATTTACTATGTAATACAGAAATTACACATTTCCTCCATACCTTGACAAATATTCCATGCAAAAAACTTGTAAAAGGGTCAGAAGTCAAATTAAATTCCTCAAATACCCAAATGCATGCTCTCTTGGACAATATAGCCATTCATCCAATTAAACCTAGTTCAAGGAAAGTGAACATTCAACGCATTTGTGACAAACATGTACTGTTAACATTTTGCCAATTATGTGAAACTAGCTGTCATAACACTTTGTCAAGATGTACTATAGACCTATTTGGAAAATTATGGTATATGGTAGAGGCATTCCAGTCGCCATGACCACATTACTAGTTCCCCAATTGTCTCAATTTACGTATCTGTGGACACAAATGTATCACTTCGAGTTCTTAATAGTGGTGAGCTACAAAAGTTTGTATCAGGTTTATATCTACGTAGGTTTCTTTTACCCAGTAGCCTTTGTTAAAGGCTCTTCACCAAATATTCATGGTCATGAACAAGGAGGGTGTCGGTGCAGCAAAGAGGAGGAAAATAGGTTAAACAGCAATCTCTTGTTATTATGATATAAAATACTTGCTTCTTATAATGCAAAGAATACACCACAATTAAGCATGATTGTGTGTATGAATGCAGCTAATGTTTTCCGTTTTCCTTGCAGAAACTCAAACGGCCAGACGCGAAGGATGAGTGCAGGGTGGAGGCCAAGGATCGCGAGGTGACCACCACGACGGAGTCTGGAGAGGTCGTCACGCAAAAGATCGAGAAGCGGAACCGCACCGAGGTGTCGGCCAACATCACGCGGGTGTGTCTGGAGATCCTCTCGGAGGAGGGGTTGAAGAAGATGCAGAGGGGGGTGGACCCAGATCCCCCCGAGATGCCAGTCAACCGGCTGAAGAAGACCATGCATGCTGGTGAGCTAGTTGAGCTTCGTTTTTAATGTTCCTTTTTATGCCTCAACCACAAAGTGTCGCTGGAGGCATTATGTTTTTGTGCTGTCCATCCGTCCATCCTTCCGTCAGTGGTCAATTTTGTGGACAGCATAACTAAAAAAACGTTTGAGCTATCATAATGAAACTTTGTATGAATATGTATGAGTGGGCAAAGTTGTGCCTGTCAACTTTTTTGGCATACATGCACAAGGTCAAAGGTCAAGGTCAAATGATCAAAATTTCACTGTTTCCCCGATATCTATGCAATGCCTGAAGGTATTTTCTTGAAACTTGGTGTATACATGAACTACAAAATAAAGATTCTCCAGAGAGAGTTTTGAGTTGTGAGGTCAAAGGTCAAGTGAAAATGTTAAAATTTGACTTTTTTCTCCACATCTCACAAATGGTTGAAGGTATCTTCATGGAACTTAGTATGTGCATGCACTGACTGGCAGTGATGATCTATTTGATATAGGGGTCATGAGTCAAAGGTCAGAGGTCAAGGTCAACTTCTCAAAATTTCACTTTTTCCTCTTATCTATGCAATGCCTGCGGGATTTTTCTTTAGACGTAGTGTATGCATGTATTACCCAATAGAGATTCTCTTGGAAGTTTTTTGCTCAAAGATCAAAGGTCAAGTGAAAGTGCTAAATTTCACTTCTTCTTAAAACTTATGAAAGGGCCAAAAGTCAAGTTCAAATCCCCAAATACCTGCACTCTTAGACAATATAGCCGTTCCTCCAATTAAACCGAGTTCAAGGAAAGTGAACCTTTAACACATTTGTGACAAACCTGTCATTCTAATATTTTGCCAATTATGTGAATCTGTCAACACACATTGTCAAGACATTGTACTATAGATTTATTAGGAGAGCCATGCATTATAGCAGAGACATACCAGTCACCATATAGTGACATTTCTAGTTTACCACTGCCAAGGGAGGTAGAAAATAAAGTAATTGCGCTATCAGGGAATGCTATCATACATTTCGTATGCATACGTGTACAGATTACAGCAAAAAGTCAACAATTCTGCAAGCACACTAGCATGATTTGTCTTTAACATTGCCATGATTTTGATGGGTGAATAATGATGGTCATGTGATAGTGAGTCAGAAGAGTAAAGTTGATCCAAAAGGGCCTGAGCTTCTGACCTTAGCAGCATCTCTATCAGAAGGAAAAGTTAATTCACCTCATTCGAAATGGAAAAAAAAAAATGAAAGTTGCTGAAAATTTCTTATCCAATGATTTGGAGCCAGTAGATTGGAATTAGTCAACTACAGCCTGAGCCTTTGATCCTTGTAGAATCTCCATCAGAGGCAAAGGTGAGAGCCGTGTGTGTTTGTGTTTGTGTTTGTTGTTTTTATTGGTATCACAGATGATGACGGGAGCAGAGAACAATTTTCTCGTGAATTTAATGAAAATGACACTACCTTGAAGTGCACGGCATACTGTATGCAGTAGACAAGTTTTGTGTGCAAGAAAATGAGTAAAGAGAATTGTGAAAGCGCATGAACCAGGGGAAACAGAGTACCTATGTCATCAGATGAACATAAACTCAATTGTGACCAGCTACAACAAAAGGATCCGAAAGTCGGGGGAGGACGATTTTCTTAAAAATGGCATGACATTATTCCCGTACTCTTCTACTTTAATCTCATATAGCACAACTCATAAAAGTACTCGGAGATATCGTTGATTTATAAGCGCATGTCAAGTACTTGTGGAAAAAAGAAATGCCTTCAGTTTTCACGGCTTGACAATAGCAGGTATGCTCATAGCGACCACCGCGATGTTCATTCAAGCTTAGCGCCAGCGGTCTACGCACAACCAATCAGTAATCAGGATGCCACGCACTGACCAATAAGATCACGCCCTAGTTGCTAGGGGCGGAGTCTAGCTGCCACGCTAAATCCAAATGTTCGGACACGATTTTGTTACGTTGAAAGTCGGAAAATCATTTCCCAGAAAAATGCTGAGTTCTTGCCTTTCCTTTGATTATTTAGATTCGAAATTTCAGCAGATGATAGACAAAACATTCAGAGTACAAAATTATGCAAGCAACAGAAATCTGATTGTTTTGACCAATTTTGATGATGTGACTTCAAACTTGATTTTCTCGGCTAAGCCGTCAGCGACTTTAGGATCCTTCTGTTGTAGTGGGTCATAATTTATTTATAATATTGAGAATAGTGATACTAGGCATTGTAGTTGTAATATTTGTGTTTGTTTTGTATACAGGTTGATCTCATTGTGCAATGGTTGAGATGAGTAAGATTGATTTTTTGTTGTTCTATGTATTTGTTTTTTTCGTTACAACGCTGTATCTTGTGGGTATTTTATTGTATTCATGGTCCTTTGTTAACAATGTCTGTAATTCAGCCTCCAAGCTGCGATGGATATCGATCAATAAAACACCTTTTCAATTCAATTCAATTCAATTTATCCAGCAACAAGAGCTTCGGAAAGATTTACATGTACCTAATCGGTCTTTTCTTATCATAATCCTCAGACTCCAGGATGCAGCTGAAAGCACTTAATGCTGATGACTTCAAGAGGCCAGTCTCGAACTCCGCCCAGGTGCCACTCAGCAAGCGAAAGCGCATGAATCCCAGGAATTCACAGGACCAGTACGACCAGTACGACCAGTACGACCAGTCCCCACGAGGCAGGGGCAAGCCGCCCTTCAACAAGGCCCGGTCCTTCGGAACGAGGCCAGGGGCAGGGCCGTCTTCTTCATTCAGAGGCCCTCCCCGCCGAGGCGAGATGCCGCCTTTTTCATACAGTGGCTTAATGCGAGGTTAGCCTGCAAGAAACCATAAAACCGAATGAACTGTGTCAGCTGGGAATTAGTGAAATGCTCAGCTTGTGATATGTATACTTGTTGTGCGATCATTTTTCAGCTAGGCATATACGAACATACATTTTTTTTTCCCACATCAAATGTGCGGGAAAGTTGATACTATCCAAATACTGAATTGTGCATTGTATCACAGCCCAGACATGTATAGAATCTTGCTAAGAGCAAAGTATGGTTTCGAAAAATACCTCTCCTGTTGTGTTCATATGGATAACTTGAGTGCATGGAAGGATTAAACCAGAGAAAATCTTTTGGGACAGGAACGGATGATCGGGAACTTTGCATTGTGCAATTCATGTCTTGGTGTGTAGGAATTCAGACGGTTTTAAATCATCGTCATCATCTTTCTTACATTTCTTATCCATATTGTCAGGAATGTTTTTAAATTGTTGTTTTGTTTGTTTTGTTCTTTTGAAGATCTCGAAAAGCTAAATCATATGGAAACAACATTCTAATTTCCAGTAGGAATAAACTGAGAGCTTTTGAGGTCATCATTTAGTCGAGTTCAAGAGCCGCTGATACAGATTCCTTGTTCCATGATTATTATTTCCCTTTTTTTCCTCCATGTGGCAGAGAGGCAAAACGATCTGTGGGCGATGGAGGAGGAACTGATGTACAAGCGGTGGCGGTTGGCTTTGATGGAGGAAGAAGAGCGCCAGTACCAGAGACCGCTGGGCATGAAGTACCCAAGAGATGCGGACGATTGGCGACAGCTGGGAGATAGGGACTCCAAGGGCATGCCCCCTCCGTATGAGAGGAAGTCCTTCCTGGAAGACCGCCCTCGAGTGTCCCCGACCTTGAAAGACCTGTACAAGGAGGGGCGCGGGCCTCGCTGGTGAGAACATTCTTGATGATTTCTGATGGTCATAGTGACCATTGTGGAACAATGCTATGTTTGCGTTTAAAGGGACTTCCAGATGATTCATATGAGTTGACATCATGCAGTTTGCGAATCGACAGTACCTTGTATAGATTTACAGAATTTATTGTGGTGGCCGGTATTGTAGATTGACCATTGATATAAGAACCCAGAACATGATACGCTGAACAAGGATGATGACATAGGAGGCTGACATATTCCAGTTAATGTAGCATTGTTATTCCATTACAATGCCACGTGCTGAGTAAGTCTACCTGTGTAGAATTTATGCATGCTTTCTTCTTGCGTTCTGTTTCCTTTAGCTCCCAATCATGTATTTTCATGTGAAGCTGTTATGTCATCACTGTCGTACACCATGCTCTGTTACCAGTTTCCCCCCCCAAAAAAAAAAAAATGTCAGATTCGTCATCCCAATGACTATGAATTAAGCTTTGTACTCCAGTATACCCAATTTATAGGTGTTCAATTACAAAGGTCTGAAAATCATCCAGAAGTCACCGTCAAGCAGACCAAGTTGTTTGTTTACCTTCACCAGTTCACACTCATACAGTGTACCTTGTCCCATCTCAATGGAGAGCACTTGCAGATTTCAGTCCAAGCTTCCTTGCAACATGACCTAACAGATATGAAAATATGTATTGCTGTCCTCATCTTTTCTGCATATGTCGACATAAATCCCCAGAACAGAATGTGAATAATGTATGTAAATCACATGCTTGAGGTAAAGCTTGTTTTCTAGTCTCAATGGATTTAACTTATCGTCGCCGGGGTGACACAACCTCATATCTACATTTAGGACAGCCAAAAAACATAGCAGCCAAAGCGCTGTTTGAAATGGGATAGATATTCCATAGACATGCTGTAGTGGCCTCATTTTGGGGGTAAGACAGCTATTATCTGGACAGGACATCACTTAACTGATTATCTGACTATCATAAATCCATGAAAAATATTTTCACCAAAATTTGAAATACAAGGTCTTGTCACCCCAGCAGTGAAGTTATGCAGCAAGTTGACTGTACCACTGAGATTGAAATCTCTTGCTTTCATTGACAGGTCCAAGATGGAAGGGCCTGTTATGCGTCGGAATCGATCTGAGATGGAATAAAACTTTTCACAGGTGATTATAGTATATTGCATGCCTTTAACAAGACGCCAGATAATATTTTTACAGGAAGGGAACATACAGAATATTCCATCCACAGGGTTTGAAAGTGCTATTGGAGGAGGTAATCGTTGCTTGACTTTAGAATATTCCAGGATGCATAACTTGGCAAGTATAGCATTTCAAACCCTGAAGATAAGAACATTTTGTATATTCCTCACACAAACAGCCATCATTTAATGCAATATATGTCAGCCAAAGATACTCCAAGAAGACATACCTATCCTGAAGTTCATTATAAACATATCTGAGCACTGTGACTTTGAAATTTATCCCTTGCATGTTCGAGACTGAGGCATTGTCCAGTGTGTACGATTATGATGCTCCATTTCAGTATCAGTAGTTTTGCTTGTCATATGAGATTTAGGGTATTATTCTCTTATGCTTGTATATGTGTGTGTAGTAATATATTTATTTATGAATTTTAGAGAATGTTCATGTAATCAATGAGTCATTCATAATTCAATCATTTTTTTTTTAAATTTATCCTTTGCTTTGTTAGGAGGCTGTTCTAGCTCCCAACAGGACATTTGACAGAAACCTGACAATACCACTGACCCAACAAAGCACGCCTCAGGGGACTAGTTACCAGTTGCCTCTTTGGTGGAATCAGGAAACACTCCAGCTGAAGCTGGTTCCCTCCAGCACTCATATCCTCTTCCAACAGCCTCCCCAAGGAGCACCTACACTCCTCACCCCCTCACTTTTCTTCTGTCCCCAACCTCCACCCCTCCACAACTGGGGCCACACAAACACATAAGATTTAAGTGGTAGATGGTCAATGAAGGTCTAAATTCCTTTGTACAATGCTATGTTTTTTACAAGTTAGGGAAAAAATGTAAATAGCATATCTCAAGTTCAGTGTTTCTTTATTTCCATCACCATGAATGTTGCTGGACACATTTTGCGTACTGTAGAGCTAGATGATTTGTGTGTCGCCTACTACATGCTCAAGCACTCAAATTTGCCGCATTTTCCAGTGAATGATTTATATCATCTAAATGTTGAGATGATATGTGTAAATAGGACTTGAAATTAAAGCTGATCAGTTTTTTGCTTGTGAGGTTAAGGGCTGGAGAGGGTAGGGTTGAGGTCAAAGATTAGGAATTCTCTTTTAACATTTTTTTTTTTAAAGAAGTCACATGTATATATGGTGCGATGCAAAGTTCTCTATTCCCACTGGATGCAATTTTTCTAGGGAAATCAGTGAAAATTACCATATCCAGTTAATTGTGGAACTTTCTCAACAATAATCTTCACAAGCTCATTCCAAAAAAAAGTCTTTGAAATGATAACAAGTGGAGGAAATTTGCATAGAAAGACAATAAAGGGTAGCCCTGACTTCACTTTCTGTGCAAACTGATGGGAAAAATGAGATACACTCTGCATGTACCCTCTCTATTTGTAGTGGCAGGCAGGCATTGTGTTATCAATGGTGACTTTGTCTGTCACCGCCATTCACGTCTTATTGTAGAAATGGAAAGAAAAAGAGCACATGCTGGATTGCATCTATGAGTAGTCTAGAATATTGAATCTTAATTGGGTTTACAACTTCTTGTCAAAATGAGACCCCTACTTGCTGGAATGATGCTAAGCTAACATATGAGAAGTATATCTGGGTGTGGTCATATTATCTTTTTATCCTGGAACAGATTTGGGTTTAGTTGTTGTTTTTTATGTAGTAATAGTTTAATCTGGATGTTCTGAATATGAATCTCATATTCTGGAATGAAAGAAATCACAGGAACCGTCACAAATCTTATCTAGTAATTTCTCTCCAGTGTTTTAGTATGAATTTTTGTCATTTTAACTTGATTTGTAGTATTTGTTTTGTAGCAGCATTTATATGTTTATGTTTATATTTTAGAAGCTTTCTTGAAATCATTTTTCTTATCTGGAGTTGATCAGCTACTGCTGTTTTTCTACTTTTGTTCATTTTGTCAGAACCACTTCTTACGATGGATGTAATGTGCTTGTAGAGTAGAATTTGTATGCAAATTTTACTGTAAGTTCCGTTTGCACCTTGGAAGGTTAAGCTACTACAAAATGCGCGTGTCATATTGGATTACATTTGGATGTCCTCTATGTACGTGGTGGGTATGAGAACTACTTGTACATACTCGGAAGTGGAGTTGAGCTATTTTGTATGTATATCATGATGTATGCATGTAAACTCTCTTTGTGTACAAAATTATAATAATGGCAAGGATGGGTGCCTGTTCTCAGTGACTGTTCTACGACATTTGCTCCTGTGAGGAATGCTC
This sequence comes from Diadema antillarum, assembly GCF_040938485.1. Lineage (NCBI taxonomy): Eukaryota > Metazoa > Echinodermata > Echinoidea > Diadematoida > Diadematidae > Diadema > Diadema antillarum. Next base: position 8,960 of record NW_027271534.1, read on the forward strand.
CCATGAAATATCAGCGCGCTACGCCAAATATTAATTCTATCCACAAACATAACCCTAACCCTGATCCTAACCCCCACGTCAAACTAAACCTACAATAAAACCCTACAGGTATTTCAACCCTAACCATAACCCTAACCTTAAATCCTTGGAGAAATTAGAGAAAATCTCATTGTCAGGGAGGTGTGGCTGTTCCTATAGACAAAATAGACAAAATAGCCACTATGAGAGTAGTATCCTTTGGACTAAAAGACTAATATCAAGAAAGCAGCACCCCCAAACTCCCCTAGAAAATAATAATAATGATAATAATAATTAACAAAATAAAATGAAATAAGATAGGATTAAAATATGAAAAATAAAACAAATGCAAAAGCAAACCCAAACACTAAAATGCAAATTGCTCTTTATCAAATCAGCACTACGCAAAAGTATGGATGTACACGCAGCATTAAAGCAGACTTGATCATACACAAGCAAACTGCGGTTGTAAACTTCAAACCATTTAAAGCTTTAAAAAAGGAAAAAAAGAAGAAGAAAAAAACAACAAAATTAAAAAAGGACAACTTGTTAATTTCCTGGCTCAATTACAAAGGTTTTCAGTCACTACTCTGCTCGCCTTGCGACATCCTTCATTCCAGTGTTCTGACCCTTGATGTAGAACGGTCCCTCAGGCATGTTATTTAACATCTGAAGAAGAAAAATAATGTATATATATATATATATATATATATATATATATATATATATATATATATATATATATATATATATATATGTATGTGTGTGTATATATATATATATATGTATATATATATACATATATATATATGTATTTGTGTGTGTGTGTGTGTATATATATATATATATATATATATATATATATATATGATATGCAATGTTTTTCATTAAAAAGGGTCCTACATTCAGTTCGTTCTCTCACTTTAATACGTTAGTGCAAGTCGATTTTTTTCACTTTCGCAAACAATCCCTCCTGATCATCCAAGCGTGAACACATACCACACAAAAATGATGCCAAATGATCTGGAATGAAACATTGTCAAAAGATGCATGATAACTATTTGTTTATGTCTGCTTTTTAGAATAGATGCCCATTTTCTGAGCGTAAACTTCTCTTCTTCTTTTTTTGGACTCACCCTGTATATTTGCACTTAGTCATTGATGCTCAATTTGTTTCATATTTCTGCAAATGATGTACAGCTGTAGTTCAACGTTCATGTTTCATTTAAGATTTGAAACAAGTGCAGTAAAAGGAACTTAAAAGCACTTTTCACCAATTATGTGTGATTGTGTATCAAATTTGGTGTGTTCAAGGCAAAATGTGTGTTGGGTTGTTTGAGAATGTGTGTGTGTGTGTGTGTGTGGGTGCGTGTGAATGCTAGTATATGTATGTATATATATATAAATATGAAGAGTTTGTTCGCAAAAACCGATAAGTCCATATTTGCCAAATGGAGATATTTGCTTTTAAAGGTCAAGAAAAATAAAGAGAATAACAAGAAAATTTTTGCTTCTTTTGACCATAACTTAAAAAATGTACCTTTATATGTAGTGACTAATATATCATTTAAAAGGTATTATTTTGTCCTTTATGACAGAGACCGTACTTCAAAATCTTCAAAAATGGACTTATTGGTTTTTGCGAACAAACTCTTCATATCATTGCCAGCATGAAGCCTGCTGGAAGCGGACAAGACTCCCATGTACAGGAACGCATACTGGGTATATACGCGTATACATGAACGCATATATTATATGCGTTCTGTACTTTGGAGTCTTCTCCGCTACCAGTGATTTCATCGCCCCAGCGTATGCCTAAAATGCTCTGCTTCACAGCATAGAGCACTTTTCATCAATTCACAACAAACTATACTCCACAAATATACCCAATGGATTTATATGTACATATATAACCATGCACAAATACATACTGTATATTTATGTATGGTTATACATCATAATCATACATTTATGTATAATACACACAATGGTTTTAAAATTATCAGAATGTTCATCTGTACATCCTCTTTTAATTATGACCTTCAAATTCATGTAACTTTATGACATTTAATGATAGGCTTTACACAAAGGAAATTCTCCAGGTATAAAGCAAACAAAGGATATTAGAATACATGTATTTCCATCCCCCCCCCCCCTAAAATGTGTTCATGAAAAAAAAAAAAAAAACACCCCAAAACAGTGTGGTTGAACATACCAAGATCAGAGACTACGATGGAGATAGAGATATCAACCAATATGGGTGTCATAGTGTTACTTATATCACATTGTAGTTAAAGTGTATATAAATTCATGTTAATTATAATCCAGCCTTATATTTGAAAATACATTGCCCATACCCCATCCTAGGGCTCTGCAACAATGCTTCGAGGAGCAAGTCAAAGATAATCAGCACTTCCACAAGTGCTGAAAGCCCTTTTCTAATTAAATAAAATCTGTTCACCGTTGAATGACATGATGAGTGACCCATTATCTCACCCCAATTAATGGTGCATGATTTCGGCAAGATCAAGGCTTTACAAATTACTAAAAAGCACACAATAATGATTATGATTCTATAATTGTGATGCAGATTTTCCCTCAGACGCATCTTCCCCGCTCCTATAAACACACACATGCACAGAGGATTTTAAAGAAATGAAAAGGGGCCTCTAAGAAAAACCTGATCACACCATACTCTGCCAAAAAAGGGGTTGCAGAAAAACTGCTGAAAACCTACAGTACACCCCCCCCCCCCCCCCCCCACAATACAGTTGTAACACCAAAACAAAACACATAACAGCTAAAAACAGAAGAACAAGAACAATGCTTTTTCAGCAGAATGATCTTCGTTGTGGTATAGCGCCATCTCACCTTTTCATCTCACTTTTTTTCCCCCGCCCAGTTTGGCAGGTATCATCCGGAGTGCGATGGGACCATTGTTACCTAATGCTCAGTTGGGAACGCACCCAATGCACATTTTCCATAGCCGTGTGTTGACTGTGTATTGGATACGCGACGCGGTGTCATTCGAGAGAACAGGTGGTAGAGAGATGTGAGAGAGGTCTGAGAAACATTTAGGCAGTGGTGGTGCCGGGGCGTGTGTGTGAACGCGTAAATGGATCTCCACTCGTTGGAATAATTGTGCTGTCTTTTCAAGCATTCTGGTCATCAACATAATGTCCCCACTCTGTCATCTTCACTGAAATTAGGTAGTGGTATGCATCATAATTCACCATCACGCTACGCAGCATCAAGACAACGAATGCGAGAGGGCACAATTGCTGCGACTGCAGGCAGATGTTGAACGAGCAACATTTTCCCGGTCGCCCTAGATAAGCAGGAGGTGTAGTTCGCAGTGGTATTTGCACGCTGCTACTCTCATGTGCAGAGGAGAGGCAAATGCAATTGTCGTCTGCTAGTGCTACGTGTAAGGTGTGCTCTCAAATTGATAGTCCAAGGACCAAGTATTTTGCTCGTGGTAAATGAGCATCTCATCCTCAACTGCAGACGATACGGGATTAAAAAGCAACGACATTCACCACACAGTACACAGTGGGCTTTTATTAGGGGAAAATGGATTCGCCAACAAGTGAAGGACCGAACGAGAAGACGCACATAGTCAACAAGCAAGAGGTAAGATTTGTAAACATTTGCATGTAGGGAGTCAAAAGGTAAAAGATAAGTGTTGCAGACCCTACAATGATGGATAATGCTAGCTGCTAAAGTCATCTTTTGAAATGTTGAATGAGATTTACATGCATGCTCCTTCTTTTTTTACTCATTAAGTTATTACAAAGCTGCAGAATGTAACTGTCCTTAATTGCTCTGGGTGAAATAGAAACAGAGACATTTCATTTGGAGTTATCAATAACTATTATACACAGCCCTGTGTACAGCGACAGGGCTGTGTATACTTATCTACGAGTATATGACAGTGAAAACGAAAGGCCAAGTAAAAAAAGAAACCAGTTTCTTGTCCTCGCGCGCATCGATTTTGGCCGCCGCATCGATTTTTTTACTATTTACTATTTTCAAAATGGCGCTGAAAATACCAAGAAATTCATAATTCTCGTCCCAGCCCGCTCCCCGCCCGCATCGATTTGACTTTTGAAATTGACTTTTTTGATATTTTACTATTTTTTCGGCCGCCGAAAAAAAAGAAAATTGACAATTCACCTACCAATCGTGATTTCTCATTTCTAATTACGCCTTGCATCCTCTACTTAGCTGTAGTACAGCTGTAGCTTCTGTAGTGTGTATGTAATAACGCATGCATTTCACACTGTGAGCTCGGCAATTGGAATGACCCACAAAGCAGTTGAACGGTAGTTGGATGGGCGCGGACGGGCCGGCCTGGGCTGTGATGTAAAGCGCACTCGGTACGTCGTGATGTAGACAGGACGTTGAGCACCTTCTGTACATTTTTCTCGTGCTGTTGCCCGCTTCATGTGCTGCTAGATTGATTGCGCAATGTAACCACATAATAGAGGAGTCCAGCCAGCCAGCATAGCATGCGCGCGTTCTGGAGCTGGAAAAAAAAAAATCGTGGAGTGCAGTGATGGAGAGAACCGATCTCAAGTGCACGTGTACACAGCGAACGGCTTTAAATACCAGAGCTGCCAACCTTTGGAAGCACAAATTAGTACTCAGCAGCTCCAAAATTCGTATTTTTCCACCAGAATTCATATTTTTTCAATCTCCCTCTTTTTGCTACAGTATTTTGAATTAAACTCGTCGACTTATGAGGCCTACAGGCTCTAAACATAACGTGCACATGCCGAAGCATAGAGCTGGTCACCAGCACGATTAAGATGCCAAACTACGCAATGTTCAGCATTGATTGATTGCTTTCTCGCAATGAATGTGTACAAGTGCAAGTATGTACCTCCAAAAACTTGCTGGGCTGATTATGGAAGCTTCCACTATCTAGCAGGGGACGTGGAATGCTTTCATCTTCTCAAGAGAGCTTCTTTGTGAGCAGATGCTATACTCTGTTCCGTGTTTCCAATTATCATTTACTATGAAAACATAATCATGCGTTGTTTTCAGGCTTTTTTCATTTCAATGGATTTTAAACATCAGTATTTTCCGAAGTATTCCAATTCCTTTTCCCCTGACTGGAATCGGAAAGTCTGCTATAACGATGATCGCAAAATGCCGCGCTGTGTGTGGAAGCGCCGACGTGCAAACACGTGGTTTCACTTTCAAGTTTAAAGGAATGCGCCATGTGCTCCTGCCTATATTAAAGGTTACTGCAAGTTCAATGAATCGAATGTGCCATAGCTGAGCTGAGCTGAATGGCTTGTTTACGGTAAACATGCAGTTTACGTTCGATACGAAGAAATCATTACGTTTTTCACGAGGGAAAAACACACAAAACAAACAAACAAACAAAATACACCCACGAACGGATGTTGATAGCCAAAACTTTGAAAAGAAATAAGCAGTTTTGATGAGTGTGAACTGAAATTGTCATTACACGTTGTATTTTGCTGTTTATATCACTGCTGCTTCTTGGTAGCACTGCAATGATGGCCATGGAAGAAATGAAGGGAGAATGTGACTTACCTGCACAGGTACATGTTTTATGTAGTTTTGGTATACAGTCATTCATCATCCAAATGATGAGTGATTATCAAATGTCTTTTTAAAACATGAAGAAACATCATTTAAATGTTTAATGCTACAATGCCATATAATCAGTATCATTTTGACATCCATCTGCAATTGTACAAGCCAGTTTCCAGTTGAATGTGCTACAATTGTACTGTGAAGAAATGCAGATACATACCAGCTGTGTGGACTAAAAAAGTCACAAACACAAATGATAAATAAAGCAGTGTTTTGAATATCATGGAATTAATTTCAGTCGTACATTTGATGAAAGACATGTTTTATACCTGTTTCAATTGATAGCACAATACATCAGAATTGCAAGTACGCTGGTATCAGAAATGCCATTACAACACTAAACACCAGTATTAAGATGGTCATTTTCCCTTGACATCTGTAGTGGGAAGAAAAAGCAAATGTATTTCTGCATGCATGAAGTTTCGTTTCAAGATTGGTACATACGTGTATATCTATTTGTTTGAAAATGCACAGAGTGCAGGCAAGACATACACTTGGGACCTGGTCTCTCATAACACAGCTACCAGAGTGATATTTCATTTCATAAATTTGATATAGAAAATAGTAAAGCCCTCTCTCGTTACCTTTCTCAGAATTACCGGACGAGAAACACATATTACTTTCATTTTGACAATCCTCGAAAAAATAGTAAGATATCAAATAGTAAGGACCTCCCTCATCGCCTTGCTCAAAAAACCCGAACGAGAAACTACTTTCTTTTTTTACTTGGCCAAATGTAAATACATCGTAATTAGGTGCAACATTAATGCATTTTTGTCCATAATTGACTGTGGTAAAGTACAAAACAGTTAACAAACACTACCAGATATTAAAACTGAAAATAGTAGAATTATAATAGCTCCATCTATTACTGCTTTTAAGACGAGGCTTGATCTGCACTGGAAAGACCAGCAATTTTTCATTTTCATTGATTTTTGCAAGATCTAAAACCAGCATTCAAAGTTTTATAGTACCATGCACATGGACTGGAGACCACTGTAAAATTCACTTAAACACACATTAATACAGTTGGTTTCTTCAAATGTTTTTTTTTTTTTTTCCCAATCTGAGTTTTGCTAAAGGGAAATACAGTAGATTCATACATTAAATTTTCCAGAGGTCATGTGATATTTTATTAATTGCAAATTTGTTGAAATGATGTGAGGAATTACCCTTGACAAATGTACACTGTAATGCTACTGACCACGGAATGTTACTAACCATTCTTTTGGGGGTCCATAGCGGAAAAATGGGATATCACTTTGCAACAGACTAAGTTCATGGATAATACTGTGCTTGAAGCAGTTAAACAATCTCAGTCTCACCAAACTATATAAAACGTCAAACTCCACTTCTTCTTCTTTTTTTTTTTCATGACAAAGAGAAATATGTTTTCCGACCTCCCTGAATCACCTGATGGGGGCCACCTTTTTTTTTTAAGCCCAGAAATGGCACGATCAACTAATTGTACAGGGAAGCCCTTTGTTAACAAGTTTGTTTGTTTTGTTTTTGCTTGTCAGCTGAGTAACCCCAGAAATGGCACCAGAAAATTGTGCACACCCCCCCCCCTTATTTTTACTTTTTTTTTTTGCTTATCAGCTGATAAAACCCAGAAATATAAATTGGCCCCCCCCCTTTTAGAATTATGCAGTGCCAGCCCTGAGCTATACTAACGCAGCTGAATATGGGATATTCAGTCATGTTCTCTGATCCACAAAAAATAAAACAAACAACTGAATATCAACTACAAGCACAGATTCAAGGCAAAAAAAAAGAAGAGAAAAATGCTCCATTACAAAAGCACTTGACTGGATTTGCTGTGTAGGATGGACAGATGTATCGGTTTCTATTGTTAAACCAGTTGGCCACCGCGAACAGCTGAACACATTTGCACTATGTATAAGATTGCCAACTCAAACTTGTCTGATGCTCATGTGAAGATACAATGAGCCATGAGGCATTTAGACAAGAGAATTTGTATAAAATTTGCTTCCAGAAGGATTAACCCATACAGTTAAAATTTAGTGACTGGTACTTCCACTCGAGCCCTCTTCTTTTCCCATTGTGAGATCTACATGTCTGGAGACTAGCTGCCGATGAATAGAGATTACCTAGCTAATCTCTTTAAGCCATTTCTGTTGCCATAATACATTGTTGCACCTGAGTGGATTGGCTAAATTACAGTTAGGTTTAGATTTAAGGAATTATCTGAGTGCAGTTATATGCAAAATCATTGCAAGTTACTCCTAAAGTGTCTGGATAGCACATGTATCAAATAATGATCATTTAGAACTAACTTAAAGGACAAGTCCACCTTCATATACATGAGGATTGAGAGAATGCAGCAACATTAGTACAACACATCAGTGAAAGTTTGAGGAAAATTGGACAATCCGTTCGAAAGTTACGAATATTTTAAGTATCTGTACAGTCACTGCTGGAAGAGAAGACTACTACAGTGTATGATGTCAAATGCGTACAACTATATAAGGAAAATAAAACGAAAATTTCACAAAACTTTACTTTTTGAATAAATTGCACATTTCTTCGACTTGCTACTGACGTATGTTAAGGGTAATATTATTCCCCCCTGCTTTCTGATAGAGAGAAGTCGAGTGTTCTTTTGTTATGCGAGAAATATGGAAATATGTTGAATTTTCTTTATTCTTTCCTTATATCGTTGTACTCATGTGACATCACAAGCTATAGTAGTCTTTCCATCCAGCCGTGACTGAGCAGAAACTTAAAAAAATTCATAACTTATTAACGGATTGTCCGATTTTGTTCAAACTCTCACTGATGTGTTTTAATAATATTGCTGCATTCACTCAACCCACATGTCTATGAAGGTGAACTTGTCCTTTAACGGGGGATATATAATCAGAACTTAAAGGGATGGTACAGTGTTGGTGGAGATGAAAATTGGGCTTTTAACTTTTTGCGAGATATCAAGAAAACACTTATGAAATAGTACAGAACATACTATTATTTTAAGAGGAATTCAAAGTTTATTTGATGAAAATCGGGTTTGGAATGACTGAAACATCCAAAAACAAAGTAAAACAAAGCGATCGTAATAAAAGTTGGGTCCCACACTATATTAGAATCGCTCTGTTTTGGATATCTCAGCCATTTCAAAACCAATTTTCATCAAATAAACATTGAATTCCTCATGGAATTACATGCTCTTTCATATTTCATTTAAGAGATTTCTCATTATCTCACCAAAAAAATGTTAGAAACCTGAAATTAGGTCTCAACCAAAACTATATGATCCCTTTAAGTAACAGGGCTTATATTTCATGCTTGTCATCAGAAAGAGATTCACCATCCTTTTCCAGGAGCACTTCAAATATTTCATTGACAGAACTGACAAAAACATCCTGTGTTCAAGGTAAATTCAGCTCCATATCTCTGTCAAATTTGATAACTCACAACCTTTTTAAAAAAAAAAAGATCAAGCATCCATTTTTTGTATGTAAAACATTTTCTCAAAGGGAAGGCAAACCCAAAGAGCAATGTGGATTGAGTGAAAGCAGTAATATTAGTAGAACACATCAGTGAAAGTTTGAGGAAAATTGGACAATCGATGCAAAAATTGAGAAGTTTTAAAGTTTTGGAGTTGGAACCGCTGGATGAGGAGACTACTTGAACTACTTGCAAGTATGCAGGGCATTTGCACTTTGATATTATTGTTCATAAAAGTATATTTTACCATTTGCAGATTAAACAAAAGCCCAGCTTTAGTGCTTCAGAATAGTTCTAAAATGTGAATAAAGGATAGAAACAACCATTATAAAAATGTTGATCAGTATATAATCAATGTTATTCAAAGTATTAATTGTGAACAATTAGTTACAATAAAATTGTTTATAGAATAAACTGTTGATGCAGTTATGGTTTATTGAGAAAAATAATTACAGTAGTTATTAAGAAATCTTTATATGGTACCTGATGTTTTGTGATAAATCTTACCTAGATCAAATGTGATACAATGTTCTCAAACAGTTCTTCAATCACTGCTCCCAATGGTAAACAGTACCTTGAAATGTAAGTCTCCATTTAAGTATTAATAAGGAAAATTTGCTGAAAGGATATATCCTAATAATATGGCATCTTTGTATGCACTATCTGCCGCTTAAGTGCCATTAAATTCCCCATTCGTTTTAAATCTCATTTCCTCATTAGGTATGATCTTATCTGAGTGCTGGTTTGTAGAGTACATTTGTACCAAATACTTTCTGTATTAGAATCAGGGAGACCTGTGTTTTTGTCTCACCTCCCTGGTAGTATCAGGGACTTCTCACCTCCCTGGTAGAATCCATTACTTATTGACATATTATTGAGAGGCAAAATTTCTCTATTTATATATTGAGCTTTATATGATTAAAAGATCTGTCAGTATTTCATATTTAAAGTTAGTTAATGACTATTTCTGTAGGATAAAACATCTATAGATCATTATCTCAACAAGAAGATCTATGTTTTAACTCTGTTCTATCCTTTTGTTAAAATACCATGCTGGTGTTTTAACAAAATCATGCTTTCCTCAGTGTTGTCCTGAAAGAGTAGTTTTTACCAGCATTTTTTATTTCTTGTGGTAATGATGTACTGCAAACAAATTCAAAGCATTTACAGCTTATTCTCTTCTAACTGATTATTTTCATTGAGTCATCCACAAAATGAATGTGAAAATTCACATTTCTTCCCCTTTCATTTTGAATTACTTAAAATCACAATGGAGCCGAAATGATTTAGGTTATCAACCACTTTAACATTGCAAAACATCTGTAATTGTATCCCGTCATATCTGGAATCGTTGTGCTGGCAAGGAAAACTATACCTACTGACATGGTTTCAACCTACACTACCTGTGCATTGCAGGGGTAATTAATGTGTGCTGTGGTTCCAATTAGCACAGATATACTCAAAGACCGGTGAGACCGAAATATACCAGTACTGTACCAGGTTTGCCAATCTAACTGATGGACAATATTACATGTTTAATTGACATCGTAGTGCAAAAAGTATACAGTAATGGAACACGCTACTCCAGTATCCTGGTGTTTGTAATACCAGCTAATTACAAGGGGATGGTTTGGGGGGGGGGGGGGCATGGGATAAGGGGGTGAACGAGTGGAGGTAGTGACTGAGAAATAAATGGGGTGGCACAGACATTCTCAACAATTTGACATATGCTGGCTTGCATCAGGCCTGAAAGTCACCCGATATGTAGTTTTCGAGTGCCACAGTGCTTAGTTAACTTTATTCATCCACTTTAATTGATTAATATTATGCACATTGTGGTCTATTTGCAACCACCACTTGTAGGTTTGCTGGTAGTCGTTTTCTTATATGATGTTTGTCCTGTCATGTCGTCATTATTATCATTATTTTCTTTTTTTTGCTGTGACACTTTCATTTTATTATTCAGATTGATTAATCTGCCAGCATAATTATAATTTTTGTCTTTTTTCTGCATGTAGCAATAGTTTTAGCTGCGTGTTTGCATTTATGATAAGTTATTTTACTCATACATGTACATGTACATAGCATGCCCAATTGTAGCCGCGCCTAGTGTAAACAGACCAGCGTTACAGTATAATATCACACATTTCATTCTACTTTGCACAGGGACTTAAATTTCACCCATGCAGACAGATATTACAGACATAAACACAAACATACTCTGAATACAAGTCATATTCATCATGCTATAATTCATTTCTCTGTCATCACAGACTTTGCACTGTTTCATCAAATGGCCACAAACATGCTTTTCTAATGCAAGAGTCACACACGGCTGGGTCACAAAACGGATTTGATCCGGGTGAAAATGAGTAGGAATACTAAGTAGTCCCGGAATGGAGGGTAATTTATGCTACAGTCACACACGGCCGGATTTCAAACCGGGTCCATAAAGGAATTATAACCGTATCGACCCGGTGCGAACCATAGAGACCCGTATTGACCGGTATCGAACTGTATAAAAATCCGCTTTTTAAATCCTTAACTGAATCCTTTTCGACCCCTGTCGACCCGTGTCAACCCGCCTCGACCCGTACCGACCCGGATGTAAACCTTGTCGTCATCCGTTGCATTGAAAGCAATGTGGCATACGGCAAGGGTCCATACAGTTTTACGCTGCAGGTTGCAGTGGGTCGACGAGAGTCAATGCAGTTCGAACCTGGTCAATTCGGATATCAATACGGAATCGAAATCCTTGAGAAAATTTTGAACATGGCCAAAAATTTTTCACCACCTATCATAGCCCCTGGAATCCATCAGGAATTGACATGGGTTACGATGCAGGTCAGTGCAGGTCTCTACGGCTCGAACCGGGTCGGGACGGTTTTAATTCCTCTTGGACCGGGTACAAAATCCGGCCATGTGTGACTCTAGCATTAGTAAATTTTGAATTTGTTTATTCAGTGCAAATGATACAATCATGGATGACCTATAAATAAAATATTAACTCCTGAAGCTACAGTTGTGTATATGTATATAATGTAAAGCATATAAGATATGATATACATTGTAATAGAATTTGAAACAAATAGAATTTTCCTTGTCATTTTGACCTTTGAAACTTATAATTGGATTGTATTTGTAGGTATAGCTTTTTTTCCAGGCACATTTTTTTTTAATTGCAAGTTGTGTACATGTAGGTTGTCTAGATATGCCAGACCTGAAATAGTTTGTATCTAAACACAGCAAGAGAGAGGGGAAAAGGGAGAAGTATACATATTGTATGTCTATAAAAGATGTATGCACTATTAAAGACAGGAACATTTATTTGTCAGATCATTGCAGAGTTTGCTCTGAACAACAGAAAGGACAATTAAGTAGCATACCTCCTGCACTGTTAGCATGCTGGGTGCCAAATATAATGAGAGGATATTGAGGAGGCAGGAATATAATACGGAAAGCTCTCTTCTCTGAATTCATACATTTTGTGTCGTGGTGCCTGTGCTCGAGTAAGGGGATTATGAGCTGTCTGCAGTGACGCATTCCTGCAGGCAGAATATACTTTTGCTTGGTTCAGTAGTCTTACATGAGTGCAACAAGATATAAATTTGCATACGATGTATAAGCGGGCTAATGTCTGCTTCCCGTGTAGTGCTATCTTGCTTAGATATGAAGATTGTATGGAGTCAGGTTATTCCGACTCAGTGAAAAATTGCTGGCGTGTAAATGTAATCCTTAATGAATCTTTCAGTAAATGTTTTATAGACTTTGTAAGTATGAAATACATCTTTTTAAAAATCGCTTTAAAGGGGCACATACCCCCATCAGATGTGGTTTCACTGAATGCAGAAATAGAACACTAAGGGAAATCTGAAAATCTGTTCCAAATTCATGAATTTTCAAAGGTTTTGTTTAATTTATTACATGCTGCTATGGCTAGAGGTCAAAGTTCAAAGGTCAAAGGACAAGTGAAAATGTTAAAATTAAAAAGGCTACTGGTACATGTCATGAGGTCACAGTAGTGACTGATAAAAAAATATAAAGCGTACTCCACACAGTTTCATTTTATATGAAAAATATTCATTCCTTTGACTTCTAACATACAAATTGTAGAGGGTAATGTAAAATTACTCCTCATCCTTGCCAAAAGGAGATACATGGAGTGTTCTTTCCTTATGTTAGAAAAATGAAATATGTGGAATTCTCTTTTAATATATTGATTGTTTATAATGTTCTGTCATTGTGACATCACAAACTGTTATAGTCCTCTCATCCAGCACTACAAAATAGCACAACCAAACTATTCAAAAAATGGATTGTTTGAATCCCTCAAGCATTACTGATACACCCTACTAATATTGCTATCCCCACATTCACTGAATCCACATGTACTACATCCCCTTCAAGTTTTGACAGCCCATAATGCCAGTGAGCTGTACATTGTAGATGGCATGGTGATATCTAAGGGTGTGAATTACTGTAAAAATATAAATTTTCACGGTGTTGAAATTTTCCCTCATTTTGCGCAACCAGAAACTAGCATGAAAATAAAAGCACACAAATACTCTTGCTTGCCATATGTTCCAATAGTTGATGTCTTGATTCCGTGGAATTAAAAACATGCGAAACTCGTCTTACCCGTCCTAGCGCGAAAAAATTAGTTGCATGAAAATATCCACTTTTACATTACTCTGACAATATTTCAGATTTTTTTAAACAGATAACAATTCAGTGACAATTTGATAAAGGTTGAATGTTGTCTGAATTAAAGTGCTACCATGACATTAACATAAAGTGTACTTTCTTAAATTAGAGACTTGTTTATGGTGCATCATTTGAGAACTGCTTCATACAATTGTATTTCAATTACTATTTGCTTTGCAATATAAAAATATGTTTCTCCCAGAAGCCCAAAGAGGCATTTGGGCAAAGGCCCCATATCCAAAACAGGCAAGTTCTCATTTATTTAAGTTGCTCAACAATAATTCACTTTGTTTGTGTCACACAGGCAAAAGGGTGAGTATGAAGCAAACTGCCATGTTAGTTTGTGAATGAAATCCAAGCTGGTTATGAAAGCAGACATCTTCACTCTGAGAAAAAAAAAAGTAATGCCATTTTATTTGTCAGTTGCTCTCATTTTAAATACAAAAAGGAAATGCCATGGAAATTGGCCAGACTGGCAGGTTGGCTGATACAAGCAGCCAGCTTCATTGAAAAATGAGCCGAGCGAGAGGGTTTGCGCATCCACGGCCCGGTGATTGGGTGTTCCCACACATCCTCTCGAGCATGCATCACACCGGCCTGCCAAGAGATGGCATTTAATTTCGGTGTTGACGGCAACACCATCTAGGAGAGTCGGCCTTGCTGATGCTCTCGCCCACTGATATTCGAGAAGAGGGAGCCACTGTAGCCTAGCCTTCTCATTATGCTGACATGCTGGCTTTCTGATCAGCGTAGACGTCTACAATGTAGATCTGCTCCTTATCTTTGCTGCATATCTTCCATAGCGCTCAAGGTGCTGACCCAGAATACAATGTCATCTTTAACAAAACAGCATAAAAGTCCTCAGTGCCAGCAATAGTACTGTCTTACCAGGACTTGGAGTCCAAAAAAGGGGGCAGTCATTGGGGAATACAAGATCACTTGTACATGAAGGACCTTATCCACCAGTGCATTGCCACACTATATCTACAGTATGTCATGTCCGCGCAGCTCAAGATTTATGCTGAAAACACTTTTTTTTTTCAGAAGCTCCTCTTTGTAGCACATAGAGGTGGTGCATTCAAAACAGTCAAGTGCTATATAACCAGTTGTTATGACTGTGTACTGAGAAACTGTGGCATGGGGTCTGTGTTTGAGTCTAGGTTGTGATGCGGATGTCTCAGTGAGATTCCATTTCTGCTAATGCTCCCGGCAAAAATTCCCACAGACGTGATCATGATTAAGCCCAAGAGCTGTAGCGCTATCTCATGTCGGCTGGATTTTTAATCCGTCGGTGTGATTATACATGGGCAGTCGTGATTATGTCATTCAATGCAGGCTGGCACATTTGTAAAACTGAAATCTTACTGCCCCCCCCCCTCCCCCCCCCCAAAAAAAAAGGTGCCTTCCTCCGATGCATTTCAGCTGTATAACCTTTGAAGAAAGTAGAATCCCTTCCCAGTTAGCTGCCTTGGGGAATAGAGTAAAATTTAGGGTAGCAGGAAGCTGCCATTCAGAAAAAATATTCAACAGCAAAGTTACCTGCTGCTTGTTTTGTGTACACAGCACTATACAACATATATCCGTAGGCCCTACAGCTAATTATTTTCTTTGATCTGTAACATTTGCCTACATGGTACCTGTGATATATCACTGAATATGATGAGTATTCTGATTTATCTGGTCTAGAGTCATTCCAAGCAGGCGTGCTGTTTCAAACTATGTGCCCTATAGTTTTAATCAACTTTTTGGAACGCCAGAACACAGCACTAGTTTTTATAATCAGTGGATTACACTTGTAAGCTTCAGTTACAATATGACATCCATAAATCTTCCTCATTAAAAAAAAGGTGCTTAAAATGCATTAGTAATTGTATGCTGAAAGCGCTGATGCAAGCTGCAGAAGTGTGGCGGGGACTTTCATTATCATTGGCAGAAAATGGCGTGGCATGAGAGCATGCAGCCAGGGACAAGCCTAAAATCAGGGAGGTGGGAAGCTTCCCACCTCCTTGCTAAAATGGAGGGTGATGTGTAATAAGGAAACCTCACCCCCATAATTTACATTTAGCCGAAGAGTGGACTTTTATCTTGCTTGCATGGCCAGCATTTTTAGAATGGGGTACATATAATTTTTGTCTGTATGTGTGTGTGTGTGTGTGCATCTATCACAGTATTTTTCATTAGTAACTCTTTAAATGTTGTGTCTTTTAAATGCTGACAGAGAATTCGTCATCCATAACCAGCCTTTTCAAAATGTGAATGAATGAATGAATGAGTTTTAGTGTGTTTTATGTGTATGTGTAATATGTGTAAGGCAGGGCCAGCGCAGCGTTTTCAAAAGTGTGGGGGCCCACTTCCGGGTTTCATGAGCTAACAAGCAAAAAAAAAAACCAAAAAACAAAAAACAAAAAACAAAAAACGTCGGCTCATCTCTTCTCCCCGTCCACTTCCGGGTTTCTTCAGCTGACAAGCAAAAAAAAGAAAAAGAAAAAGAAAAGGTCCTCAGCTCATTCTCTCCCCTTCCATTTCCGGTTGTTTTCACCTGACAAAAAAAAAAGAGGTCTTCAGAGAAAAAACATAACCTTACATAGCCATACTTCAAGATCTGAAGAGTTTGTTCGCAAAAACCGATAAGTCCATATTTGCCAAATGGAGATATTTGCGATTAAAGGTCAAGAAAATTAAAGAGAATAATAAGAACATTTTTGTTTCTTTTGATGATAACTTTACCTTTTTTACCTTTATATGTAGTGTCTTGTACTTTATGACAGAGACCGTACTTCAAAATCTTCAAAAATGGACTTATCGGTTTTTGCAAACAAACTCTTCATCTCTATCTATTTCTATTTTAGTGCCACTTATGTACTTCCGGGTTTAAAAAAAAGTGTGGGGGCCCAAAGTGATGACACCTTATGTATTCCTATGGGTGCACAAAAAGTGTGGGGGCCCGAGCCCCCACGGCCCCCACGGCTGCGCCGGCCATGTAAGGATCTGTTCAATGTACATACAGCTCGTATCACAAAGATTTTTAGTTTTTAAGAACTCTTTCAGGGTGGTCCACAACTTGAAATTTGAGCATGTTGCAAGCTCAGAATCTGAGAATATTGCAGAGATTGAATATGCGCAGAGCGCACACAATGAGTACGCAGTACGCAATATTTTGCTGCTTATCTCTCTTTGTGCTGCTTACATTCAATGTTCTCTCTCATGTTTTGCACACAAATATCTAAGTACCAGGTAGTTTGACGTTTCTTATGTTATGCACATGTTTTGCACATCTTTGAATACTTTTACTTTGAGCTTGTTGCAAATTCTTAAGGATGTTGCATAGCATGTTGCTGGCTTTTGAGGATGTTGCACAAGAATTTTAGCATGTTGCAGCGACATGCTAAAACCCCTCGTGGACCACCCTGTCTTTATGTTCAAGCATTCTGCAGGTTTTCTGAAAATTTGAGTAAGCCAAGTCTTGATAGTTTGTTGATTTTTTTCACTCAGGGTACGTACAGTATAGTCCTGTAGACCAGTGTATAAATTGTATGAACACCTGTTGAAACACCAGAGAAAGTACAACACCCTTTTTAATAGTAGGCCTAATATTAGTAATTTAACCTCTTGAACAGCTGACAAAGAAATATATTTATTTTGTTATGATTAGTTTGTTTTAGGAATTTGCTCAATTTTGTTATGTATGTAATAGATTTATACAGCTTGCTCAGCTGCATGGTTGTAGTGTGAAATTGGAAGCTGAAGATTTGTGAGGACGTTTAAGATGATGATTGCATTGGCCATTCTCTCTCCCTGCATCGTGTTCTAAAGTAGCTTTAGATTACGCAAGGATGCAGCCTATACAAAGTAAAAAGGCGTTCCCATAGGGTCATTGCATTAAGTAGCTCTATGTGGGTGTGAATTTGAGTGGACGCAAAAATAGCTCAGAACCGACCGTGCAAATTCAGATGATGCGAGGTCTATTTATATCAGCAAATTTGCACATGATGCGCAGAACAGGTTATGCTCCTCTGAACGTCTGCGTTGCGAAAATCTAAAGCTCCGTGATGTTTGTTTCAAGGAGGACATTGCTGTTATAATTGTATAAAATTGCCCTTTATAGAAGTGTGCGATATACCTTAAATCCCTTTATACAGTGTCCAAGGCACTTTGCTGTAACATGTAAAGCTTTTTCATTAACTCAACTGATTAAAAAAAACCAAGAAAATAATCATTATTGAGTCTAGACAGCTCATTAAAGGTGTTACAATGCCTTGGTCTACATGGAGGGCCTCAGGGACACTACAGGGATTGGGGACGGGGGCATGGGAATCACTCTACTTATAACAGGTTAGTTCATCTCTACCAATACAACAGCAAAGAAAGCACTCCAATGTGCCAATTGGTACGTGTTAAAGGGGCTGTACAGTACAGGTTGAGGTGGGGATTCATGGTTTTAACATTCCTCAGTGAGATAATGAGAAACCTCTTATGAAATATGAAAGAGCATGTAATTCTAAGAAGGATTCAACGTTTATTTGATGAAAATTGGTTTTCAAATGGCTGAGATATCCCAAAAAGTGATAATAATATAAGACTACATGCCTCAACTTTATTAGGATCTCTTTGTTTCACCTTGTTTTTGGATATCTCGGCCACTTCAAAACCAATTTTCATCAAATAAACTTTTGATACCCCTTAGAATTGCATGCTCTGTGACATCTCATAGAGTGTTTTCTGAATATCTCGCAAAATGTTAAAAGCTAAATCCTCGCCTCGACCAGAACTGTACACACCCTTTAAAGCACAGCAAGGGTTATTTGTGGTAGTGCAGACAAGAACAATTATACAACATGTAGGTGTATGCATTAATCTGTACAGTCAGAAGAGGTTCAACATGAGATAAACTAAATAAAAAATATGATGTGGTTTTCTGGTGTTTTTTTAATAATAATTCTGAACCATGCGGCAGTTTATTGATCTTAATTGATTCATGCAATTACGAGATCTATGACTTTTGACTAGCTCCTTTCAAGATTCACAAATATCCATCTATCATATTAGTGTTTTATATGAATTTTGAAAAACAAAATCGTGCTGTTCATCAACAGGGCTCCTCTAGGGCTCATTTAAGACCTGATTGTTTTCTGATAATGATTATGATTCTCCTATTTGCCGCATGCGTCAGGAGTGGAACACATTAGGGTGATATCACTTTGTAAAGTAAAGAGAAGTACTGTAAAACGAGGAATGTTCGTGTCCATTTTAATTTTGCAAATTTCGCGAGAGCCAAGATTCGTGAAATTAAAATGCACACGAAAGTTCTTGTTAACACTACTGTATATGCATTGAATGTTAGAGGCAACTTGCGAAAATTTCATGCCGCGAAAAAGGCCATTGGCTCCAGTTTGCAAAATTTTCATGCCGCGAAAATATTGTGTTTTACAGTAATTGTGTTTTATCGCAGATTAAACCTCTGAATATACCAGAGGCCTTAGATTATGGATGCTCCATGTTTCACAAACAAGTGGAGTGCTTTGTTTGCAACTCAGCCACCAGTAGGGTTAATTTCCTCAAAAGTGGCATTACATAATTATACCTTTCTGCAATAATAAAAGCGCAGACATTAAAGCTGATTTCTTAGGGTGTGTGTGTGTGTGTGTGTGTATTTGTGTACAGTGCATGAGTGAATTTGCCTATGGGTGCATACCATTCCTCCAGCAGTACAGTTTTCTCTGGAAATGAATGATTCTTGGAGGGCTGCATATCCTGCTGGAATAATCTCATTTTGCCCGCAGTATCCTATGATTTCCCCCAGGTATTCCTCCAGATTGGCCCAGGCTTCATATTTATTGCTTCAATAATATAATATGCATCTTTATGCTTGCAGTGTTTGCTGATTTATGCTGCTTCATCCGCCCACGCACTCCTACCAACCTATACACACACACGCACACACACACACCCTGACATAAAGTACACTCAAAACCCACTCACACATAAAACAAGCACAGTGCACACACTCATACACACACACACACACACGCACAGTGCATACACACACATACAGTGCTCAGTGTATGACTCACACTCTCACAAATGTTATACAAAACACTGATCCTTTACACAAAAAATCTTTCTGCAGAGGAAAATTTTTATACCATCTGATAGCTTACCCGTTTAAAAGGCAAGATAGCCCCATGCTCTTCCGTTTGCAGAATTCTGCATTTTGACTCTTTGTACCACAACACGTAAATTGCACCTGCTTGCCAACACTGAGGCAATTATCCTACCATGAATCACAATTGCGTGTACTGTATGTGTTTGTGAGTATATGTGGGCTGAGATCCACTAGAAAAGAAAAAGAGTTGCATCAAAATATAAAGGGATGGTATATTTTTAGTAAGATGGGGCTTTTTGTGAGATGATGAGAAATCTCTTATGAAATATGAAAGAGCATACAATTCTAAGAGTGATTCAAAATTTATTTCATGAAAATTGGTTCTGAAATGGCTGAGATATCAAAAAACAAAGAAATTGTAATAAAGGTGGGACCCACCTTTTAGAGCCACTTTGTTTACTTTGTTTTTGGATATAGCCATTTCAAACCCAATCTTTATCAGATTAACTTTGAATTCCTCTTGGAATTGTCTGTTCTTTAATATTTCATAAGTGGTTTCTAATTGTCACGCAGAAAGTTAAAATGTGAATTCCGCATCTCAACCAAAGACCATCCCTTTAAAGGGACTGTACGTTAATGGTTGAGGGGAGGATTGAGCTTGTAACATTTTGCGAGATGTTTAAAAAGTACATTATGAAATGTTAAAGAGCATACAATTCTAAGGGGAATCAAAAAAAGTTTATTTGATGAAAATCGGTTTTTAAATGACTGAGATATATATTAAAAAAAAAGTTAAAGCTCCTAATAAAAGTCATGGCCTGTCAATTTCATTACCACTTTTGTGGATATCTCAGCCATTTCAAGACCAATTTTCATCAAATAAACGTTGAATCCTAATTGAAATTACATGCACTACCAGTATTTCTTATTTCATAAGAGGTTTCTCATTCTCACCAAAAATGTTATAAACCTAAAGATAAGTCTCAACCAAAACTATGTGTTCCCTTTAAGGATGTTTCTTTAAAAGGCACTCGAGAAAAAACAGAATATTACAGGGAAGGATGAATTCTAGGTTGAAAATGAACAGATACTAATCTGAGAAAAGTTACCATTACTGTTATTGTATAAAACAAAGGGGGTTCTCCATATCCAGTGTACCATGCTGGTTTATAATGTACTTTAACCCATCAGCTACCAGATTTTAAAAATGTCTGTAGATATCTGATAATACGACGCCTGCAGGGACCTGGTTATATCATCATTGTGTATCATTAACTCATGAAACAAAGTGTTTTATCAACAAAATTCCACTCCTGAAATAGTGTTGTAGATTGACCACATTTAATTGTTCAATCTTAATATCACAAAACTGCATAATGTTGTCAGTTGGAAGCATAAAAAAGTTATTGTATGACAAACATATAGTGTTGAATGTTATACTTTGAATATCAAAAGTGGAAATATGATACAGCCATAATGCTGTAATTCAGTATTTCTTTGACATTAATGGAAGTCTAATTTCATACCAGCATCTCTTTATCATGTGCAATGCATTACTTTGTAATTGTTGTAAAATGTGAATATGAGCCAAGAGTTGTCTTGCATGATCTCAATGTGGCTATAAAGGCATTTTAAGGACTGGTATCATATTCTGTTGTGAAAGCTGATTGTGGAAGTTTTCTTTTCAGTGCCAAAAATTAGTAAGATAAGGGTAAAATGTTCCATGGAGATGATTATAATTTCATGATTCTTATGCACTAAGTGGTGAAAAAACCCTGTACACATATACATGTAGACCTTTTTTATACTTATTTTTTTTTTCTGTACAGTATACTTGAATACAGCTTTTTCAGTGCTCTGATAAATCTTGCTATAGATGTCTAAAGAGGATATATCCCTATCAGCTGACTATCTAAACAAGTTGTGAAAGCCATCCACCGTGCTCTGTTTTTATGTCCCTTCCACTTGATTACATGAGCGATACAAATAAAGGAATAGCACTTCCATGAGAATAGGGTGACCTTTAGAAAGGCCTGCACCATCCTTTGTGTCAGCTTGCATCTTGGTTAAAGGCTAACTTGGCGGCAAATTTGCTGGCCATTATGCTGTCGTTGTGAGATGAACATCTCATTTTGAGGATGAGACTTGTTGTAAAGGCTTTTTATTATTTCTAAAGGCACTATTTGTATTCAGAGATGTACTTCAAGTTTTCTTTAAAGCTACGTGATGCCATAACTTCATTCTTGTTCATTAGAGTTATTTTAATCCTCTGTCCCTTTTCACTCTAAAACTTGTGTGAAAGGTAAGTTCTTCTAAATGCATGCATGGAAAGAGATACCTGTTTGGATCTGAGCAGAGCTTACTTTCATTCAATGAAATAACACTCTGTTAATAAATGTAAAGCAGCCAATTTCCTGCTTATGTTGGAATTAGGACAAAATTCATCCTCTTTAAAGGAAAAATTCACTCTGTAAAGTGATATAATTCACTCTACAAACTGTTAAATTCACACAAAACAGAGCTATATTATAGAAATTCAGTGTGAAAGAGCTAAATCTTTGAGTTAATCTATTCTGGAAGGAGCAGTTTTAGATCACATTCCCAAATGATCTGAACTGCTGCTCCTTTGTTGGCACATTGTATTCCTTCCGATGTAATTCTCAGCGATAATTAGATATTCAATCCTTTCCCGACTTGATTTTATGTATTAAATGTAGAAATGATATCATTCTCGTGAAAGATAGGACTGCCACGTAGTAAGGCACTCAGTTGCTAAATCTCAAGAAACCATCACGCAGTGAGAGCATTGAATTACATGTAAATTGGTTCTGCAGATTTATACCTTTATCAGTTACATTCTCAAGATATTCTGACATAGCCTAGATTCAGATTTTATGAGATAAGCTTCCAATATCTTATCTCTCTACTGAATCTAATCTGAATATAATTATGTCCTGGCCCTTACACTTATTAGAACAATCCTTCATGCCTTGATATAATATGTGTAAACTCTCTCCAAACTAGCAATCTTGTACAGATTTTCAACATATTACATCTGTGTGTAATAAGCTGGTTAACAAATGATTTTTGAGAGGATATCAACATACAAGTGTATGTTCAGAAATTATCTCAATTGTGATATGCTAATTACAGTGTAGGATCTGCAGTTCATTGAAAGTGGTCAGAACAATGAAAAGTGTTATATTTTGTACATTATATATATGTTCATGGTGTGCAGTTCCTTCAGATGTCAAACCATGGTTGCACCATTCCAAAGTTTTGGAAAAAATTGAATTGAAATGCAATGTTTCATGATATAGTATGGTTATCAAAGTCATTTCACAATTATTGGAATGTGTGTATTGATACAAATGACATGTTTTTTTCTCTCATTTAGATAGGCACTGCACTAATTTGCAAAGGGGCATTAATGCTTAAACTTGCCAGATGTAACAATTTATGGAATTCCATGTTCAAACAAGGAGTATAGACCATGTGACCAGAATGGTCAGTCAGTAGCACTTTGGCAGGCGTCCATTTCATTGTTTTGTAACAATTAATGCATTAACTGAATACATTAACAGCCTGTTTCTACTAATATTACCAAATATCAAGCTTGCTGTCAGATGGAGGGTGCTACAATAAGTAGCAAGGACCATTTACAAGGATTACATGAATAATCAATACGTCACAGATACTGTACTTATCTCGCTGAATTTGAATACCAACATGCCTGATTGTACAAGTGTCCACATTTTGTCACTCATGCGCAAAGTGGAACTGTGAACTGGCTGTAATATTGCCACACACCAGGCATAATGAGGCAAGAATTAGGATTACAGGACCATGGTAAGGTTTGTACATGTGCAGTAACCATTATTCTACATTTCTATCAACTGCCTGACAGTGATAATTAGTCCAGACTAACGAGCCTTGATGGCATCACAGTAGCAAACTGGTGTCAAAGGTCATGTGAGCAAGCATTACTCATCAGCACTCTATCTGGTCAGCAGGTCCATGCATACATGCATACATGCACGCAAACACAAGCACACACACACACACACACACACACACACACACTCACACATACACACATATGCACACATAACCCATACATGAAAAAAAAAAGCGAATTATGGATGCGGTGCTTTCATCACGGCTTGTGTTGAGTATTTTCAAATTCATGTGCCCATTTACAAAGTCTATCTCAGAAGGTAGCACTGTAATATAGCTTGTCATGTCAGCTCTTTGTCTCGCAGCACCTTGATCTGTTTGTCTTCTGTCCATCTCTTTTCCTTTTAGATATCATCTTCCCACATCATTAAATCCTTCTCTCGATCATCATGCTGTCTGTCTGTCTTTGTACTTTTTTTCTTCCTAGCTGTTTCTTTTCCAATATTTAATGATCTCTTTTTAAATCTTTTTTCATGTTTAATTTTTTTCTCTTCATCTTTCCCCTTCTTTCTGGATCTCACTCCCTCTCTCTCAATCTCAGCTTTCGTCTCTCATTCTATGTAATCTGTCCTTTTCATTTAAAGGGATCGTATAGTTTTGGTTGAGACCTAATTTCAAGTTTCTAGCATTGTTTAGTGAGATAATGAGAAACTTCTTATAATGAAATATGAAAGAGCATGTAATTCTATGAGGAATTCAACGTTTATTTGATGAAAATTGGTTTTGAAATGGCTGAGGTATATCCAAAAAAGAGCGATTCTAATAAAGTGTGGGACCCACACTTTATATTACGATCGCTTTGTTTTACTTTGTTTTTGGATGTTTCAGTCATTTCAAACCCAATTTTCATCAAATAAACTTTGAATTCATCTTAAAATGGTATGCTCTGTACTATATCATACGTGTTATCTTGGTATCTCGCAAAAAGTTAAAAGCCCAATTCTCATCTCCAGCAATACTGTACTCTCCCTTTAATATGTCATTTTTTTCTCTCTCAGTCAATCTCCTGTTCTCTCCCTTCTTTCCAAATTAAGTTTTCTTCTCTTTCCTCATGTGCCCATGATCCTTGTTGTTGCCCTCCATCTAATAGGACCCATTTCTCCCTCTTCTCCCCAATTTTTGTCTTTCTTGCACTCTCTCCATTTCCCTCTCCCTCTTACCCTCATTCATTCTCCCTAGCACTGTCTCTCTCTCTCTCCTCCCCCTCCCCCTTTTGCCTCCTTTTCTCCCCTCTTCATCTATCCACAAGCAATCTGTCTGTACCTCTGCACAGAGCTGCTGAATGTGTTGGCCTCCGCTGTCAGTGTGCTAGCTTCTGGGCACACTACAAAGCTACCTGAACCTCAATGCCTGCCTGGTCCTCCCCCACCCGTGCATTATTTCTGTGCACAATCAATAAATTGGCGGTTGAATATTGATTGACTTCGTAGGGCCCTAGCTGCTGTTAATAAAGTGCCTCCGTCAACCACCTGCCCCACGACCGCATGCCTTGAGATCACACATCCCCACGGATGCTGCGACGAGTCGTTACATTACCGGCTGATGTCTCGAAGGGGCTAATTTGTTGGGACGACTGCTTGATGTAACGATGTCATGGGGAAATTGTCTTCTATCATTCCCACCCTTTTTCCAAACATAACAGGACCAGGGTTAAAATAATTACATCCACTCTGTAGGAATTTGTCAGATTTCTAAGTATTATATTTGCAGCATGCATGATAGATCTACACAAACACGAGAAATGTTGGAGATGTGATTGCCCAGCTCAATCATGTATTACTGTTCCATTTAAATGTGTTATCTCCTTATCCTTGAATGACAGGAAATGAATTGGGCTCTTGAGTAGGCATGCGCAGGTTGGCGATTCCATTTTTCATATATGCCACTACCTCGTCTATTCATCAAGTGATCTGCGTATGTCAATGTAGGCTTTAATTCAAGGCTATTACAATGTTTACTGGAGTCATGTGTCCTGAAAGGTATAAAATGTCATGAAATTGAGAGGGGCTCTTACATGTAGTACCATTAAAATCTTGACAAATAATTTGTGTTGGGGGCTTTGTGGCACAGTGGAATTAGATTCCTCTGACTGTCAAACACATGACCACATGACCAGAGTTCCAGTGTTTACTTCCCTGGACAAAAAATATTTTTACCTAACAAATGCCCCCCCCCCCCCCCCCCCCCCCCATCCAGGCATATAAATGGGTATTTTGCAATGCTCAGGTAATATAATAGTGAAGAAAGAAGATCATTTTATCATTATTATTCTTAAATTGTAACCACCCCCAAAAACACACACACACAAACACACACACAATAATGTTTGATAATGTACATGTAGTCTTCCTTTACCAGACCCACTCAGTGTAGTCAATATTTATAAGCTCTTCAAATATCATGGTGTATGTGCGCAACTTGTATTTATATAGCTCTCATCTGGGTGCAATATTTACCTTGTAGTTAACATTTAAAGCTAGACTGTTAATCATATATGAACTGCTCTTCTACTATATACTACTATTTGTAGTAATGGCTGACCATTATATTATATTCATATTATATATATATATATATATATATATATATATATATATATATATATATACTGTAATGACAAAGTAAAGTTAGGAGGGGAAAGCTGAATTTGAAGTGGGAAAATCCATCCCAAGCAGAAAACACATAGGAAGAGTGGGAGATTTGCAAAATTGAAATTAAGTCAGATCAAAACGGGATCTCTATCTTTTGTCCCAAGGGGGAGAATTGGAGTCTCTGATTAAAATCCAGTCTCTTGCTTCTTGGAAGCATTAGTGGTCATTTTTAACCCTTTGTTTGATTGTTGTTGTTTTTTCATTGCTCTTCATATAATTTACCCAAATGGCAGAGATACTGGTATAGCAAGGAGGTACCGAGGAGGTAATAGCTCACTTAGTACCTCCTTGATAGTACAAGCATGCAGCCCAGACTTTTGCAGAGTGGTATCATTGTTGAAGAGAGCCTATATTTCAGTAAATGGGTATAAAACTAGACTTAGTTGTAGAGAAGCCGGGCCTTACCTTCAAGTGTAACAATGTGTCTCAATCCAGTAGAAAGGCCATGGTGACAACAATGGGGATTTGGGAGATTTATAGGTTTAATCTCATTGGGGGGATTTAAAGGTTTAATCTAATTTATTGGAGATTACAAGTAGTTTAAGACATCTGTGCTGATAGGCAAAGAAAGTACAGGGCTATGCAATTGGCGATCAATGAAACACAGTTAGGGTTCAACTGCTCCAGATTTTCAAAGAGTCAATCCATGTGCAGAGCCCGCACTGTTGCTTGCCAGAGCTTAGTTTCATCTAAGATGGTAACTCTTTGAGTTCTATTGGTCACAGGTTTATGCACACAGTCAGTAGAATTTTATCTTGATGGTGGAAAGGGCTATAGTGACACATTTATCATCGACCCTCTGTTTATCACAGTAATTTCCTGTCCATAGGATATGAGTGTGAAATTAATGCACATTTGACTCATTGGCCTCACTGGCACAGGAAGGGTTTAGTTTTCCCCAAAGGAGGACCTTGCCCCTGTCTTATATTATGAAATATTTTGGATCCTAATCATATGATTGGGTTAGAGCTTTAAGTGACCACCAGTCTTGGATTTGGCCTGAAAGTCCCAACCTTACTTTTCATCAGGCATTACTGGCTGGTCCTGCTTCTATCTGCATTCAGCTACATTTACATTACCTAGATGTATTACAAGTGTATTGCAAAATTTGATTTTGTGTGCACCTCAGTAGACTTGGAGCTGCTGCTGACCTAGAGTAGGAATTTTTGCAAAACTGACAGGCCGTGGAATGTGAGATGTCGCCTATTCATGAAACAAACAATGTTCATTGTGTGGTCAGGTAATATTAAGATTATCCTCCCTCCATAACTTCTGAACAATCCAAAATATACTCCCATTTGCCTTTGATATTGTGCAATCCTGTCTGTTCAAAAGTTTAGACTGTCAGGTGCATAATTTGTACAATGTACCATGCATGGTATTCTAGCACATGGCACAGTGCTACAGGCATATTTCCTTGCATTCATCATACAGTCCTTGACTTTGCTGTTTGATCTTCACTGATTGTGTTTCATACTTGACATCTTCCATCATAAATTATAAGTGTTTGTCCAGCATCCAAGTTTTACGTTTTACATTTTAACATGTACAGTTTGCTTGAATCAACTACTGGTATTTACTTCAACACACATACAATACCTTCATGAGTACACGTATGAGGATAAAACAAATGGAACTAGAAAAAATTACAAGTGTATATCTGTCCATAACATACTGGTACATTTAAATGTATTTAGAAAAAGACATGAAAATATATGATATGTACCTATTATATTCATAACATATAATTCATAAAAAGCAAGTTATATCCATCCATGATATACTGGTGTACTTATAACTAAATATCTTTGTGGATGTACATACTTTTTATACATATACCTATAAATATATGATGCACATATCTTTATATTCATAAGATAATATCTTCATATGAAAGATGCATGCATAATGAAAGCAGCCAACTTACAAACACTCGTCTACAGAAATGATTCGAAAGCCTTTCATATAATACTGTATCCCTATCATCCACCATACTATGGTACCATGTGCATGCTCTGTGTTCTGCACTGTGTCGCAATCGATTGATGCACCTGATGAAGATGCATGATACCAAACCAGACAGTAAGAAAGAAAGAGAGGGAGAGGGAGGGATCAGGGAGAGCTAGAAAGAGATAGAGAAGAAGAGACACATGGGAGGAGAGATGGGAGCAATCCAATTTCTCAAAGATCTCGGATGACATATTCTGATTGCGTGTCTCCACTTTTGGCGGTTCTGTGAGACTCTGAGCCTATATGCAGAGCCACCATCTGCTCCGGCGTGATATTTCAGAGTGAGGGCAGATACCTCTATAAATGTACTAGGGATGGCAGAAAATTTGCTGGTGCATCACTAATGGGATGATTTGTCGCCATGGCAACGGGATGAGAGGAGTAGTTTCTCCCAGTCAGTGGGCCTGTGTAAAAAACAAGATAGAGAATTGCCCTTGGCGGCAGATTTAATGGACCGACAAACTCTCACCATTTACGCAAGCAGATAGTAGGTTTTGATGACAGAAGAGTGTAGGTGGGGAAAGGTGATTTAAAGGGATGGTATAGTATTGGTTGAGACCTAACTTCAGGTTTATAACTTTTTTGTCCCCGCCGAACGAGTTCGAGCAGGGGACTATGAAACGGGCTCCGTACGTGTGTGTGTCCGTGTGTGTGTCCGTCCGTGTGTCAGTGTGTCCGTGTGTCCATGTGTGCGTCTGTGTGTGATTAAAATGTTCAATTTGCTACTTCTCTGTCATTTATTAGCTGATTTTGATTCTGTTTGCTTTATATGAGAGCACTACATGGGAGCTTTGAAACTGCTACATAGAATTTCAGTTGTTACCTTTGACCTTGACCTTTGACCTAGATATTGTACATTTTGCTACAAAATGCTACCGCTTCGCCATTTCTAACCTGATTTCGATTCCGTTTGCTTTATGTGATGGCACTAGTTGAGGGCTTCAAAACTTCTACTCAGAATTTTGACCTTTGACTTCTTTGACCTTTGACCTTGATTTTTTGACCTGTATTGTACATTTTGCTACAAAATGCTACTCCTTCGCCATTTCTAACCCGATTTCGATTCCGTTTGCTTTATGTGATGGCACTAGGTGAGGGCTTCAAAACTTCTACGCAGAATTTTGACCTTTGACTTCTTTGACCTTTGACCTTGATTTTTGACCTATATTGTACATTGCATGGCTACAAAATGCTACTCCTTCGCCATTTCTAACCCGATTTCGATTCCATTTGCTTTATGTGATGGCACTAGGTGAGGGCTTCAAAACTTCTACGCAGAATTTTGACCTTTGACTTCTTTGACCTTTGACCTTGATTTTTGACCTATATTGTACATTGCATGGCTACAAAATGCTACTCCTTCGCCATTTCTAACCCGATTTCGATTCCATTTGCTTTATGTGATGGCACTAGGTGAGATAAATGAGAAACCTCCTATGAAATATGAAAGAGCATGTAATTCTAGGAGGGATTCAATGTTTACTTGATGAAACTTGGTTTTGAAATGGCTCAGGTATCTGAAACAGAGCAAACCTAATAAAAGGTGGGACCCGCCTTTTATTATGATTGCTTTGTTTTATTTTATTTTTTTATGTCTCAGCAATTCCAAAACCGATTTTCATAGATCTGATAAACTTTGAAATTGAATTCCTCTTAGAATGGAATGCTCTGTTTTATTTCATTTTAGTGGTTTCTTGGTATCTCGCTGAAAGTTAAAAGCCCAATCCTCATCTCCACCTACATGTATACTACACCATCCCTTTAATGTCTAGATGAATCAGCGGATGTAGTAGTTTCTATTGGTCGCATTCACACAAACAAAACAATGTTTGGGTAACTATGGCGATCCAAATCTTGAGGATTTTTCTTTAACTGATGCCACATGATGTTCCATTTTCTCTCAGTGTAGATTTCTAAAGTGCAAGGAAGTATACACACATCCCAGAGCTGTGCTAGCTGTCTTTTCAGTAAACTGATTGCAAACTGGGGTATAAGTATGAACTCTGATTTTAATTCCATCATGCAGCATATATGGAAATTTCAGATTTTGTGTCGTAGTCACAAAATCTGTTATAATAGAGTTGCAGTACTCTTCAGATATCCCAGGAAGCTATGGGTGGTATACTTTCCTTGTTTTGGAATGTATAACCACACTGATCGACTGAACTGTAATCCAAAAAGGAAAAAAATAAAAGATTGTTTAACAGATTTTTTTTTTTTGAAAGTGTGAGAACACATTTGACTTACTTGCAAGTTTCTTAATCTTATCATTTCATCTTTGTAGAATGCATTACCTTTTGTTGGATGTATGAAAAAACAACTGTGTCATTGAAATGAATTGAATTGAACTGAAATCGATGTTTTGCGGGATGTCAGCAGTCTGGTGTATTGCATCTATTTTATCATAGCAAAAACTTTTGCATGTTACGTTTACACAATAGACAGTCTTGTGAACCATGTTTATGTATGTTTGGGACGAATCTGACAATTTGTAGGATGGTGTGCAAGGCTCAACACCAACTTTTTTTTTCTCTGGTGGCCTGTTTGGGAAACTAAAATCTTTGTATTTGTAAAAATTTGTTAGCCCAAAGAAGAAATATAGTGCCCTGAAATGAAACAAAATATAGAGTAATTGAAACTTAGGTGCCTGACTTGGCCACCAAAATCTAACCTTTTTTGAAGTTTGGTGGCCCCAAAATAATTTTTAGTGGCCCGGGCCACTGGGCCACCTCTAACGTTGAGCTGTGGAATTGGATATGAATCGCGCTATATATCATTTATATTCCTTTCATCCCCCTCCACAGCCAGTACCTCCATACGAGCCTCCAACCCATGACAAGGCGGGGCTGGTACAGGCGGAGGCCACGCCCGAAGGGGCCCCAGAGAAAGAGCAGGATGCGGAGAAGCCCACGAGTGGGATACCAGGAGCCAGCCTCAACACCACCAACAGCATCCTTGGCTCAGGCATCATCGGTAGGTATCTTATCAATTCTTCTACCACTCGGTCTGGGAGGACCCCACCATAATCAGTCATACCACCACCTGTCTCATAATCAGCTCCAGTAATATATCACAGTCTCTCATGCAAAGTTGTCTTTCTAGTATTCTCTCTCTCCCTCTGTTTCTCTCCATCTCTCACCTTCTCTATTATCTTATATTCTGATGAGATCTATTATTCAATATCCTATTTTATCCTTTTAATCTCTCTCTCTATGGAAATAACTTACTCTATACCATTCTTTATCTCTCTCCCTCTTGCTCTTTCTGCCCTTCTCTATATTTTCTACTTTTCTCTGCTTTCTTTTCCTATATTTCTATCACATTTTGTTATTCACCCCATCTCTCTCTATATCTTTTTCCTATTCTATTTAAGGTATTATTCTTCACCCACTGGTCTGCAGATGCAAACTTGCTATTTCTTGTGTCAGTCCTGCAAGAACATCGTACATATGAGGAGTGGAATATACAGGGATTTGTTTCTCTTTTGATAGGTCACGACCTTTAACATTTACAATCAACTTGCAGTTGATTGTAAGAGCACTTTGCTTCTGCCTCCGGTGGCTTTTTATTGCCGTGCACAAGATCACTTACATCTAATGGCATAAGGAGCTAGCTTAACCCCTTCACCGCCACTTGGGACTTTGGACCATGTTTACAGTACTTACTGCTGTGGGCTGTACTGCATCAATTAGCACTAAAAGCAAACAAAGGGTTAACTGTGCATACAGGATATCATTGTTATCTACCCAATATGTCAGGGTCTTGTCTTTGAATATTGTTCATTATCTGTCATGCTCATACTTTTCCCTGGTGGGATGAGAATTGTAGCAACCTGAATAATTCCGCAGGTTTATCTATAAAATTGATCTAGATTTGAATAGTCATCAATTTATCATTCTGTCTGTGCTGATGGCTCCAAAAATTTTGCTAGGAGTGAATGATGCATGCATGCTGGTATCGTTCCATTCGTGGTAACCATGGCAATGCCACTAGAATATGATGTACAGTGTAGTACTTCAGAAGCAGGATGCATTAAAGGCATTAATGACGTGTTAATTTTTCATTCTCTTGCTCTCCAACATATGAGTGCATGACAGACTTCGTCTGAGGCCCTTTCTATGCTCCTTGTTCGAATTGTGCACTCAGAACCGCATGATTGGTATAACGAGTTTATGTTCTTACGCAAGTGTCTAGACTGCAAGTAGCACGTATAGCTGCAAGTGAAATTGAGCATGCTGTTTGTGACCGTTTCATAGGGGTACTGCACTTTTCTTGATCTCCTTCTGAGTTTTCATGGAGTATCGGGGTGCTGCCATGGATACACTTCTGAATGATTCAGCTCAGAAAAAAAATATATACAGTATATAATTATATTGTATATAAATCTTCGGTAGAGTGGTAGTGTATGAATTTGGTGGGTTGTATGGTGTACGTGTAGTCTTTGTGTTAAAAAAAAGAAAAAAAAGTACTGTGAGTACCAATACAAATCTTACATCACGTCCTACATACATTTAATTTTTTGGGGAGCTGGATAAATTTTGATTTGTCACAGGAAGATCATAAAAATGCAGGGAATACTGCTAATACAGTTGTGCCAAAATAACAGTATTTGGTTTATGCCTTTACTGGAGAACATCCATTCGTATATTTTGGTAGAGATTAATTGTGCAAAAGTTTTGGATAGTACTCTGGGTGGAATTGGCTGGAGTATTAAGAGAATATCTCTATATTTCAAATGCTTGGAAGAGCATCAAGTTATTTTCTACTTTACTCTCAGCTCCTGTGTGGATGCACACGCTCATAGCCATGATAGGCAACTCCCATATAATAACAAAGACCTCGACACTGGCAGTCATATTTCATTATATTGATTTTTTTTTATATATCTGAACAGTAAAGTACATAAAGATATAAAGAAGATGATTTTGGGACTTGAATTTGAACTTGTTGTAAGGAAAATTTTGTGAAATGGGAATATACTGTATTTAACTAACACACTAACATTCGACTGTTGTAAGTCTGAACAGAAAATCTTCTGTAAAATCTTTAGGTACCAACTTATATTTCTTCTGAACTGTTTCTTAAATGAACTTAAAGATGAACTTTAAACATTAAAATACCAAATGATAAAAGTAACTAACAATATAAAAGGAGCATAGAGAGAATAAAACATACTGAAACAGTTGTGAAACTAAAATTCATAAAAGTTCCTGATAACATCCAAGGAACATGGAGAGAGTGAAACATACTAAAACAGGCATATTAATTCAGGGTGCTACATAAGCACTTGCGTGATTGCCCGGGGCAAGTGAAAATCAAATTTGGGGAGGTGTTTTTGAACAATGAGAATAAATGCTTGCCCAACTAAAAGTTTTGAAGCCACCTTTTTTTTCACTTATTCCCCAGCAAACCCACAAAGTCAACAATACAGAGCCCAAAGATAATGGCCGTTTAGTGATGCAACACAATTTATATCTAATTTCAGAAACTTTTCAACACTTACATTAAGAAGCCCCAATGCAATGCAATGGCAACACTTGATTGGACCAAGTTTATAACTCCATTTTGTTGAAGCGTGCAAATCAGTGTGTGCTGTTTATTCCAATGATTGCATTTTATTACTCCCTTGACTTACACATGATTTTCTATATTATTCCTTATATTTTGGACTTTCTATTCGGGCAAGTGTTTTGTAGCAAATTTGAAAATCTGCTTACCCGACTGGGCAAGTGGGTAAAATAAAGTTATGTAGCACCCTGAAATATTTCATATGATGTTTCAGAGCTACACCCTCACCTGTGCTCAACTTGTGATTGCACACATTGTAATTTTGACAGTTAATCACAGGGCCGGCGGAGTGTTTTCAAAAGTGGGGGGGGGCACTTCCGGGTTTCGTGAGCTATGTTTGTAACAAGCAAAAAAAAAAAGGCCTTCTGCGCAACTTCTGGTGCCACTTCCAGGTTTCTTCAGCTGACAAGCAAAAAAAAAAAAAAAAAAGGTCTTCAGCTCATCTTTCTCCCTCCATTTCCGGGTTTCTTCAGCTGACAAGCAAAACAAAACAAACAAAAATAAGGGTCTTCAGCGCAAAAACATAACCTTACCGCGCTCACACTTCAAGGTCTCTATTCTTTCTAGTGCTGCTTACGCACTTCCGGGGTAAAAAAAAGTGTGGGGTGGGGGGGGGGGGGGCGCCAAAGTGGTGACACCTTATGTATTCCTTTGTTTGGTGCAAAAAAAGTGGGGGGGGGGGGGGGGGGGCGAGCCCCCCGTTCTGCCAGCCATGAATCAATAGATGTAATATTCTTTAAATCCATGATCTTTGTGGCCATAGTTCTGTGAGAAATTACCATGTGGGTGAAAGTAAGGTTTGAATCTTAAAGGAAACAATCAGCCCTGAATGCATGATATCATAGATGAATTCATTTACATGTATTGGATGTATAGTAACAGCGTAAAAAAAAAGACAAGGGGTTTTTAACAGAGTTTGTTTTTGTTTTGAATAGATCTTTGTTGTTGTTGAAAGGATGAAGGTTCTGTCTCGTTTCATAGATATATACATTGTATGTGCATGTTACGTCTTGATTTATATATGCATTATGGTGTATTTTTGATAGCTAATTTCTCTAAGGACACTGTGAGTGCTGTAATGGGGAAATATGTACCAGTTTGATTGGAATATGATTGCTCTATCCCCTGATTAACAAGTTTCCTGCTTGGCATAATCAGGTTTCAGTAGTCGAAAAATCTTCCAAGGCAGTGGACATAGTATGTTATTCAACCTTGGTAGTTTGCAGGCATGAGATATCAAGAATGTATTTGCGCAAAACTCTTATTCATACCTTTCCATTATTTCTCCAATGCTTATGCCTACAACATTTACTTTTTCTGTATTTTTTCTTGCTGTTGCTGGACATAGCTCCTCCTTTTAAAATGACCTAATGATCAGTTGGAAGTCAACATACATGATGTGTGAATGTGTATCATACACTCCAATACTGTCATATAGGCCTAGGGTTGTGTCACCATGTTGACTGGGAGGGGGTTGGAAATCTTACAGAGTGCAATACCCTTGAATGTTTGACCTCAGAATTCCATTCAAGGGGGTTCGAGATTGGTTTGAATGATTTTGATGTACTTCCTAGGGGGGCACTTAACATAAATTAATTTTTGCTTCCATGATATTTTGTGGCTCTCAGAGGGTTTCCCACTAAATTGTTCACCCCAGCCTGATGTAAGGTATGAAGTTGAAGAAATTATTTTTAATATCATCAATGATATAAACCAGTCATATACTCCATTGGCTATCGACTGAAGTAAGAAGACTTTGGAACGTAGTTAATTATCAGTTACAAATATTGAATAGCTTCCATCCTGCCTCTACAGCATTGTAGGATAGAGATGTTGATATCACAACAACAACAACAACAACAACAACAACAACAACAACAACAACAACAACAAAGAAATGACCTTCAGCGTACTGTATCAGCTAGCCATTCATGCAGTCAGTGCATGCCAGTCTTTCAGAAAGGTGTGCGCATTTATTTGCAGTCCACCATCTTTTTTTTTTGCATGCAGTTTTGGGCATTCTCAGTGGAGGTGATTGTCAGGGTTGATAATAGTTACGTTCAGACCGTGTGGACACAAAAATCAACGCACTCAAAGGGACAGGAATTTAACCTTGAGGTTTCGTAACCTCGAGTTGAAGATTCGTCGTGCGTACCACACACATCGAAGTTAGGGGCAAGAGCTTAACCTCAAGGTTAGGGCTTGTCGTCTGAATGTAACTAATGTATGAGTTTGCCCTGGGTGCTTTCAGTGGGTAGACCCCTTATCTTTTGCCTTTCATTCATGGTTCACTTAATTTCATACATGGAAGGCAGCTAGGGCATCTGTTGTTGAATATAGTCTTGTTTGATGCTTTTATATAGATTAAAGCCAATCATGCAATATAACAGGATTAATATTCACTTTCTGATACCTTTTTTCGGTTGTTGTTTGTTTTTTTGCTTCTTTCCTTCACCCATCCATACCAAGGCTTTTCTGTGGTAGTTATGGGTAAATGCAATAAATGTTGAGTGGAATTTACTGTTCCCCTCCCCCCTCCCTACCTTCCAACATCCATTGGTAGTTTCATAGGCTCATTTGCCTTACTCTAAATTTCTTGTATGTTGTGAGCAGATGAACGTGCCACTCACTTTGAAATATTGTGTGCCTTTGTTACCCCCATGGTCTTTGCTGCATTTATCAGTGAAGCTACATAACTTACTGCTCTTCTTGTTTGTAACAAAAAACAAACCAAAAACAACTGTACTATTGTGTACTATGATTAACTGTTCACCCCATGAATTTGCTATAGTGTACATAGAATTTTGAAGTTGATGTCAAATATCACATATAGTATGAAAATGTCTTGACTAACAAGGAAAAGACTTAATACTTTGTGTTTGTTGGTCTAATCCTAAATGTTATGTACACAGTGTGAAGTGTGAACATATGTATCACATAGTATATGAGGGATCATTCATAAATGTATAATAAAATCCATATGCTTTAAAATGTAGAGTACAGACAAAGGCCTATTCGTATATGTCACCTGTAATGATTAGCAAGAAGCCCGATTATTCCCTGAAACATAAACAGTAGGGAAAACAAGATAACTACAGTATCAATTGTGTATATATCATCTTTGCATATCTGTATTTTTTGTATTAAAAGGGCAGTGCTAATCTAATGAACTGTACATTTTAACTCCATAGATTATTTTGATTTCAGACTTACATTGTATTCAGATGAGTAGAAGTCATGTAATCTAGGTATAGAAGGCCAAGTTTTGTGCTTAAAAGAAGTTCTAGAAAGAAGAAACAACAACAACAACAACAACAACAACAACACACACACACACACACACACACACACACACACACAAATGCAAAGCTCTAGCTGCTCATGCCTTGTGGTATGGGATGCTGTTAAGTACATCTCTGATATTATATTTTGTAAGCCTATACTTTGATCGTTGGCATTCCAAAGTTACTGCAATGTGCTGATTAACAGTGGTATAGTGCATGAATTGAAGAGTTTGTTCGCAAAAACCGATAAGTCCATTTTTGAAGATTTTGAAGTACAGTCTCTGTCATAAAGTACAAAATAATACCTTTTAAATGATATACAAAAATTGGTCACTACATATAAAGGTACATTTTTGAAGTTACGGTCAAAAGAAGCAAAAATTTTCTTATTATTCTCTTTATTTTTCTTGACCTTTAATCGCAAATATCTCCATTTGGCAAATATGGACTTGTCGGTTTTTGCGAACAAACTCTTCAATTACTTGTGTGTTCACTTTCCCCCAGGAATCTGTGCAATATCAATTTGTCTTAAAGTAATGATTGTTTCTGTGAGATGCAACTTGTTCTTTCCCTTGTATTTGTATTTGAAAGTTTATGTAGAAAAAGTGTGTTGCTGGTGACAATGAATTGATATACCTATCAGTGTTGGCAAACATTACAAAATACATTGTATTTCCCCATTATCGATTTGTTCCACCCCCATGTCTCACCCCTAGCCCCACCTCAAGATCTTGTTTCCTTTGCAAAAACTTCCCTTTTGAAAACGTACTAGTGTTCCCTTATAGATCTTATTTTAGTGTTTGCATTATGTCAATGATGTTGTGTTCAACAAGCTCCTTGTTTAAAAAAAAAACCACAATCTAGATAAATATTTTTTTTTTCATGAATGTACTTTGACTTATGTTAAGGCTGGCACAGTTGTCGTATGACAGGACAATAACCTGCATTTCTGTGATTATTTTCAGTTATTCATAAATTTTGTCATGAAATATTATTTACTGTGCCAGCACAATGTGAATTGTTGACTTCTCGAAGCTTCAATTTTATTTTTCAGCGTTGATATAATACCTGCAAAATGTAATCCATGCAATATTGTCGCAGACGTCAATAAACGTTCTCAATTGATCTGTCTCTATGCATATGTGTGCATTTGAAAAGCGGAATATTATATCATAATGCGCTTCTCCCTGTAGATTTCTCTGCGCATTGGCAGCCTTGAAAATAGACAGTGGAATACCACAATGGTGGAGCACTATATAGATTAACATGATTTACTCTGTGTTCTTTGCAGGTATTCCCTATGCATTCAAGCAATCCGGTCTCCCACTTGGTATATTGTTCCTCATCCTCATCAGTGGTGTAACAGGTATAATACAAATACACAAACAAACAAACAACAAGTATTTTATGAAAGATATGTGGGCATAGAGGGCCCCAGTGTGTACAAATCTTGCATTTTGTGTCACACAGAGTGTTTAGCAAGCCGCTAAATAAATGTAAGGAAGAAAAAAAGTTTTTAAGTATGTCTGCCTATCAACCTACAACATATAAAGGCTATAAAGGCAGCTGACAAAGGAATTCTGAGAGATTATGCATTATGGTTTATCTTGTGCATGTGTGTGTTTGTGTGTGTCTGTATGTGTGTGTGTGTGTGTGTGACACAGTCGTGGCACTAGGATAAAGCTCTGCTCTTGCAAACTCATTTTAGATTTTTTTTTCCATATTTCATCTAAAATGGCATCACAAAGTTAGACCTGAATATTTCATTTCATTGTTTTCAATCGATCAAATTTAGTGATTGAATCTTTGAATGTTTAGAGCATCTTTCAGGTGCTTTGAACAAAGTCTGCATCAAATTCTGCCTAAAATTCTGCCTAAAAGTCTGCCACAAAGTTCAAAATGTCATGTTGTGGTACCTACCAGCCTATTGCAAGACACCGATATATATGTGTATGAGTGCTACAATGATGCCATATAGTCAGACCAAATTTCAAGCTCGGCATTATATTATTTCTGATTTATGTTTTTTGTTTGTTTTTTGTTCAAGGTAAAATTGTTATCTCTTGAACTCTACTGTCAAATTGAGTGTTGGTATGGTGTAAATGATATTCTGGGAATAATGGCATGCATTAAATTGCAAAGTTTTCTCTGCCTGTTTCTAATCTTTGGCAAGTCATTATCAAGACTACATCGTATTACTCTGTGCACTGCTATAGCGTATTTAATGGACTGATAATTTCTTCTTTTTTTTTCTCTCTCTCTGTCTTTTCTGACTAGATTATTCCATGGTGCTCATGATCAGGATTGCTGAGTTGACGGGAACGCACACCTACCCCGAGATGGTGGAAGCAGCACTGGGAATGCCCGGCTATTACATGTTGTCCGTCATTCAGTTCGTTTATCCCTTTATAGGTAAACACATTCCCCCTCCCCCTCCCCCCCCCCCCCCCCCAATCATCGTGGGCGCAGAATTCTTCCTAGCAGACATCCTAAATGATGTATGGGAAAATAGATTGGATGCTAGTAAAGTCTGTCTCATCTAAAAAAAGGCCCGTAAGCTAGAAGCCTGCACCTCTGGGTCTGTGTTTCCAATAGTCAGACAGCCAAGAATAAGTTTTATTGCACTTGTCATATTCTTTTTTTTTGGTCCTCGATCAGTTTCTTTGCTAAATTGTTATCAGTCACAAACCTTTCGCCTTTGGGCCCGGGTACTGTAAAGAGGCTTCCATGCATATCAGCAAACGCATTCTCCGTTTCATCCTTCTTTTTGTCGGAGGTTAAATAAGTTTTGTGCTCTGAACCTTTGAACATTTAAAAAAAAAAGAAAAAGAGAGAGAGCAGAATGAAACAGGAAAAAAGAGTGCCCTGTACGCGAACTCTCTGCAATTGTGATAAGACTGTTTGCATGGTTTGGTCATATACAAAGCTTTGATGCATAGTCTCATACTGAGATGAAAAGCATACATTGTGTAGCAAGGTTAGTGCTGTGATGAAAAACGTCTCTGGTAGGGATTTCAGGCATCACATGTTGCTCTCTTTTAAACTGACCTGTGTATAGGCTTGCATGCCAGGGGTTACAAACCAAGAGAAAGTTTAGCTGAAGTCAGACTTACTATTCTATGAATTTTGCTACCCCCCCCCCCCCCCCCCCCTGGAAAAAAAAATAATGTCCTAGTCTTTTATAGTTTTCTTAAGTTGTCATGCTTGGCAACTTTTCCATTCTGTAGAGAAATATGTTACAGATCCACTTTTCTCTATGGGATTGACATGCAAATTGAAGATTAGTAGTTTAACCATATACCTTATCATGCAGCAAAACTTCAACTAGGAACATTGTTTCACATGAACGAATGAATGAATTAGTTTCCTCTGATATATGCTTACCATTGTCACTACATAGCTTTGAATGAAAGGGTACCCGTGAAGTTGGTAGACATGAAACCAACAAGGGAAGAGTTTGCCTGCAGCTTTCGTAATCACAATTCACAATTGACCTGCACAATCATGTACACTATGTTTAATACAAGAAAAGTTGAGGAGAGTGATGTATTTGTATTAACACATTTATGCTCTGTTATATACATATTTATATAATCCATGTGAATTGCAGCATGATGTCATTATGATCATAAAAGCAACATACTATTGTTGATTTTTTCTTCTCTGGAAATAGTTTGATTTTTTGTTTTTGTTTTTGTTTTTTCTCTGCAGCCATGATTGGATACAATGTTATCATTGGAGACACGATAACCAAAGTCTTTGCAGCAGTTATAGCTGGTGAGTTTCTATGGCAAGGAGCAGGGCCGGCGCAGTGTTTTCAAAAGTGTGGGGGCCCACTTCCGGGTTTCATTTTCAAAAAAAAAAAAGAAAAGGTCCTCAGCTCATTTCTCCCCGTCCACTTCAGGTTTCTTCAGCTAACAAGCAAAAAAAAAAAAAAGGGGGGGGGGGGGGGGTCCTCAGCTCATTCTCTCCCCTCCCATTTTAGTGCCACTTACGTACTTCCGGGTTGAAAAAAGTGTGGGGGCCCAAAGTGATGACACCCTATGTATTCCTTTGTATGGTGCACAAAAAGTGTGGGGGCCCGAGCCCCACGGCCCCCACACCTGTGCCGCCCCTGAGGAGTGTGTTTTTACTAGCAAGTAACATACTGTAGTCATTGTTGTTACATACACGCAGACACATACACATTTTTTTTTCCCAGTATTTTTTTTTCTATTTTTATTTCACTTATTGATATACATTCTATATGACGTACACAACAAATATGCAAAATATGACATCTAATATCAAAGAATACAATAAATAAATGTAAAATGATTTAGGCATTTTATGAAAACCACGACTCCCCTTCCTCTCCCAAATATACATACCTGGTATATTACTCAACAATCTTTTTGATTGTTTAGCTATCACAAAGATCGTTATTTCATAATTCAGTTGATAGTAATAAACAGATGAATACATAATTCCTTTTTCAAATGATTATTGGGAACATTAAATTAAATTGAATGTTCAATATTAAAGAATTGATATTACAATGCAAACAGAAATCTCTCCATTCCCTTTAAATAGATAATATATCATGAATTTCTCTCTGTACCCTGTAAGTCCTCCTTCCTATCCCTACTTCTCTATACACTCACACCAACACACACATACACACACACACACACACACCCAAACAAAGAAACGCACAAATGCAACATTTCTACAAGAGGACAATGTCTTGTATACTAAATTAATGTAATGGATCGTATCATCTGTATGCAAACAGTGGGCTTCTCTGGCATACAGTTCTTAAAGGACAAGTTCACCTTCATATACATGTGGGTTGAGTGAATGCAGCAATATTAGTAGAACACATTAGTGAGAGTTTGAGCAAAATCGGACCATCCGTTAAAAAGTTATGAATTTTTGAAGTTTCTACTCAGTCACGGCTGGATGAAAAGACTACTATAGCTTGTGATGTCACATGAGTACAACCATATAAAAAGAAAGAATAAAGAAAATTCAACATATTTCCATTTTTCTCGCGTAACAAAAGAACACTCGACTTCTCTTTCAGAAGGCAGGGGGAATAATATTACCCTTAACATACGTCAGTAGCAAGTCGAAAAAATGTGCACTTTATTCAAAAGGTAAAGTTTTGTGAAATTCTCTTTTTATTTTCCTTATATAGTTGTACGCATGTGACATCATACACTGTAGTAGTCTTCTCTTCCAGAAGTGACGCGCAGATACTTAAAATATTCGTAACTTTTGAACGGATTGTCTAATTTTCCTCAAACTTTCACTGATATGTTTTACTAATATTGCTGCATTCTCTCAATCCTTATGTATATGAAGGTGGACTTGTCCTTTAAAGGACAAGTTCACCTTCATAAACATAAGGATTGAGAAAATGCAACAATATTAGTAGAACACATCAGTGCAAGTTTGAGGAAAATTGGACAATCGATGCAAAAGTTATGAATTTTTTTAATTTTTGTGTTGGAACCGCTGGATGAGGAGACTACTACAGCTTGTGAGTCATATGCGTACAACAGTATAAAGAAAATATAAAAGAAAATTCAACATATTTTCACTTTCTTCACATAATAAAAGAGCAATTGACTTGCCTCTTTCTAAAGGCAGGGGGAATAATATTACCCATAACATTTATCGGTAACGAGTCAGGGGAATGTGTACTTTTTTCAAAAGACGGAATTTTGTGAAATTCTCTTTATATTTTCCTTATATTGTTGTACGCATGTGACATCTAAGTTATTCATACACTGCAGTAGTCTTCTCATCCAGCGGGTACTGCACAAAAACTTCAAAAATTCATAACTTTTGAACGGATTGTCTGATTTTCCTCAAACTTTCAATGATGTGTTTTACTAATATTGCCACATTCTCTCAATCCTTATGTTTATGAAGGTGAACTTGTCCTTTAATAATTAACCAATATTTCTATGTGGTTTATTTTCAGAAACAAACGTCCTTGCCAATCGCTACTTCGTCATTAGTCTCGTGACAGTGCTCTTTATGCTGCCGGTGTCGCTGTACAAAAATGTGTCCAAGTTGGTAAAGGTGAGCCTGGGATTCTGCAGACAGAACCAGAAATTTTCTTGCGCATGAAACTTTTGCGAATCTTGCGAGT
The DNA here is from genome assembly GCF_040938485.1 of Diadema antillarum. Taxonomy (NCBI): domain Eukaryota; kingdom Metazoa; phylum Echinodermata; class Echinoidea; order Diadematoida; family Diadematidae; genus Diadema; species Diadema antillarum. The sequence goes on from NW_027271534.1 coordinate 52,496, forward strand.
AGCCAAGATCCGCGAAAGTGAAGGGATGCACCCATAAGTTTGTGTCTACACAGTGCATTAAATGCCAGTACAATGCTGCACACCGTGCAAGTACAATTGTATAGTTGACTTCTACCACTGCCATAACAGTTACTCAAATACGACTGCCATTTTACATCCAAATTTAACGCAACTATGTTCAGTAGGCATGAAAACGAATACTGTATACGCTGTTATTTTTGCGTACAGATATTTTCGTGAATGAGGAGGTTATAGACATTTTCGCGAGATGTTGTTTTCGCGAACTGACGCCGATGCCAACGTAAATGTGCTAGGGTCATGGAGACATTTTCGCGTGTTGTTAAATTAGCGATCCAACTGAGATTCGCAAAATTCACAAAAATTAAACCCTTGCGAAAATAACATCTTATACAGTACTGGTACTCTCTGGTGTCATGATATTTCATTTTTATGAAAGCCTCCAAATACTTAGTACTAGACATGTAGATCTAGAGGTATAAGTACTCATAATATTTTCATGATCATTGCAGCAAGTCACGAAAGTTTCATGTCGCGAAAAAGGCCTTCTGCTCCAATTTGCAAAAGTTTCATGCTGCAAGTGTTTCTAATTTTGTAGTAGTATTTGGCCCTCTGAGAAAGAATCATGAGGAAGAAAATTGGTTTCACAAAGTAACTATACAGCGACAGCTAGCTGTATCATTGTTATGATTGCATGTATTGTAATATTGTTCAGCTGCAGATTTGTGTTTGTTCCAGCTCTGCACATTTCTAAAGTCACGTAGAAATAGCAGCATGTCATGAACATGTGGTCCTCATAGACAACTTCATTTCTTTTTTGGAGGTCAGAAGTTTGAAGGGAAGCAAATTTAGTTATATCAACAGAAATTTGGTCCATATAGGCAGGTACAGTAAGTAGCTGATCAGCTACTCACAGGAGGTTTTACTGTATCATGTATACAGTGTATGTGTGGAGGGCCTTCCTGTTAAAATCAGTAAATAGATGCTACAATCTTCTGCTTCTGATGATTCTTTGTAGCCATATAGAAGCTAGGAAATGGAAATTTTCTGACTAATCATGCATTATTGAGACATTTTTTTTTCTTTTTTGTGTTGTTCCCGGATTGTGCATACAAACTAGTAGTGCCTTTATTGTCATTGCTCTGCAGTTCAGATCTATGTACACTTTAAACACAATAAGTCGGGTGGTAAACTGTTAAATGCCCTTTGTGCATGGCTGCAGGCATGAAATGATTTTTTATAATAATTTCAGCCCAGACAAGGCCAGACAATGGAATTTCCTCCCACACCCATCACCCATCGTAGGAACCCCTTTATTGTTTAGACTGGAATTATGAAGTGATTTTTTTTTTTAATGCATCACAGGTTTGATAGAAGATTGGAAAATTTCATTGCCCTAAATATCCTGCTGCATGTTCAATTGATACTCTCAGAGGTTAAATGTAGCCATGTGCATTTAGTCATGAACCCTTTCCTTCCAAGAAGGATTGTAATGTCCTTTATTTGATACATGAATGAATGAATGAATGAATTGCTTTATTGTCCATAAAGGAAATTCTCTTTTCACTGGTTTGGATACATGCAACACCTGCTTCTCAGATTCTATGGGTTAAAGATGTAGTTATACGTTTGTAGGTTCATTTCAAATTGATAAGGACAAGGAATGATTGCCCAGCTTTTGATATATTATCATTATTGCATTTTTATTCCTTCCCCTTTCTTTATGCCTACCAGGTATCCATTCTATCTCTGGCTCTCCTGGTATTCATTGTAATAATTGTTATCATCCGTGCAGCAACAATGGATATGTAAGTAAACTTGTATGTCCCATATCATCTGTATTATGTCCATTTTACCTGTTTCTGTTAGATTAAATGTGTCTATTGATCCAGGAGTGTGAACCCTTTCTGTGCTCGATTCACCATTTGGCACATCTGCTGGCATGCTATCACATATGTGATTGCAAACCAGCTGTTGATGAATGAAGATCATCTGATTCCCTTATTTATACTCCACTTGATTAGCCCGTTGTATACCAGCTTTGTATAACAATTGGCACAGAAGACCCCATAGTGCGGTACACACCATCCAAAGTCCCTGGTACAGAAAGCGCTAGGGGAAAGCCCTGAGTTGGATGCTAAACTAACAGTCAGGTCAAATTCAAGGTACCAGGTACACTGTAAGGAGGGGGATATTAACCTATTAAACACTAATAAGCTTAATTGCAAGTTACAGCTATCTGCATTGGCATTTAAAGGTGCACAGTCCCGGTGTTTTAGTCAAATGCGTACGCAAGTGCACGGTGCAAGTTTCCTATAGAGACCTACGCTATCGACTCCTCTTTAGCGCTTAAGCTTTGGCCCACTTCCCCGAGTCCGAAGAAGTCCAATCCACTGTAGTCAGTGGTCCGATCACAGTTCGGCTCATGATTCGGCTAAGGGGGATGACAGCTTTAGCAAACTTCTTTTGTGATGTCATCATAACAAGCACATATGCACGCACCCTGGCATTACTACAGACTGCGCGATGCGCAGAGAATTCCAGACAACGAAGGCAACGTTACTTAGCAATGTACACCTACGCACTTTACTCTGATGATAGCTCAACTTTGGTAATCTTCGTATCAATGCTAACGGTGATCGGCAGTATCATCAGCAGTGCCCTCTACACTACCGGGACTATGCCCCTTTAAAGGCTAATTACCAAACAAATGAAATGAAACTTCACAGCTATTTTTTTATCCCCCCAAAATACTGAAAAAAAGAAGGTGCAAAACCTCAGGCAATGTAATAGGATAATCCCTTTCCAAGCACAGAACTGTACTTGCCTCCTTCTGACAACTTCAGACAATTGAGCACCTGTTGTTCATACCACAAAGGACCTTATATCCTGAAAACTATCATCAAACACTGTCATCCCCCCTTTTTTTTCTTTCATTCTTTTTTTGAGACCCTAACCAGGCTGGGCTTTTTGGGCTGTTCTCTTGGCTGGGGAGGGTTGATTAACCCCCCGAGATCTCGGGCAATGGTTGTGCAATTGCCATGAAAATTGGCACATACATTACCTGTGGCATAACCTACTAAACTATACAAAAAGAAATTGAAGTTTTCATTATAATAAATAATCATGCTAATATGTGCATAAAATCACACATTTTGCTCTAAATCAGAAAATAAAGCTCCTAGAATCCTAATTTTTTTTGTGATAACATTCTTTGTAGCATTGCTAGCAAATTACTTGAAAAAAAAATCTGGTATCAAAATTAATTTCTTATATATTCTATTGTTTTATGAATTTCTTATGTATTTTTTGTTTTTCGATCTTTTGTTTTAGAATTTTTTTCGCAAAATTTGTGACAGAACCCATTTCAAGCCAAATTATGCTAAAATTAATTGATTTCAGCCAATAAAAGTGGAAATAATCATATCTTTATGAATAAGGTGAGAAAATTCTGCATAGACTTTTGGTCTGACAGGCATATTTAAAAGGTCATGCAGCGTCGTACTGGTATGCCCGATTTTTCCCAAAAATCGTGTCAAAAGATATGTAAGACTTGAAAGTAAAAAGTCAGTGAATGGCGCGGTCAAAAAAATATTGCGCGGCGGAATAGTTGTGGAAAATGTCGAGGGGGGCCTTTTTAGGGTTAAGGAAACCGAAACCCAAAGAGCAATCGTACCACAAAAATTCACTTTTCTACCATGAAAGAATGAAAGAATGAAAGAGCACTTGACTAACCGCTTTCAGAAAGCAGGGGGAATAATTGATACCCTTAACATATGTTTGTACATTTTCCATCTGAGAAGATGGCTGGATAGCCCATATTCAGCTACGTTATGCTGGTCTTCCATGGGGTCCAGTTGGATGTCAGTATCAAGGTGATGGAATGAGTAATTTTCATGAAAAATGAATTATTGTGGAATTTCTCTTTGGGTTTTGGTTTCCTCTAAGTAAAAAAACAAAACAAACAAAAACCAACCAACAAACAAACAAATGGCAGCACCAAAAAAAAAAAAACTTGGTAGAGGTACAGTAAGAGCATACCTTGAAGAAGTCATATTGTTAACTGTGACCATGCATCACAAAAGCTTCAAAAGCCGCCAGACTTGGATGCTTAGTGAAGGACAAATTCTGAAAGAGCAGACTTTAAGCTGTAAAGTGATGCGTTACTCAATACAACTGGACCTCCCTAACTTAATCTAAACTAGAGAGGGGCCGTCAAAGGCGGCAGACCCACGCCTTAAGTACAAAGTCGGGGTAAACATAATGTGCATTCGGTCATCTACCAGAATTCGGTCACTTAATTGCTAGTGTGCTTTATCACCAGCCAGTGAGTTCTACCAAAGATCGTACACTTCAGTGTACGATCTTTGGTTCTACAGTCACATCACACGCAAATCACATCATTTCACATACGGTAACACTCATTCACAACAGGAAAGTCCTTTAGTCTCCTCCCAAAATCCATCGAAAATCCCAAATTCCACCGTCAAGTGCAGAATCGGAACTTTTCCAAGCGGGCGCGAATTAAGTCGAGTTTTAAGAGTATTGTCTACGCGACGGGTCGCCGAAAAACGCTAAAAATCGAGAAATGCGCCGTTTTCTTGCGGGATATTTTGATTATAGCACGCCGAGAGTGTGATGATATCAAAGGTCGTATGAGTGTACGATCATTGATGGTATCCACAAAAGCGCAAAAGAAAAACAAAATTTACGTACCCCCAAGGCAATTACCCCTATGATTAGTGTCTACGGAAATTATTCAATGCAAGGGTTGAATGCAAATGTCTACTGCACCAGTATTCGGTCACCAACGAGCGCCGCAACGTCCCCGATGCAATTTTGCACCAACAGTGTAGAACGCGATGCATTTTCAGCGGCCTTGCACACGCATTGACATTGAGCGCGCATATCGTGCAGTGTGACTGCGACCGAGCAAATGCTCCTCCAACGAAAAAAACAATCAATGTTAATTTGAAAAATCATCAAAATACGGGCCAGTTTGTGAAGACGGAGAACGAACTTTCATAAATCTAAAAGGACATAGTCCCTCAAACAGGCCTAAACGTAAATTTCGGAATTCTTACGAACATTTGAGCAGCGAAGTCGGATCGTTTGGGAGTTTATGTCTTCGTATGGTAGCGGAAAATCGCAAAGTGAGAAACGGGAAATTTTCGGAGTGGTCACTATACCATAGGGTCAAAACTTCAAGGTCACACAGAATTTGCAAGGGTCAACCAATTATCACCAAAATCTAATCGATTCTTTCCTGCCATTATCCAAACATCCCCTGAACATTTCGTGCAAATCCGTTTACCCGTTCTCTTGTTATCTTGTACACAAACAAACAAACAAACAAACAAACAAACAAACAAACAAACAAACAAACAAACAAACAAACAAACAAACATACGGAACCCTTTACATAACCCCCTGCCGATTTTCATCGGCGTGGGTAATAATGGAAAGAATGTACATACTCTTGGAAGGTGCTACCAGAGAAAAGAGACTTTGAAGTAAACAGTCTATTCAGGTGCTTATATCTCACCAAGCTATATGCTCCATATGATGAATGGGACAAAAACTAACAATAACCACAATGAAGGGATTATCACATTAAGCTTCATGACTAACACCAACTTTAAATACAGTAGCACTATCCTTTCAAAAGTTCTTGTTGAATAAAGTTGAAAGTAAGCAGTTTGTTTAGGGTTTTATGAAATGAAATGGAGCCTCTAAGACACACCTAATCACACTATTAAAAAATGGTGTTCTTTAAAAACTGCTAAAAATACACTTTCCCGTTTATTTTATAAACCAAACCTCAGAATAACATAGGAGAAAAATTGTTCTTTCAGAAAATATAAAAAAGTAAAGATTGACTAGGTTCCCCCATTTTACCTATTTGAGTCCTCATGCAAAATCAGGACTTATGACTTTTATTTGTTTTGTGATGCACAATTACAGTCGATCATTATTTTTATTGTCTTCTTCTGATGACATTATCCTTGTCTGTGTCTACAGTCCCCATACTCCTGGTGCATGGGCATTTGGCAAACCTCACTTCTTTGAGACTATCGGGATCATAATGTTTGGTAAGTGTTATATTGACCTGCATTATAGGATCATAATGTTTGGTATTAGTGTTATATTGACCTCCATTAGGATCATGTTGTTTGGCAATATTTGTTATATTGACCTCCATTGGGATCAAATAACACCTCCATCGGGGATCATAATGTTTGGTAAGCGTTGTACATGTATTGACCTCCATCAAAATCATAATGTTTGATATTTAGTGTTATATTGACCTCCATCGTAACCATGTTTGGCATGTGTTATATTGACCTCAAAGGTGTTAGTGCCGTATATACCAGCCCTCGATCATCAGGTGGGGGAAGGGGTAGCCAGTAGTAGTTTAGGATTTTTTGTGGTTCAGTGGCTTAGACTACTGTCTCTTAATCCTAAGGTCCCTGGTTCAATTCCCTTAGCATTAGCTGTTGTGCTCTTGGGCAAGGCACTTTATCTTTATTGCCTAGTCCTTTGGAAGGGCTTTTTTGTAAGCATTACACTCCCAAGTTGTCACTTGGAATAGATCCATCACTCAAACTATGACAGACACAATCAGTGGAGGTAATGAGGAGAGAGAGGGAGGGAAGGGTCAGCTGGGGAGAGGGAAATAAATCCATTTTGTTATAAAGTAAAGGAGTAATATATTGACTGGAAATCAGAATAGTGAATGAAACTCTGTGGCAGTTCCTAAGGACAGTTATGATTTCATGTTATCTTGCTCACATACACAATTCTAAGTTGAGAATTTTCTTTTCCTCGACAAATTCAGAGCAGATAATGGCATTATACAAATGCTGTGAATCATCATCATCATCATTATCATCATCATCACAAATTATTGTAGGGCCTACAGTTAAACTTTAGCTCTGTAAATGTATGAAATCCCTATGTTGTCTCAACACAATGTAATCACAATGATCACATAATGTCTCATACTTTGGCTTCTGTGCAGTCTGTTGTCCTCAAAGTGATAAGACATGGTATCTCAGTTGGCATATATTCAAAAACCTCTTGACTCAATTTTTAAACTATCAAAAATACTGATTTGAGTTGAAACTTTACAATCATCAGTGTAAACCAAAACAATGTTTCGACACTACTTGATGTCAGTATTGATGTTATTTGGAAAATATGTTGCAAAAATTGAAGAGTGTTTTTTTTTTTTTTTTTTTTTTTTTTGCTCGTCTGAAATTTCATGACTCTGGAGATAAGAGGTTTTTGCACCCCAGGGATGATAAAACATATCTCTCTCTCTACCAACCACCCTACCCACAAGCTTTCCTGTGCCAGCATAACTCCTTCCTGCTGTACGAGTCGCTGGAGCGGAGGTCAGAAGGTCGCTGGACCACGGTCACTCAGGTCTCCGTCTTCGTCTCTTCCCTCATGTGCCTGGTCATCGGGATCTGTGGCTATGTCACTTTCACTGGCTACACGCAGGGTGAGGACACGTTTGTTCACACTTTTGACAAAGCCATGCCATCACGTCTCGATCGCTGTCAGACAAATATGACATCCACTCGCATCCAAACACCTTTTAAACAGACCATGAGTGACAGGGGTGGATCCAGGAATTCTGTAAAGTGGGGGGGGGGAGATGGGGGGCAAAAAAAAAATTTCTGGTGCCACTTCTAGGTTTAATCAGCTGACAAGCAAAAAAAGAAAAAGAAAAAAAAAGCCTCCTGTGCAATTTTGTCCATTTCTCGTGCCACTTTGCACATGCACCCGCTTTCATTTTTTTTCATATTTCTTTTATTTTCAGAAAAATTAAAGGGGGCATGCAACCAATGCCCCTTCTCCCCCCATTTAACCCTTCTGCTACTGGAAATTCCTGGCAATGGTAACCCACTATTAATGGAAGTATTCAATATCACACTGTGTTTGTAAATCAGATGACCTAAAATAACCTTTACTGTTCAGGCAAGCATACAATGTGCCTTTATTGCAACTTGCCTTCATCTTTCAATATTCATGGTTAGCATATTTATTGTAAGACGTACTTGATATTTGGTGAATGATTTCAGTGATGTACAGTTATCTCTTTTACAAACCTTACTAATTTGTGTTCGTTTGCAAAATAAGATAGATTTTGACATTAATTGGATTTAATTTCCAGAATAGGTAGATGTCCCGGCTATTTAACCCGTTGAGGACGGTTTGATTTTGCTACAACATGCATTTCCCATAGACACCTGCCCGAGTATACTCGGGACTCGTCCTCAACGGGTTAAGCATATATAAGCACACACTGGCATATGCACCTGTAGGGCCTACAAACAGATAGGACAACTCCCTCTCCCCATTGCTTAATCCTTTGCCTGCATATACATATATTCCATATTAATTTGTCTCTATTTGTTTTTTTCATCAAATCTAGGTGATCTGCTGGAGAACTATTGCTACAACGATGCACTGGTGAATGTGGCGCGTGTGCTCTTTGCAATTACAATCATGTGCACCTACCCACTGGAATGCTTTGTGTGTAGAGAGGTGAGTGTGGAGCAGACTATCACTTACAGAAGAATAAGCATGTGGGACTGATATGTAAAGATTTTTTTTTCTTTCTTTCTAAGATCGATGAACAGAGTGTTTATGAATGTGTATGTGTGCGCATGATATCAGTGAACCAAAAATAAGATAAAACTGTGCAAATGTAATCATTACATGTACTGCTTTAGAATATTTAGCAAGAAAATGAATAATTTGATTGTCAAAATGCTGGAAAGAGTAAAGATTATGAGGCAAATTTGATTGAAAATTACTATTTGGCATATGGTAAGTGCAAGAAGCAAATTGATTGTCAATTATCAGCCGTAAGCAATCAGCACTCAACTTCCCCACTTAAATTAATTGTTTTAGGTATATTGAAACCTGAATGAAGAGTTTAGATGCAAAAAAAAAATATATATTAAATTTTATCAACTTAAGATATTTAAGATTGAAGTTGCTGGAAAAACAAAGAAAACTATCAAAATATATGTGATAGTTTTAATGATATCTTCAAGAATATTTTTGTTACTTTGTATGTACATAACATATGCAGTATCATTGAAATTTTTTTTTTCTGTATTTATGTATCTTTAAAAAATGAATTCAAACTCATCAAATATTACTAGGCACATTATACTATGAATGTGACACCGCAGACTTTATGCAAAAACAAAAATCGGTATTTGAATTGAAACCTTTGTTGGAGTGGTAGTACTATGATAGTCTAGTGGATGAGACTTTCAGACTCATAAAAACAAGATCCTTATAGCTGTTGCTAAGCCTGCCTCTTGCTAATGTCGTGGGACTGCCCCCTGGTCCCCTTGACTACAGTAGGTGTACTTATGGGTACATACATTGCACAGCTGTATGTACATGCTGGGGGTGGTGGTGTAATAATTAGTGGCAACTGGGTGCACCTGTTGAAGCTTTGTTTGCGATGTAAATAGTTGAATGATGAATTGTTTTCTTTTGTGACAAATAGTTGAAAAGAGTAATAACCTTGATTGGCAGTTGTGGTATATTTTAGTTTCCCATTTGCCAGTTCAATGTATGTAAGTTCAACATGTGTTTATACTGTGCTTTGAATGTTTCAAATAATGAAATTCATGTTTTTGATGTGCATACGTACATTTGTGTGTTCCTGCTGGCAGTGATGAGTGAAATCATTCATTCATTCACTTGTTCTTTAATACATTCATTCATCCAGTCTTTCATTCATTAATTTATCCATCCATTCTTCCATTTATTCATTCATTCACCAATTCATTCGTCCATTTATTCATTTGTTTGTAAATTCATTCATCCATCCATTTATTCACCCATTCATTCTCTCATTCATTTATTGAATCATACATTCATATATCCATTCATTCATAAATGTATTCATTCAATCATTCATCCATTAATTCATCCATTGATTACTCAGTCAATCAATTCATAATCATTTATTCTTTCATTCATTCATTCATCCATCATCCATCCATTCATTCATTCACTCATTCATTCATTCATTCATTTATTCATTCATTCACTCATTCATTCATTCATTCATTTATTCATTCATTCATTCATTCATTCATTCATTCACTCATTCATTCACTCACTCATTCATTCATTCATTCATTCATTCATTCATTCGTTCATTCGTTCATTCATTCATTCATTCATTCATTCATTCATTCATTCATTCATTCATTCATTCATTCATTCGTTCATTCGTTCGTTCATTCATTCATTCACTCATTCATTCATTCATTTATTCATTCATTCATTCATTCATTCATTCATTTATTCATTCATTCACTCATTCATTCATTCATTTATTCATTCATTCATTCATTCATTCATTCATTCATTCATTCATTCATTCATTCATTCATTCATTCATTCATTCATTCACACAATGAAAAAGACTGTGTGGAATGAATAGAATCATTTCACTAACATCAACTCTTCCCCTGCACCAACATAATCTTGTCTCTGCCTCCATAGGTGCTTGAGAACATCATGGTGAGACAGGGGTGGGTGGAGTCCCCCCAGCCCCTCACCAGGCACCTCATTCTCACACTCATCATTGTTGGTCTCACTCTCGGCGTCTCCATGAGCACATCCTGCCTGGGACTCGTTCTCTCCGTCAATGTGAGTATTGAACACAAGGCTATGCATATGGGTGTGGCATACCCACTCCCCTAGCTCTCCCACCCATACCTCAAATCCATAGGGGCCAAATATGGCTGGTCATGGCAGGTTGTCCCTGTTTTTTCTTTTTTAACCCTTGCATTATCAGAGGCAACTTACTTGTGTGCAATGTTAACAGCATTCTGAGATGTGGTCCTGGAGAGGGTTATTCTGTAATTGTCCAAAGAGGTTCTACAGCAAGTGTTGATTGATACGCCAACTCATATTCAAAATAGAGCCCATTTATGAATACATAGCGTCGCTGGAGCAACAAGACCTCGTATCTACAAAATGTCAAATGTTCAGGAGAGCAAAAAAACATGGCAGCCAAAGCACTGTATCCAATGGGATAGACATTCCTTTGACATGCTGTGGTGGCTTCATTTTTGGGGTAAAACATCATGGATTTGGATAGGACATCACTTAATTGATTATCTGATCATTAATTAAAAAAAAGTCATTTTCACCAAAATTGCAGATACAAGGTCTTGTCACCCCAGCGACGGTATGGTACCTGTATCTGTCCCTGTCTGTGTCTATCTCTTTCTCTCCCTCTCTCTCTCTCTCTTCTATCTATCTATCTATCTATCCATTTATCTATCTATCTGTCTATCTATCTAAGTATGTATCTATCCATCTTTTCCTATCTGTGTATCTATTAGAATATCTATCTATTTTTTAGACAAAAATGTACTGAATTAAATTAGCAAAATCCTAGGGGAGAAGTTTTGTTTATGTATGTGTAAATGTTATATGTTTGTTGTATGTCTTACACTTTTACATACACATCACCATATGTCTTCCTTCTCTGACTAGGGTGTGGTCTGTGCTGTGCCCCTCATCATCATGCCTACCACCTGTTACCTGCGCCTGGCAGACGGCTCCATCTACGGCCGGGAGAAGCTACCCTCCCTCCTCATCACCCTCTTGGGCATCATCGTCATCATCTCCGGCGTCGTGACCATGATCGTCGACCCCGACTTCACCAAGTGCACGCAGAGCGAGGTCTTCGCATACTGCCAACCCGCGCCGGCCCCGGTCGTCAATCAAACGACGACCCAGTCCATGCTGACGCAGGCTCTCCTAACAGGGCACTTATAATTATACCACTTCCGGGTATATATATCTATTTATACAATCAATTCATGTTGTTATTATATAATTCTCATCAGTTTCTGTTTCCAGTGTGCTTTGTATGAGATAGCTGTCCTCATATGGAGAATGTGTTATGCAAGTTGTAGACTTCCTATAGATTATAGGTAAAACCCATTGTCCAACGATGATTATGCTCTGAAACAGTTCGTAAATACATTAATTGTCGATTTCAATGAATTTGATGAACGAATGTCGTAGTTAATAATTCAAGCATTTATCCCCTCCGAGGGAAGTGGTGTTTTTGATAATCATCGAAGTTTTCACACGTAGATGTGATTTGATGTGCATATTTGGATGAGCAGGAAATTGTTTTTTTGTATGCATGTGATTTGGTGTGTTTATTGTTTCTTGTGTCCCCTTGCATTTAGCATGTTTACATCAACCAAAATATTCATTACCAGCATGACTGTCCTAATCTTTAGGCAGAGTGCTAAAGTTATGAGTGTGAACCTGGCTAGCTGTTGTGAATGTCTTTCAAGATTGTAGCTGCAGCCGTCGGCTGTGAGTGATCTCTGTGTTTGATTTACCAGTAGAGCAGTATACACCAGTTAGTTTTATAGAATGGCATTTGAGAATTTTGTATTCAAAGTTGTGCATGTGTTTTTGTGAAACCCTGTATGCACTTTCCTTTTGAGGTAGATTATCTCGAACATGATGACTTTATGCTTGCAGTCACGACCAGCACTATTGAAGTAGCATTACTCTCAATATTCAGCATGTAGCCAGGGTATGAATTACATGCTTTTTGGGGTGTTTGTTTGTTTGTTTGTTTTTTTTTGCCAAGGAACATGATGAATGATAAATTGATGCTTTTAAAAGTCATGATGTTTCTCAGTTATCATGTGAAAAAGCTGAAGTATCGTATAGATCGAAAGTCCACGTAAAGCATGGACATTAATTATCCAAATCCAAATCCATCCAATTCACATGTCAGTTTGTTGGTGACAAAATCAAGTGCATGTGAGATTGTAACTGGTATGTCTCTTATATGTTTGTGTTCACTAGATGTGGTGGTCCTAGTTTTTATTCTTGTCTTCTTTTCTTTCTTTTTTTGTAGCCCCATGTCCTGATTATTTTATTTCATTTTAATTTTGATAGGATGATATCAGTACAGATTTTACAGTTTGAAATCATGGCATGCCATCAGGAGAAAAGCAATCAGAAATTCATTCAATCTATTGCATTGAGAGAGAATAATGCATGAAAAAAAAGCTCTCCTGTTTGATTAATCCTCATAAATCCATTGCCAGTATCAGAGTATTCTACAAATACATGTTTCCTCTCTCTGCCATGCTGTAGAGAACAAGTCAAGAAAGCATCATATTTCAATCATTCCACATCAATCTACACAATATTGCAGATTTTTTTTTCTTCATGTGTGATTGTAAGTAATGACCAATTTACCTCATTCATTTATCATTGTTTGAAATAAATGTTATACAGTATATGAAAGGTTCACTCTATCACTTCAAGAAATACTACAGGAAGTTTAGTACTTCTAAACAGTATTGTGTTAACTGTCTTACAAGCCCCTATCACTTTTAAGATAATACATACTGCAATTGTAACTTATAGTATCTGCAATTGCCATGGTGCCAGCTAGCATTCTTAATTGCTGCTTCTCTGCTGTTGCTGTTTTTTATTTTTATTTGTTTGTTTGTTTGTTTGTTGTTTTTTTGCAGTAGTAATGATCTTGAAATGACTTGACAGTATCAGAGGAGAGGATTTTGCTAGTGAGTGCAGAAACTTTTTAAGTACACATTGTCCAAGAGAGCTGGAATTTTATTTCCACAACTTTTCTTTTGTGTCTTTCAATTGGACTTTTTTTCCCCCAATCAATTCACTTTATTGGTAGTCATATATATAGAAGTATATCCAGTGTAAAATGTGCCGGGGAGTTCACAAAGAAAACCAAAGGTAAAGGCTTGAGACAAATGTGATTCCCTTGAGAATGAAAGAGTGCTGCTTTCAGTTGAAAGTTCTGTGCTGTCTTATTAAACATCAATAATAATTTGCAAAATTTCTGTTATTTTCATAGAGATGTGACAACCCGAAATGGATTTATATCTGAATGTGTAAATTCATTAAGAAGTCTAAAGGGACACAGAGCATGTGTGGAATACAATACTGCACATATGTTAAAGGCACATGTACTTATGTAGACAAAAGACAATGCAGGTTTTGGCCTTCATCTGCAGTGTTATTCAATGTACTTGTTTGATTTTTGTAGTCATGCATGCAATACAAGAATGACTATTGTGTTTGCCTCTAATGTAAGATCTTAACACATTGGTAAACATGCATTCTCGAACATCCCCTGTGACAATTGAAGCGCATATCCACACTGGTGTATATAGTATGCTGAGAATGAGTGCTATGGAGTTTGGTATATTAATTGATTCTGATGTACTTAACCATTGTCAATGTGACAAGAGTTGTCAGGTTTGTGATGTGCTATATGAGGCAACAGTAAGGGTTCATTAATTTCACCGAAAAAAAAGGTTCCCAGCTATGATACAGGAGGTTCTAGGTCCAATTCTTCTGAAGTATTTTGCTTCATCAGTCAATCAAGCAGTACTAGCACAGATGTCCATCTTACTGACCCCATGGGCTTGGCATTAGAGCAATAGGAGACTGATACAATGGCAGGGCCCTGGAGGAGACCGGAGCTAATTAACATAGATGAGGCTACCTAGCTGGTTTGATCCCGATACCACTATGGTGTTACACAAGTGCCATTGACAATCATGGAAATGAGAAATCATGTGGTTATATCAAGCTTACCTGGGTTGATTCCGATACCACTTTAGCATCATACAGGTGTGTGTCATTAATGATCATGGAACCTTTGATCAGAGAAATCATTTGGTTATAAAAATCAAGTTTGAATTTATATACTGTATAATATCCAGCTAGAAGTAGCAATAATTATAGCAGTGCGTACACTTGTAGTAGGATCATAAGAGTTGTGTTTATCAGGATTGTTTTGTTGTTGTTGTTTTTTAGAGTGACATAAAAGGCTGAATGAAAGAAGTTAAGAACAATCTGTTTTGATCAGGCTTTTGAGGCGTTCATTGGACTGAAGCCTGATACGTTGTACTGTCCTGTGTCCACATGGAAATAGTAAAGAACCTGGCAAAAAGTGTTACCCCTTGGTATATTGATTTTAGTGTGTGCCAAATAGTTTCATGGATATACAATGTAATTCTATATGTATTTTTTCATTTGCTGTTTTAATCTAATGCATAAATATATTTATGTTTCCTAATCCGATCCAATCATGAAAACACTAATTCATTGTTCACAAAATAAAGCTTGAAAAATAAGGGCTGAATTTCTGGGTAGCAAAAGTTGCTATACCTGACAAATGAAAATATTATCATGTGCTCGTGGTTAGCTCATTACGAGAAGTAACAGAAATATCTAATGACCATCCCTATAAAGGGAATACATGTGGGTGAGAATTTTGAACGATGTACAATTGCCAATTTTCGTACCTTATGACATTCTTTCCCTTAGAACACGCCGGGATGATCTAAGAAACCAGATTTTTTCATGTCATCTCAGAGATTGGTAAATTTCCTTTCAGGAAATATATGGTTTGGTTGACTTTTGCCAGATATTTTTCATTTCACAAAGACTTAAAGCGTAAAAATACGGTAAAAACGCTATTTTCACAATAATTTCTGTTTTTCAAACTAATGATGAGCATTTTTAATGGTACGTGGCATCTAATATCTGACCATGTTCTGGATCTAACATATCATGGGTATGTACCACAAAATTATAAGAACTTTATGAGCACGTATAAAATTACAGAGAACAATTGAAATATCAAAGTCCTAAACAGACGAACGTCCGTGATGCTTTTATTTCTATCGTTGCTGCAAATTCTACTTTGTTGTCCCAACTGTAACGTATACGAAAATTTGGTGTTCCACCTAATGAACATATCCTGCAAAAATTGTACGTCTGCTGGCTGTACATGGGACGTAATATTCTTTTATGCAAAATTATACTAAGTTTTCATCACGGACGTGCTTCCGTTATTTTCTAATAAAGATCGTAGCCCATGAAACGTTATTGGCGATATTGTTCTGAGTCGTAATCAACTAAGATCTAGCAACACGATAATATGTTTGTTTTGAGTTTCTGTCCATCCTTTGTCAAATAGGAACCGAAATTATATTTTTAGACGAACCTCCAAGAAAAAAAGAACGTCCGTGATGATTAAAACGTTTTCGAATGGGACACCATCTTGCTTTGATGGCGAAGGTGCATTTTACCTTTGGCTCTCTAGCCGAGGAGCTGCATGTCATTTTTGGAGCGGACTGAGGTTCGTCCGCAGTTTTTGGACCATGCAATTTACCAAAAACCAAGCAAATAATTAATATTTTCTCTGAAAATTCACCTCCTGATCCCCCTCTGAGCAATACATATGTTGTAAGGATGTAAAATTTCTTATAATTTGCATTGACAATACCTTTTCAAATTTTTGAAAGAGTTAGGAAGGCTACGCACTCTCTGTCGATTAGTTATGCGTCCTGGAACATGACCCTAGTAGTAGAACGAACGTCCGTGACAATTCCAGCGAACGTCCGTGACGTATGCAATCCCTCCGATAGGGATAACTTGTCCCGAAAGTGTCCTGTATTCTTTAAAATTTTTGGCTCCAATAGCGACAAATAAAGTTTTACAAAGTAAACAATGAGTTTAGATCAGTAGTTTCAGAATTTTTAAGGCGTTATGTGATCATGATGAACAAACAGTTGAAAATTTACTCACAATTTTACGCTTGTTTTCCCTCTAATTATACAAAAACAGCTAAACACTGATAACAAAGTTATAGGAAAATGGAATTTTGCGTAATCTGTAATTTCTGTGCATTTAAATTTCTTTCTAATGAGGTTCTGGAGACAATTTGTACTGTTACAGGTTCTGAAAGTTTCGCTCACGGACGTTCTGTCCGAGAAAGGAAATTTCTGACAATTACAAATATATCACTGCACATAAGATTAATGTTAGTTGAAAATATTACCAAATCACCGACCCGCTCATACCCGAAAGTGAATAGCGTTCAGTACTCAATTTACCTGTAATAACAAACGGAAAACGTTTTTTTCACGGATGTTCATTGGTTGAATAAGTCAATGGATTACATAGTAGGAGAAAGAGGATCAGTGCCACTTTTTAGTGACAGGTGCTCTAAGTGTTTATCTTTTTAGTATGGTAGCTGCCGTCTCAAACAGAACACATTCAGTTTTGGTCTCCATAACGGACGTTCGCTGTAATTGTCATGATATTAAATGCCTTAATTCATTCTTATTTTTCTCTTCATGATGATTTTTCTCTCATTCCCTCAATAGCCTGAACATGCTGCGACCAAACAGAAAACAAAAACAAAACAAAACAAACCAAAACAAATCCGAAAAATGCTACGCAATCACATTCAGGATAATGACGGAAGAAGTCTGTAATGGGCATGTGTTGAATAAGAAACGGAAAAGTTTCAAAAGGACGTGGAAGCAGTTGAATGAAAATGACTGAGAAACAGAGAAGGGATCGAGCTCCAACACACAGAGAAAAGAATTGCCAGTGCACTCCCGTTATATCAAATTCCTCTGGAGAAGTTTTTGTTTGTTTGTTTATGTTTTTTATTCATCGAAATCCGTCACAAGTGAACAAAAATAATGCAGTATACAATTATTGTCTGATGAAAACACACAAATCCTCCGCTTATCATCACATGGTGTTGTTTTATACTCATCAATGAAAAGTAATATTCATTTGTAATTATTTCCAAGATTTTTTTTTTCATTTTACATTTAAGAGAGAGATCGTCAATTTGTTTGTGCTTTTGTGCTTACTTTGAAAACACATGTTAAAAAAAGTAATGATTAAGAATAGGTTTAAGGTTGCACTTTGATACGTTCGTTCTTCCAAAGAGTCATTACTCAGATGTCCAAAGGTTTGTTATTCCGCAATGAAAAAAAAAATTGCAGTTAATTCAGGAGGTTTGTTATTAGCAATGTTCTTCGCAAAATAGTTATTAAGGATCATTATTTTTAGGTCCGTTCTTCTAAAAGTGGAATGGGCCTGATATTCGTTTAGGTGAAAACGGTTATTATGAGGTTTTGAAATTGGAGGATTTTAGTTGTTAACTTGTTTCTCCACATTTGGATAAGCGAACATGATTTTTCATGTTCCAATTAATAAACCTTTCGGTTAACCTTCGGAGATTCCTATCATTTACCGAATAAAAAAGCTTCATAATTATACGAACTCTATCAATTTTCGTATTGACAAACTGTATGAATAACGAGCCTCCGAAATGACGCGCTACAAAAGGTTTGTTATAACAAACCATATTGTATAATATTGAAGTCACAAACATCCATCCAAGTTATATGGACTTATTATGTCTTGTTATGACGAAATTTCGCAGTATCGAACCTATTATCATTTCAGACTAATATAATAACACAAATTCTCCTCGGTAACAGTGTGTAACACAAGGAGCAAACACAGAGGGATTTCTTCCTAATGTATTCGTTTGTCCCCCCAGCTAAACTTCGTATTTCTATAACGGAGCACATTCCTGTTGTTTTTCTATATTAATTCTTTGTCATAATTTTAGCTGTGACCATGTTCGTTATATAAGCAAATTTTGCATTGTAGACTTTATATAACAAGTTTAGGACCTGAATCTTTACTTCATGATAACGAAATTTTGATAAATAATGTTCTCAAGGATGGACTACGTCACTGAGATTACACGTACGTTTGTACGTTCATTTACGAGAGACGGAAAATTGTTTTCTTTGATTCCTCAGTATGAGAAGATAAGCGAACTTATATGATTGAGAATTGGTAATATCTATTCAGGATTTTGCAGAGGAGTTTGTTCTCGACATGAAATTGCTGTTTGTTGTGAGTAGAATGCGTTTCCAACTCAAGAGAGCTGCATTGTTCAATATCCTGTTTGTTCCGGACGTCCGTGAGCTACATGCGAACCTCCGTGATGAAAACTATGCTATGTTTGTTGGGTTATAGAGACTGCCTAGATGAGATACATCTTAAAAAGTTATGTTATTATTTGGGAGTGAGGATTAAAGTATGGGATAGTGAAATAAGAGGTGAAAATATTGAGTTTCTGCAAAATGCGCGTAAAGTGGAGAAAGTGTTAAGCGAAAGAGCAATATTTCCACAGAAATGACGAATTTAGTTAAATCATCAGTTGTCTACCATTATGTACAGTTTAAGAGTACAAGCTTAATATTCTGCAAGCACGTACACATGTCCCTTAAGATATTTCGTTAGGATTTTGAACTGATTCAGATCTTTGGAAACTATGTTAAATGGTATTCAAGTGTATGTGCAGTACTATTCCTCACGGACGTTCGCTGCTCTGGACATGGTAAACTTCAGCGGTGAATAAAAACTTGTTCCTCTGGGAAAATCCTAGTATAATTGGGTTCATATTAAAGCTTGAGTTATACTCTTTCAGGTAAGATGAATAATTTGGAGAATTTCCTACTTTTTAAATTTTGCCTTGTTTTGGCTCAATTGTACATCGTTCAAAATTCTCACCCATATATATATATATATATATATATATATATATATATATATATATATATATGCTGGAATTCAATTCATCCTACAACAGTATGCCATGCTTTACATGTTGGTGTAAAATATAAGAGGTGGTCTGTTTAGAATGAGGACCCCAGTCATATCTGGTTAAAACAATTACCTTTAAAGAAAAAATGCTAATTGCACTGCTCCCCACTGACATATTCAGTACCCAAATACTTCACAGTTTTGTTTTGTTTTGTTTTGTTTTTTTTCTTCATTGATGTAATAGTTTGTACATTGCTTTGTTCTATGCTGGGTCCTCTCTTAAGTGCAGTACTGTATAGATTGACACTGTGTATATGTAGATAAAACTTCTAGTGAAACTGAATAGAAATGTACCATGGTACACTGTATTTTCCCCAGTGCTAACTTGGGACTTTAATGTGGAAGAAGTTATACACAGAAAGTGGACCTGCAGGGCCCTGTTTCATAAAGCTGTTCGTAAAGTTACGAACAACTTACGAGCGACTGGTGATCAGTTCTGATGTGCTATACTTATCAGAATTTCCATAATTCAGCACAAGAACTGATCACCAGTCGCTCATAAGTCTTTCGTAACTTTACGAACAACTTTATGAAACCCCCCCCCCCCCCTGTATAAAGTGTACATTGAATTGAATTTGCTGGAAGATGACAAATTTAATACCATTGTACCATAGTTCATATTTAGTGTCTTTCGTTGGGCAAACTTTGATAGCAGTGCAAGGGGATACGAAATACACTCACTCTATTGGGACATTTATCAATATATATAGAAAATGTTTCACTGTGACTGACAATTTGCTGGTAGCGCTGCAGATGTGTGGATGCTTCAAATGTCATGTAAGTGTTGGAATTTCATATGTATATTCAGAAGTGCAATGGCTGTGTCCTTTATTCATTTTTTTTTTATGAAGCTTTTTCTGTCAGTGCTTCTAACACTTCATGTGCAAAATTGGTTGATGCTTCAATGGACCGCATGGCAAAAGTGATGAATAGCCCATTTGCTCACCTACTGTGCGTGTACTGAATTGTTATTGAATTGAATTCATTTCCACATCATGGAATAGAACACCTTGTTCAGCAGAACTGGTTTCCATAAGGGTCTACATACATAAATAACGGTAAGATACGGAGAATGTGTAGATTTAAAGTACAAATAATCATGCACGTGTATACAACAGTGTATGCATCATACAGTACTTGAAAAATTGTGTGGACTCAAAATCAATAGATTCTTCTAAACCAAACAAATCAATGGCAATTGAATGGAGTAGCATTAAGCTAATGGTAAATCTAATTATACAATATAAGCTTTTCAAATTAACATAGATAGAATAGGCCTAAATCCTTAAAAAAAAAAATCAAACTTGTTTTGATTAAATTATCTCAACCTAAAAATAAACTCAGAAAAGAACAGACTTGTGTAGGACAGGGTTCATAGCAAAATGCTTGAATACTTATTGTTGACAGATAAATTCAGGGCACATTAGTCTTGGATGATGCATCAGAGAGCACATACTGTGGGCAAAGATGTATTGTGGAGAAGAAAGAGAAGTATACCGGTAGGCGCAAAGTTTGAGAACTTTGTATCACGTATGTGTCCTCTTCGCAGAACACCGACAAACATGCTTAATTGCACACACCAAACAATCATACCACCGGTGCACATCATGTCAGCGACTAAAACCAACATATGCGTGACTTCACCTTTGTTCAATCCATTTCATATATTTTTATGACTGCCAATATAGAATCATGTAGGAATGTGTTATTGTTTTCTTCTCTCTTCCATTTTGAACATTTCTTTGACTGCCGGTACCTACACAACTGTGAAGAAGTGTGTTTTTTGTTCCCCCATCTCGGCCATATTTTCCTGTCTGGTAATTTTACCTCTGCCCACACAAAGTGTGTATTGATGAAAGGAAATATAAGAGTCACTGCTTGGTCTGGCAGTCAGTTGGTTGGTCTGCCAGTCCGTCACTCTGTTGCAAAATGTTGTCTTTCAAAGTACGTGTACTATCAAATTTTTGAGCTACCTTGTATTGGCATGAAATTTGGCCCACACATCATGCCCACAATCATGCAAGTATGTGGATGTTAATGACACATTTTTCATCAATGTCAGACAATCTGTTGCTATGGTAAAGCTTTGTTATGAATAAAACCATGTAAAGATAGCAATTGTAGTTCAATCTTGAGGATTGAATATCTTCAGCTTTAGAGCTTTTGATATGAAATATGGCATTTGTGACTGCTTTAAGGTTAAAAAGTGCAAGACATATTGTTCATCAAAGTTGGATACTAATTTTTTAGTGGGAATATGTGTATGATTTTGAGTACTTGATTATTACTTTCCATAGTGAGCACTATGTGGCACAGACATTTAATACCTGGTAATGACATTCAATGATATTTCTTGTTGAGTATGACAAATGTCAAAATTTTATAACAGGGTGAACATTTAAGCATGTTCAGTCTTTGTCATCATGAGCCGGGTTACCATATTGCAGAAAAACAAATCAAAACAAAATGAATATTAAGCAAGAACGTGCATTGGTTAAAAAATAAAAATAAATAAAAAAATAGAGATAATGCACATATCACAGCATGCTAACTGAACATAGTTTCTCACATCAAAAACTATTTTTTTTTAAAATACAAAGACTGAAAAAACAACTTTAATCAACGAAGAAAATGTGATGAAAATACATGAGTTGGCAGCTCTAGATGAGATGGACGTGTCCATTACACTGTGTTTACCTTCTTTAGACCACCATAGTGTCTCAAATGTCATTGTAATCATTACATGTGGAGTACCTGTGGCTCAAAGTGTGATAGGGTTCCTCCAAAATCAATTGCACCCGGTTTGGGACAGCTATATGTACGTATGTTTGTGTGAGTGTGTTAGCAATATGAGATGTGACAAAAGATCAGCTTGCATACAAATCCATTGTTGAAAAAAAAAACCAGCCGATTTTGTAATGCCTTTATGCAATTCTTTTTTTTTTCTTTTCAGTGTAGTGTTTGTAAGTTTTGATGAGCTGTTGTGATTAACAATCAATGTTTCCCCCTGCAGCATTCTTCCATTAAATCTGTCTTGTCAGTTCATACATATGTTCTACTGTGTATTCTCTTCATGCATTAGAATCTCCTTTGTTGTAAATTTTTGAATTGTGAAAAGACAACCCTAAATATATTATACAAATAGATATATCTACATTGAAATATAGTGTTTTCTGTGCTTCATTTACTTGTTCTTATTCTCTCTTTTTTTTTTGGGGGGGGGGGGAGGGGAATGACAGCAAAGTTGTGTGGAGACATTTCTGTGGTTTGTTGCTGGTTTTCTGTGTGATGGCATTTACTATTCATTTTTAGCTATTATAAAGTAGATTAAAGCCAAAGGGATGGTATAGTTTTGGTTGAGATGGGACTACAGGTTTACAATTTTTTTTTGTTGGTGAGATAACAGGCAAACTGCTTATGAAATATAAAAGTGCATATAATTCTAAGAGGAATTCAAAGTTTATGTGATGAAAACTGATTTTGAAATGGCCATGATATCCAAAAACAGTAAAACATAGCAATCTTAATAAAAGGTGGGTCCCACCTTTTCTTAGGATCACTTTGTTTTGGATATCTCGGCCATTTAAAAACCAATTTTCATCAAATAAACTTAGAATTCCTCTCAGAATTATATGCTCTTTCATATTTGATAAGAAGTTTACATTATCTAAAAAATTATTATCAAAAGAAGTTTGAAAGTTTAAGTCCCATCTCCATCGAAACTGTACCATCCCTTCAAAAAAGGTCTTTGAGCCCTATGCTACAGTTGACAAAACAAACCCAACATTGATTGCAAAATACTCGCGTACATGGACAACACAAATCTGGACAACTAAACCAAGACTGTTGCAGTTTTAAAAAATATTTTATTAACATCTCAAAAAAAAAGAAGAGAAAAGTATTTCTAAAGTGAATTTCACATTTTCAAAAATTACATGTCAAGAATAGCATTACCTACGATCGATATTGAACAGATAATCATGCAAGTATAATATGATACAAATTGATTTCATATCTCTCACGTCTTTCATCCTGGAAGTCCCTGAATGTATGAACTTGTGAGGCAACAAGTAGCTATGAGAAATATGTTCATTATCACTGTATAAAGCACAAGGAATGTAATATATGTACACATATCTGGTTCTGTTCCAATTTCAAGCACAGTACAAAACAGTATGAAAAAGATGACAGAGACACGACATTAAAATTCACATTAGAAGGTGACTAGTATGGGTCATTTCATCGTCGTTCTTGATAGTAGGGGAATTAGTGGTGGAGTTGGGGGGGGGGGGGCTGGAGTATACTATTATCTTTCTTTTACCTTTTTACTATGTTCATACACAAAATATGGTTTGCATGTAGGAAATGCACCGGCGACAAACACAAGCTCTCTGCAGCATGATTGTGCAAGTCCATTCATTGTCATTAAAAAAATGAGAATATAGTGTATAGTTATGACTCTCTTGCAACCATGGTCCACCCCTGGGTCAAAGGTACGCTGCTTTATATATTCACAATACCTGGCAGCACAACAATTCCCCACATGAAGAATTGGACTTCTGTTACTAATGCTCTCATTCACTTGCTACCATCCACAATGAGTTTACAAATTGAAATGCACTCGTGCTCAAAACATAAGATTGCCTTAGCTCCATTACATCAGCTGAAATTTGCAAGCTGCACCTTTGATCACTTCAGAAGAAAAGTGACTTAGCTTCCCAGAGTCCAAAAATTTCCATAAAATAAAAAAATGCTTATTTACAAGTGAAAATGAACAAAAAAGGCTCCCGAAATTCTCATTCTGCAGGTGTATGCTCAAGCACTATCGACTGAATTCGTTTGTTGATGATAGCTTTGAATATCAAGTTGTCTCGCACAGCAAAGGGAGAATGTTGTACAAAACCTAAAGTTGTCCATTCCTTTCATTCATTTGGCACGTTTCTTGTAATCATACAATGTACCTGGTCACATGTCAAATACACATCATCGTCTGCCTAGAAACATGGTGGGCACCTTGATTGAAGAACCACGAGCTTTTGGTGATAAAGTCAGGACTTTTCATTCTCTGCTTTGCATCATTTTCCTATCTTTTAGAGTTTCTTTTTAAACCAGTAATATCCCATCCCTTTGCTCCTATACCTGAAACTGGAAAAAAAGTACTAGTAATCAGTGTTCCAGCGTTGAATATAATAAAAGTACAAAAGCATACAAGTATTGAATGCAATGATGCAAATCAATTTAGCACAAATTGATGTACATAGTCACATAGCTCATGCAAAAATCCTTTAACTGATTGTAGATGACTCGGAAAAGGAATGCTTCACTCCCATGATCTTCACATAATTTGGGGAACACAAAATTGCAATGCCAGCAGCAAGTACAGACATAGATCCATTAATATCAACATGCAGATTAAAACATTAATCACTCAATAAATTTAATGTGCAAGATAACCAGAAGATTCATACTTCACAAACTCAGTTCTGATTAACAATTTTGTAGTAATGATGACAAATAATTCAGAATAACAAATTTCATTTACAACTGGTACAGAAGATTACCATTGCATAATAAATATCTAAAACTTTAATCAGTACAGACAATATTAGATACTGGATACACGTGACAAAAAGCCATGAAGGACCAGCAAATCAGAAGTTTGGTTGTATCTTATATTTCTCAGACATGGTCACTGGTGAAAATTTCATGAATAAGCTCTCTTACAAGGAGATATTTCTTCATACTGAACACAAGCCATGTTCTAATCACATCTGACTTTGGGTGGAAAAAAAATGGCTGAAAACATGAGATATGGTTTGCCGGGAATGCCACAACAGTAAACACAGGATGTCGAGGTAGGGTGCAGATATTATGTACTGTTTGTACAGGACTGCAAAAATGATGTTCACTCAGGAAAAACACAATTGAAGATAGCAATATGATATTTCAATTCCGAGATTGATAGAATAGCTTTTGATGAAGAGAGAGATGTGATTCAGCTTTATCCCTGTCAAAGATAATTTTCAAAATTGAAAAATTTGTTTGTTTGTTTGTTTATATTTAATGAGGACTCGTGCTCCACACACAACCAACGTCACTCAAGTCGGTCTTGATGGAACACCTGCTCAACATTCACATGTTTATATTACCAAGAATACATCTACAAGAAGTCAAAAGAAACATGCTAAGTCAGGTATATAATACCAACGATGGCTGCCCATGTACTGAGGTAATTCGTCTCTAAGAAAGAAAAGGTTAAGATTAAAAAGATCAGCCAGAAAGATTTCAAAGTGCCACAAAGGGGAATGCAGTGTAAAGTGACAGCACTTGCGCCTCTGTCAAATACTTTGCTCAATTACGCACTAACTGCATTTCACACTTTCAGCATCATTTGAACAGTTACCCAGTTCCAGAAAGAATACAGAAATCTTTACAGAGAATGTCAAATGCATTTTGAGTGCATAGCAATTCACAAAGTGAAACTGGTTGAAATGCCTGCACATGATGCAGACCCACATGTACACACCCATGACTTTGAATACCCCAATTTCTTCCAAGTCTCATTTAAAGCACAAACAGATACAGCACATGAATGAACAGGAGATGCTCAGTTGCTGCTGTTAAAGGACAAATTCACCTTCAGAGACATGTGGGTTGAGTGAATGCAGCAATAGTAGAACACATCAGTGAGAGTGAGGAAAATCGGACAATCCGTTCAAAAATTATGAATTTTTAAAGTTTTTGCTCAGTCACGGCTGGATGAAAAGACTAGGTAAGCTTGTGATGTCACATGAGTACAACGATATAAAGAAAGAATAAAGAAAATTCAACATATTTCCATTTTTCTCGCATAACATAAGAACTCTCGACTTCTCTCTTTCAGAAGGGAGGGGGAATAATATTACCCTTAACATACGTCAGTAGCAAGTCGAAGAAATGTGCACTTGATTCAAAAAGTAAAGTTTTGTGAAATTCTCTTTTTATTTTCCTTGTATAGTTGTACGCATGTGACATCATACACTGTAATAGTCTTTTCGTCCAGCAGTGACTGCGCAGATACTTAAAATATTCATAACTTTTGAACAGATTGTCCGATTTTCCTCAAACTTTCACTGTTGTGTTCTACTGATATTGCTGCATTCGCTCAATCCTAATGTATATGAAGGTGGACTTGTCCTTTAAAGACACTTATGAGGTCGTGTTCGAATATCAATACTGATCTTGATTGGGATCTGCCAATCATAAAACGCTCCACACACATTCACATACATCCATTAGTATCAGCACCTAAACCCTCTGTAGCTCTATGTCTCTATATATTGTCATTGTGTGCATATCTGTTCACATACACAGTGAGGCTAACAATAAAATTCTCTTTTCCTGTGTACAGACATAACACCATGATCTTCCTCATCACAAACAAGAAAAGATCCCAGTTCAAGGAAAAAGAAAATGAGTAAACATCGGAACGTGGCGATCCACTTTCTCAGCGGGAAGTTTTGCTATCACGCAGAGCAATACCCACATTGATGCCTTCATAGCAAGTGTCTCCTCTAAAACATCATTCTTGGTCACCCCTGAGCTTGTCAATGGCTTGCTTGACATAGCAACCCTCAGTCCATGCCAGAACAGAATCCATCATTTGGTACAAAACACCCCTGGACATTGGGCTGGACAGATCGCAAATTTGAATACGTGATTAATTCGTCCGTCTGATCTCCTCCAAACTCTCTTGACCCATGACCCCACTACGCGTCCTTGTCCATGCTAGGGGAGTGGCACTTTGTTTTCAGGGCTCCCACGATGCCGTCCATCAGTTTGTTGACGTGGGCGTGGGCCTGGAAAAGCTCGAGCGCCGGAAGCGAGTCCAGCGCCCCCTCGTGGAACTCCGTCACCAGCTCGCCGAGCCTCCCGACGAGATTGCCGCGGCCGAACTGCTGAGGGCTCCTCGGTGGTGAGAGGTTGCCGAGAGCTGACGCTTTCGATGGGGATCCAGTGCCGGGCTCTCCTGTAGATAGAGACACAGAGAGGGGGATCTCTTCAGTTCAGTGTACTATAAAATCAAACCAACAGCTAGGATGAATTGATTGATTATTTTCTTGTCCCCAATGGAAATTATTTGTACATTGGATATTACAACAAAATAAACATCACATACATTTCAAGTATACCAAACACATATCACAGGGTGCGACTGCAACTGAAATATATTGACAAACAACATCACATACACCATAACAATGTGATACATTAGCCTGATACTTACAACTAAAAACAAAAACTCTAACATACATATACAATTTTTATACAGTTATTCAACTTATAAATACATTACCTTCTGTCACTACAATAGAGAGTTAAGGATGAGAAAGGGTTATACAGGAAAATACAAATGAAAATTTCACAGACCCTGGTATTGCTCTGCAAGTAACACCTAAAAAGAAAAAGAGCCAATTTGCTTCGGTGTCCATACCTGTTTGTGATTCTGAAGACTGGTCCCCTGAGTTAGCCGAGTTCTCTCTTTGGTCTGGAAACTGGGAGAGGGTAAAACGAAGACAATTGATTAGTTACAGAAAGAAGAAGCATTCTGCCTTGATAAAGAATAAATCAAGACCAGTAATAATTGAAATGCTCTATCACATACACTTGTATCTCTTCCAGAAGAATGTGGCTATTCAAAATGATGTATCTGTTGCAATTGCTGTTTAACCCTAAAAAGACTGGGGGGGGGGGGGGGGGGGGGGGGCCTCAGAGGCCCCCCCTCGACATTTCGCGCGATTACTCTGCAACACGCAATGCTCTCGCCGCGGTGCTCTATGACTTTGCCGCGATGCTCTATGACTTTTTTCATTCAAGTTTCCCGCACATTTTGACACCAAATTTGTGACGCCCGGGTGTAAGGTTCTGAAGTTACATAACATTTTGTACATGCATGTGAGGCCGAAAATGGCTCAAAAATGCGATTTTGTGTACAAAGTCAATGCAAATTGAGTTTTTTAACATGGTTCATATAAATATGCTTATTTTTACTCTCAATGGCTAAAATTAATTTGTTTTAGGAGTATTATGCTTCAAAAAGTGTCTGCCACAAATTTTGTTAAAAACACAACAAAAACAAAAGGTCGAAAAAACAAAAAATACATAAGAAATCCATGAAACAATAAAATAAATAAGAAATTAATTTTGATACCGAATTTTTTTTTCAAGTGCATTTGCTGAGAATGCCACAAAGAATAATTAGACCAAAAATGAGCACTTTTGGAGCTTTATTTACTGATTTAGATCAAAGAGTTTGATTTCTCGCATAAATTAGCATAATTAATAAAAATGAAATAAAAGAAGACTATTTTGGAAAATCTAAATATACGATCTTGTAGATTACATCGCACACTACCATTGTGCAAATTTTCGCGGCGATCGCGCGATCCATGGCCGAGATCTTAAGGGGGGGGGGGGGGGGGGGGGGGGGCACTTTAGGTCCCCCCCCCCCCCCCCCCCCCCCCCCCCCCCCCGTCTTTCGAGCCACCAAAATAGCCCAGTCTTTTTAGGGTTAAAGGCGCATCAAAGTCTGTTTGGTTAACCCTTTATATAAAAATATGCCTAGGTACGTAGCTTAACTTGCCAGGCTTTTTCATCAACAATTGATACAGAACAAAACAAATAAATGAATAAAATGAATAAGCACACAAACAATCCCCTCCCCTTACCTTAAAGCACAAAAGGTGGTACTAAAAGGACATATTGGTCCTCTAGATTCACACTAGCACTGGAAGTGAAAGTGGAAGATATTATTATGCTGACTGTGGTGTTGAGCCTCAAAAGTGAAACGTTCTCCGTTTCTCTTTCACAAACACTGCTTATTAGGGGGTTACAACCAAACAAGCTTGCTTTCATGTTGGTCCCGTTATACTTCTCTTTGTACAACCCCATTTTGATTTTGACCAATTGGCATTTTAATTTATACTGTGTTATTAAATGGATGAACCGCCTGGCACACAAACCTTTTCATCTTGGAAAGCAGACAGCACCTTCTTCAAGTGAGCAATCTTGGGTGACTTAATTGGCAGAGATTGCACCTGTTGGAAGACGTTCAGATGCTTGAATCAGAAAGCCTATAATTGCAGACTGGCATTGGTTTTATTACTGAGAAGAACACATCTATTTTGAGGTATCCCTACACATACGAAATATCACAATATTGGTTTGCAAGCAAATTGCTGGAGATGCCAAATATGACATGCAAGATACAACAGGTATTAGACAACTACAATGGAGAATATCGTCGCTGGGGCGACAAGACCTCGTATCGACAAAATGTCAAATGTTCAGGAGAGCGAAAAAACATGGCGGCCAAAGCACTGTGGCGAATGGGATAGCCTTTCCTTTGACATGCCGTGGTGGCTTCATTTTGGGAGTAAGACAGTTGGGATTTGGACAGGACATCACTTAACCCATTATTTGACCATTAATCCAAAAAAGTCATTTTCACCAAAATTGCAGATACAAGGTCTTGTCACCCCAGCGATGATATATTCTTTTCAATGTATGTAAGTACAATATCAAGTTTCACGTATATGACACTGGAAGGTATAAAAGAGAAACCTGCACATCAGAATCACTGCTTAAAGAAGCAAAGTGACCAGGGTCCTTTGTGAAAAAAAAAAATCCATCATCACATAGAGCTTGTTAAAGATGAGATTTAGTCATCTTAATTTCTTCATGATAACATTCAAAGTTCACAAATTTCAAACTAAGCTCATCCACCACCACCAATAAAAGAAATTCACATACCCTAATCTACATTCAATTATTATGATTGTTCAGTATGTGGTGCTGAAGCATCTATAAAATATGATGGTTATCTGCAAAAGTTTTTATATTTGTGTCCTATAACCCTCACACAAAACAAGCATATTTAACATTTGTTTTGTGTTTAGTTTTTGTTTTGTTTTGTTTTGTTTTGTTTGTTTTTGCTTCTTCCTACACAAAACAGCCTTTAGGAAACGCACAATATTCTAAACCAATCACGCAGCACAAATTGGGCACTAAGAAATGTGTAGACTACTGTTTGTGGCACAAGGTTTCATACCTCCATAGCTGACAAGGAGCAGAGATCACCAATAGTCCGGATGTTCCTTGCACAAAACAGTTTGCCTAGGCCTCTATACCTATGTGGGAGAGAAGAAGAAATATGACTTATCACAGCTTATAGAATTAAACAATCATTACTATCATAGATGTGTTAGATGCATCTCTTTGAAGACATGTATGACACACATTTTTGACAAACTACTGTAAAAGGGGAAATTTTCGCGGTGTTGAAATTTTCGCGCATTTTGCGCAACCAGAAACTACCGCGAAAATAAACGCGCACAAATATTTTTGCTAGCCATATGTTCCTGTGCGTGATGTCTTGATTCCGCAGAATTAAAAACATGCGAAACTCTTCGTACCCGGCCAAGCGCGAAAAATTAGTCGCGCGAAAATATCCACTTTTACAGTGCTTTAACATGTCAAGACATAAAGCTGAAAAATGAAACAATACAAAACAAAGTGAAAAGGTGCTCCAACAAATCAATATGGTCAGGGCTGTCATAAAACAAGTCATGAGGCAGCTGATTACAGCCAGTCTTTCATAAGCTCTCCTCTTGAGGATGCAGAGGAGAATCGGACACAATTCAGTGGCACCTTACCACATTGAGGACGTCAGCTGCGGCAGGACAGAATCCACTGGCAACGAGCAGTCCACCAGGGCAGGGTACACTGGTCCCTGGCTCTCCTCCAGTGCCTCATTGCAACTGTCCACCTGGGAGGTGGGCGACCCCTGGGTCAGTGACCCCTGAGTTGGGGTCATCTGGCTCCCGCCGGAGTTGGGGCGTCGAACCAGGGCATCCTTGTCCTTGCCTTGCTGGGCCTTAAAAGATGGAAGATGAAAACAGATGAGACAGGTCATGTGTAAGCCACTAGGCTGGAATACCTTTGTGTGCAAAAGCATTCCTTAACCTATCAAGTTACCCCTTCCCTTCAAACCCCCCCCCCAAAAAAAAAAACAAACAAACAAACAAACAAACAACACTTCTATGTGATTTGTTTCTGTATCTTTACCATAATGGAATCTCATTACATGGAGTAAAAAATCTTTTTTTTTTTTAGTTTGAGCTCTTTGTTGTTCAAATAAAATTGCTTGATTGTAATGCAAAATTTTCCAGAAGTCTCTTAACCCATTGAGGACGAGTCCAGAGTATATTGGGGCAGGTGTCTATGGGAAATGCGTGTTAGCGCAAAATCAAACCGTCCTCAACGGGTTAATGGCTATATCAAGCTTAGCAATGGGCACATCATGCTCACCATACTGAGAACCTTGCTGGCGTAGGACGATTTCGAGAGGGTGCTCTTGCCGTTCAGCTTGCTCTTCAGCCGCCGGCTAGAGAGGGGGCTCTTCCTCCGCAGCCGACTGAGCGACTGTGACGAGGAGAAGGAAGAGGTCAGGGACGACTTGGGAGATTCCTCGCCGCTCTTAGACGGCGTCGTGATGAACTGTGGCGAAACGAAAAAACATTACAAATGGTTATTGTCTTTCCACTATCAACACAATCTGAACATTTATTTCAACATTAATGCAATCCAATAAAGCCCAGAACGGTGTACAGCAAGGAAACATGTGACATATGTAATGCCGTATACCAAGCGCATGGAGATTTTACAGTATGACAAACTGACCTAAATTGAGCTGAACAACTCGTAGATAAAGCAATCGACAAAAACACATTGCCAAACCACAAATGCACTATAGGGTCATAAAAAATGCATGCTTTTGTCGAGTTGTAAGCACATGCAAAACCATTCACATGCTTGTATATGAACAAAGTCACAGTCACTCAAACAGGTAGTGTCTATTCATTCCGATTTTAATGAAATAGTACTGAGTTAATGGATTTGAGTCTATCTGACATTCAGAGAGCAACAAGTTTTGGCGCAACTCAGTATGTACAAGAAGGGAAATGCCATTACCACATTAACAAAAAATAATATTTTTCTTCTCTTACTTTGGAATTGTGGGTAACCACTCTTGATGAAGCCATGGTGACAAGTGGGGAAGGCGGGTGGCTGCCATGCCCGAAGATACGCCTGTCTGCATCGACTTGCATGTCGGACTTAGCACTGGCATCGCTCATCGTCAGGACACGGCTCGACGACCCGTCGTTCAGCGGCTCGGGCTCAATGAAGACCTTCTCGGCGAAGCTCACACGGCGATTCTGAACACATGGAAGCAGAAAGGAGAAGATTATCTTTGCCATGTAAGCACCTAAAAGGCTGTCAACTTCTGAAATTTTGTACAGTATGCATGCCATATTCTCAGCTTATGACGTCACCAAAAACGAACAAAGAATCACTTCATAATGATTTATACATTTCTGTGGCAGTATATGTCAGGTAGAACTGGTAGCTGTTTCAAATCTAAGAAGAAAATGCTACTCAGTATGCTGCCATGCTGATACAAGTTGAAGATAAATTTTAGCCTCAAAAGGAACACCAAATTCTGGAAGTGATTTCGTTGACAGGTTGTAGATCCTCAGGAAACTTTCTCAGTCTCCCATGACAACCACAAACCCCCAAACTCTAGGACGATGGGAGAGTCCCTCACCTTGCTTGACGGAGAGGGAGAGTTGCTTCCAGGACCATCCCGGTTCTTGAGGATCCCGCTGCTCGGCGAGGCAGTTGGGGAGTAGATGTGGGGTATGCTGCCCTCTGGAGAGTTCATGTGACACGCCCACGGGGGTCTCATGCTGGCCCCCTCGGGGGAGCCCTGAACTCGGGGGCTGAACTTGGTGGGGATGATGGGTGACACCTGGAAAGGTTGGGTCTCAGTCTCCGCCACCTTGGGTTTGTCGGGAGAGCCGGCACCGTCCATGTTCGGGGTGGTCAGACTGGGGAAGGAGAGGCGTGGTGAGAGGGAGACCGCTGGCTCCGCCTGCGGTGGAGATTCGTCCACCTGTTCCTGCATCTTCAGTGGGCTCTGACTGCTGTTTACTATGTCCTCTTCTGTTTCTAAACACGAAGGAAGAAAGCAGAATTTATGTTTGCCATTGTGATGATAATATAGGAGATGATACTATGACACATAAACAAGTTTCTCTCATGATTGATTGATACACTTCTTTTCACCTTTTAAGAAAGCAGACGAAAACCAAATTGATTTCACTTTATTTTATCTCAAAAACCTTTATGCAGTTCAAAACTCTGGTCCGACATTGACTTTTGATGAAATTGGCGTTTCCACTGCACCATGCTTACAGTAGCATAATTCAATCTAAGAAAGTAATATCATGTCTGCAAGAAAGAATGCTCTTTAACCTTGTCATTACTTTACAAGGTTCCTACTGGCAAAATATGTTAGATTTAATTTACGGTTTCAAAAACATTCATGTCACTGGTGTTGCTATGTACCGCACAATAAACTTTCCTAACTGAATCCATTTCTGGAATTTTAGTTCCATGCCAACATAAAGAAATATTTGCTATGCATTTCATCTCCCTGAAATTCATCATTTGACGTAAAAGATAAGCATAAGATTACATTTCCCCAAAGCACAAGTGGCAAAAAGGTAGGCAAAAAGGTACCTTGAATATCCAGTCCAGATGACATCACTCCAACCATTGCACCATTGTCTGATTCTAGAACTTCATCCGTCCTGTCACTCTTGGCTTTGCTGTCCACTATGACCTCACCACTGTCTGCAGTGTCCTCAGGACTGCTTTCCACACTGTCTGCCTTTTCCACCTCCTCCACCTCTTTCTCTGCAGTTTCACCAACATTTGTGGACAATCTGTTGGCATCATCATCTTCAGCAGTCATGCACTCCTCGATGCTGTCGCCCTCTCTCTCCGAGTCCTGGATCTGCTCGGCACTGGAGTCTCCTGCTGATTCAAGCCTCTGACTGTTGTCTACCACTCCATCTTTTCCAGAGCTAAGAGGCTGAGCAGGATCAGCTGAGGGAGGTTCGTGTGGCTTTACTTCCTCTACTGCATTCACAGAATCAGTTGCATGTAATCCTAATCCAACTTTCTCGTTATCTCTTTGCTCCTCCTCTGCAGCAATATCTGCAGCTATAACCTCTGCAACTGCATTTTCACAAGGAGATGCTGACGACCCATCCCTCCCTGATTGCAAAATTTCAGCTTCAGCCATTTCACAGAGAAGGTTAGGAGACGCTTCTTCCTCCACATCTTGCATCGTCACATCTCCGTCTTCATCAATTGTCTGACTTACGGCCATGCCTTTCTGCTCACCAGTTGAGAGACTGTTTTTGAGTTCATTCTGTGGTGCACCTTTGCATGATGGGAGTTCCTTGATTGCTTCAATGGCCTCTCCTTGATGACACAAACTGGAAGCATTCGCTAATTCGTCTGGGATGACACATTCCACATCTTCTCCTTGGCTCATGGAATCTGCAATCACAATGACGTTACTATCACAGAACTCCTCCTTCTCCACTTCTGTGACTGCATCCTCATTCACTTCCTCAGCTACAGCCATATCCTTCACCTCCCTCTCCTCTTGGGTATGCCCTCCTGCCTTTTCAGAGAGATGTCTCTTTTGGTGCCTCTTTTTGAACTGTACTCGTGACAGCTTGTTGCCGGACCTTGTCTGCAAGGGGCCCGGTGTTACGCACAATCTTTTAGACCTGAGCCTCTGAGAGATCGGGGACTTGGAGCGATCCCTAGTCTTCGTCACCCTTCCCGTCCTGCAGCCTCTCAG
The DNA here is from genome assembly GCF_040938485.1 of Diadema antillarum. Classification (NCBI taxonomy): domain Eukaryota; kingdom Metazoa; phylum Echinodermata; class Echinoidea; order Diadematoida; family Diadematidae; genus Diadema; species Diadema antillarum. The sequence continues at coordinate 87,846 of NW_027271534.1, forward strand.
CATCTGGCTGCTGAGGGGAGATGTCTTGGGAGACCTTTGAGCCTTGCGAGCAGATCTGAATGTAGGGGGTGACAGGGTCGACTCTGGTGAAAGGTCTTGTGTGATCTTCTCTGCCAGTGATTGTAGGGACTGAGGAGAAATCTGGTACACCGACAAATCCTTGACACGAGATTGCTCCTCCAGCGAATCATCCAGACAGTTGACTCCAGAGCTGTCAGGAGTGCAGGGAACATCCTGTCCATCCTCCAGGGATGTGCTGTTGGTCTTTGGCGCTTTGGCTGCCAACGATCTCAGCAGCTTGGGAGAAATCTTCGCAGGAGAGACCACAACCGATCTGACTGACTTGCTGGCAGCAGCCCTCTTCCTGTCTTCCGGAGACCTGAGCACCTTCCGGAGAATGTCTTTGGCACATTTGATCCTTGCACTTGGCTTGCACTTCCGTCCTGACCTTGTGATGGCAATCACATCCAGATCATCTTTTTGAGAATTCTTGCCACGCACTTTTGGGGAGTCTGTCTTGCTTGCGAGTCTATCTGCGAGCACCTCTTTAGGTGGGGTCTCTGATTCAGCACTGAACTTGTCATCCCTGCAGTTGGGTGTCATGATTGGGAAGTCCACCTCGGAGTCATCGCGATCCTCAACCTCCATACTCTCCTCTCCCTCTTTGCGCGAACTGCAATCTAGAGATTTTTTCAGCTGGACAAGGGGAACATCATCTTCGCTTGCAAAACTCTCATTTAAACTGGCCTGTGAATACTCTATAGAAGCCCTACCACACTCAACTTGCTGTTCTTCCTGAACCTTTGGAGAAGAACTTAGAGTGCAGGTCCCAAATAAGTCTTCAGAACTACTGTTACATTCAGGCACTGATTCATTTTTGTCTTTAACCTCTTCAACTGACAAATCCATTGATGCCTTTGGTCCTGATTCCACTTGACTGTCTTTGTCCGTTGCATCGCTCTCATTTTTCGTCTCTATGGAGACCACATTCAAAGCTGACTGCTCAAAAACATCTAAAGTTTTACTTTCTTGTGCTTGTTTCCCTGCTTCACCTGCTGCTGACACACTTCCCTGCGCGACGTTACACTCACTCTTTCTTTCACTTTCTTGCATTTGACTTCCTGCTTCACCTGCTGCTGACGCACTTGCCTGCGTGACATTACACTCACTCTTTGTTTCACTCTCTTGCGTTTGACTTCTTGCTTCATCTGCGGCTGATGCACTTTTCTGCACAACACTCTTCCTCGGTCTACCTCTCTTCCTGGGTGTTCCCTCCTTTTTTGCAGACTGTATCCTGTCCAGATTTTTAGGGAGACCAGATTTACTGTCTTGCATGGGAAGATTTTGGGAATTCTCTGGCGAGTTGCCCTTGGCAATGCTCTTACGTGGCCTTCCTCGCTTCCTCTTCACCTGGCTAGAACCGTCTGCCGCTCCTACTGTGGTTGTGTCACCATTCCCCACTTCAGTTTGTGCCTCCTCTGTGTTTATAGAAAGCTGTGTGTCATCCTGGCTGCACTGGGAATCCCCTACTCTGTCGCCCGTGATGGCATTTTTACGCGGCCTCCCTCTTTTTCTCTTTCCCGGTGTTTGTTGGAAAGATGGCTCTGACTTGTCTCCTGCCGTACTGGCTGCATCCTTTCTGGACGGACTGCTGTCACCTGATCCAGTCAGGTCACTAGATATCCTCACCACTTTGTCAGGTTCTGTCGAGAGTGACTCTCCTACAGTACACTGATCAGGCACATTGGAATATAACTCAGGCTGACTGGCAATAACATCCCCTATTTCACTGTCATCCAAATTTTTGGATGCATTTATATTTTCGAGCAGTGGGATCTCTTCAGAATCATTCCTCGCTTGGCTGTCACAGGATTCTAGAACTGGTGGGGCCTCATCAACTTCATTGTCAGTCCTACAAATATTTGAGGATTCCTCGACAGATTGGTCTAAATCATCCACTAAGGGAGCAATGCCGTCCAGTTCATACCGTTCAGCCAGTTCTGCAAGGTCTCTCTGCGAGGCCTGTAAATTGCTGACTTCTGCCGCCTTCTTGTCCTTGCAGGGATCCCTTTTCTCTGCATCAGATCTAGATTTGGATGTGCCAGACACATCATCCAACTTCCTTTTCCTCTTTGGAGTCACCTGAAGACTGTTGGTTTCATCTGACAGACATTTCCTGAGTCTTGATGCTCCTTTGGACACAGAGTCTGTGCGCCCTTCCACGCCTGCTTGATCGGCTTCCCCGCACTCGTCTGCACTTTCCTCCGAGCTCACACTACTATTCAATACTAATCTGGGGGTGTAATGCTTTACGACTCTTTCACTGAGTTTCTGGAGTTTGATAACTGGTGTTGAGACAACTTTCTTGAACCTATCATCCAGCGGGAAGTCCTGGGGGTCTTCCTCAAGTTTTTCATCTTCTGTAGGACTCTCTGCAACAGACAATGGTATGGCATCATCCGACACATCCACGACACTTTCATTACCATTCGGCTCTTCCTGTGTCTCAGGTACATCAAATATATCATTGGGATCATCCACATCCTTCATTTCTACCTCTGTAGCATCATCGGTTTGAGGAGCAATCTCCTCTACAGGCTGATCCAAGCAGCTGTCTTCAATCAGCACTGCGGATGATTCATTCTCCACCTGCTCCGGCAGTAACATTTCCTTCACCGAGTCATCACTTCTTTTAGCTCCATCGCTACTGCCGTTTGCACTGCTTTCTGTGTCCAGCCTGCCTGCATCTTTCAGCGGAGAGGAGGACTTGGCTACTGGCTGGAAGAAAGTAACAACTCTCCTGCGAGCTTTCTGAGAGTTGTCCTGGCTGCTTTGGGCTTCTTTTTTATCACTAACATCCTCCTTTGTGGCAGCAACTTTCCTCTGGGCATTCTCAGAATGATCCTGCTGACTGCTTGGGAGAACTTTTTCATCAGTTACAACCTCTATCTTCTCCTCTGTGGGTCTTCCCTGTCCTTCCTTGGTCTCCATCTTACCCTGAGCACCTTCATCTGCACTCTCCTTCTTTGAGGATGAGGATGGACTCCCACTTTCTTTTGGGAAGCTAAATTGCAGAGATGAGACCTTGTCTTGAGATGAAGTACTCCCACTTTCTGAATGCACTGGAGACCTAGAAGATGATAACAAGGATAGATAATAATGAGACCAGGTAGCTTTACACATGTTTGTCTGGTAGCCACTTTTCTCCACATTTCTGTTTGATATCAACATGAACAGACATGATACATACACGGTACAAACTAAACAAGCACTCAGAAAGCGCAGACCTCTGCCAAGCAGCTCATTTCCACTCATACACTGTAGGATCCATATGGTGATCTGGATAACTGCCAAAATTTAATAATCTGTTCCTTGTGTCATTATAAACTTTTCCTAAAAATTTACTTCAAATTCATTGGTAACTATATGAGTTATTTGCAAGCAAACAAACAAACAAACATACAAATACTCGCAATAAAATACACATCACTGGAAATCTCTATGTCTGACGACTTCAAGAAAATCTTTGCGATCATTTGAGGTTGAGTCTCATAAATCTTAACTACTGAGGAAGTGGGCAGAGTACTTACACTGGCTGAGACTGGGTCTGAGTTAGGCTCTGGAAGGTTTCAATGTCTAGAGACTGCTCCAGGTCATTATAGAGGGCCAGGGACACCCGCTTGGTCTTCAGCACCTCCTTCTGGTGCTCCGTCAGGACACGCTTCTTACTTGGCGAAGACGAGATCACCACAAACTCCTGTCACATGACACACAAATAGTACAGGCAACTACCATTGTAACAAAGTCCTCGGAACCAGCAGTTTTCTTTCATTACATCGAAATTTTGTTGTGGCTGAACAATAAAGAATACAAAGATGTAAAGACAAGAATTTTGCGACCTGGATTTTTACTTCACAGGACTTTCATTATAACACCATGGCTATAACTAGTCATTTACATCACTCTTTTACATGGGAATTTTGGTGATCTATCTCCTTTATTTCATTTATTCATGTTTTTTATTTAATTTTTTCATCATTATTTTATTTATTTATTCATTCATTCATTCATTCATTTATTCATTCATTCATTTATTTATTTATCTATTTATTTATTTATTTTTTATTTTTTTTTAATTTTTTTTATTATTATTATTATTTTTTTTTTTTTTGGGGGGGGGGGGAGGGGCATTTTACCAAATGTCACGATCAGCAAGAGCGTTTCATACACAGGGCCTGACAAAGTTTTGTGCATGATCCACCATTGACTCACCAGTTTGCTGTCTTCATCAACATGAAGCTTCCTCTTGGCCACATCCACGGGGGCGGGGGAGGCAAACTGTTTCCTCTTCCCCATCCCGGGGGAATTCACGGCGATGGCGACACTCTTCCTCCCCCTCCCCGGAGAGCTCAGCTCGGCCTTGACCGGGGAGGACGCCACCATGAGCTTCTTGGCCTCGGCCGTGCGGTGCAGGAAGCTGCCGTGCATCTTCTGCGGTGAGGGGCCGCCGAAGTTCGGGACGACGGGCGGCGCCATCATAGTCTGAGAGGCTTCAGTCTATCGGTTAGCAGAAATATGACATGAGAACTTCATGAGATGGAATTGACCAACCAACAGATGTCATGGCAACCAAGGGGCAAGTACACCGATGGTTGAGAAGAATGCTGACAATACAGGAGTCAAAGATGCATCATTGAGTTTGAAAGTTACTTTCTCGTTTTTCAAGGCCAGTTTCCTTCATTGTTAAGAAGCAATTCATGCTTAAACAGCATGTTTAGAATTGAGTAGAAGTGTCACCCATGCTTGGCAATTACAATTTTTCTCAAATTTGATCTTATTTTCAATGACTGCATGCAAAGTCTTTCCAGTCTTCTACAGGTTGCAGAATGCTCCACAATTTTGCAATTTAATGAATTCTTCATAGGCACCAGAACATTGCTTTAAAAAAACAACTCTAAATCCTAAATACAGAAACGAGATGTACACATAAGCAATGAAAACTCAAGGAAACATGGATACATAACAAATGATGCCTCAGGCACCCTTTGGGTGGAGGCATAAAAAGGAGACCATAAGCTAACTCTACGGCATGAGTAGACAGGAAAAAAAAAATTGCTGTATGTTGTCATCATTGTTGTTATCATTGTTGTTGCTACTGCTGCTGCTGTTGTTGCCATAGATACTGTACAGTTTGTTCTTGTTTTTGTCTCTTACACTTTTTTGGGGGTGGGGAAAGGAACACACTTTCAAAGAAGGACAAATGCAACACCACTGATCCCATGAACAAGAATATCACGCAAACATTGCTGTATCTATTTCTATTCACTCACCTCTTGACTCATTGGTGTATCGGCGTTCATCTCCGCCTCTTTCCAGTTCGGTAGAGCGATGTCACTGCGCTCCTTTATCATGCCTAGGCAGGATCTGTAGAGAGCAGTAACATTCAAGAACAAAAGATGAATCCTAAAAGTTGGTAAGTAATCATGGATAAATGGATGAAACACATCAGCAGAGTATAATCACAATCACCGACTCGTAAGACGTTAACAGTAAAGTGAGCATGGCAATTGATTTGTCCTCTGAATCCATGCCCAGAAAAGTGTTCCGTCATGTAAGTGAAAGGTAAAAAGTTATGAAATTATATTCTGCACGTCACAAAATATCTTATTTCCTAACTTTATTTGTTCTTTTTTTAAAAACTGAAACATTGCAATCCTCCAGCATTTAGCATGGTGCAATTATAGTAAAAAGTGATTTTGTTTCATATCCATCTCGTACATTGCAATAAACTCCCCTAATGATCAAATTGCACACTACTGCTGAGTAAAAGCAAAGAGGCTCAAGCATCTTGTGCACAGATAGATAAAATATGATCCTTTCTTTACTTTTGAAGGATATGAAAAACATCTTTACTACTGTGACAAATTTGTGCCAAATGGGTATATCCTGTCCCAAATATATCTATGTAGATTTGTTTATCATTTTTTATTCACTCCAAATAAGATTCTAGGCAAAGAAATGATAATCAAGTATCATATGACAGTACATAAAAAGATCTACATACTTCAACTTGTCAATTATGTCAAACTACAATAAAAATGTCCCCAATTTGTTTCTACAGATTTTATAGAATAAAGTAATCTTAACGAAGTAGCTCTCCATTTGATATTAAGCATGCAAGATACAATGTATGTATAACTTACAACAAAACATCTGGATACTCCAAGGTCTTCTCCTTCCCAAATGTCGCCATCCAAAAAACCAACGTGTAGTTTCGCAACGAGCGCTTTTTGTACGTGAAAGCCGCTTCAAGCGCCGGTGCAAAAACGGCCAGGAAGGCGGAGTCGAACTCGCCGCCGTAGCTCGTCTGCACAGTCGTGGTTAGCTCCACCCACAAACGTTCCACTTTGTCCTCAATGGTTGCTAGGTAATCCTTGTTGGTAAACACAGGGCTGCCATGGAAACCAACATTTCAGGGACCCATTTTTAGTTTGAATCTGATACATCGACTCGTACAATTTATCACGTTACCACTTGACAGTAAAATTGACATTAGTGTCAGACATCATTGGGTTTTTAATTTCACCCATAATGAAGTAACACTGAAATCTGAGTGCAATCTACAGACTTTCTTTGTTTTGTTGACTGCTTTTGTGTATATATACTTAACTTGTTCGGTTATTCTGCGTAAAAAAAAAAGTTGAGAGAGAATTTTCTGCAACATTACTCACCTCACAGCATTCTTCATGAGCTTGGCCAGTGGCTGGCTGAACTTTGACACGCACGCCTGCAAGTAGGTCGACACGTTGATCTGACACAGCTCGCCCATGGCTGCGGTCAGAGACTGGACAGCCGATGACCAGTGCATCAGGTCAGTCTGAAGGCAGGGAATTAAATAGAGCACTTACATTAGCAGATCCAACTGGTGTTCATGTATGTTACTTAGGTCAAATAACCAACTATCAATGAATAGGGTTATTGGAATCTGATTTTTCTCTGTTGTGTTACAATGGACACTTAACTGAAATGATCGTAACTTTGTAACACCTGCATGGATTTAACCAACTTTCTTTTCATCAAAATTATCTCTTTTTGGGGGGAGGGCGTGGGAGGGGGTTGGGGATTTAACTGAATAACTTCTGAATTTGAGGGAAGTTGCAATGGCAAATACAAGACAAATACCATTTAGTGAAAGTGGTATCACTTAGCAGTATGGTACAGTACTTTACATGTAGCGCGTTGTTCTTGATAGCACATTTATTATAAGGAGCCATCTTCAATCTATTCTAATCTTATGAGACAATACAAATGACACAGTCCCATGCAACAGTGGTTGGTGTTGGGTCAATTAAACATGTAACCCCCTAGAAAAAAAAAAACATAAAACAGATATCATCAACAAGAAGAATCAAACAAAAATCACAACACAAACAACGACGACGACGACGACGACGACGACGCCGCCGCCGCCGCCGCCGCCGCCGCCGACGACGACGACGACGACGACGACGACAACAACAACAACAACAACAACAACAACAACAAGACTGAGTAAACAAACCTGGGGCAGAGGTTGACACAGCATTCCAGTCTGCTTCTCGCAAAGATTGGCACAAGCCAGCGTCACATGACTCACAAGATTGACCAATGACGTGAGGTTGCCCAGGGGACGATTCTTCTTCTTCTTTGTCTTCCTACCAGGTGTGTGAGGAGCTACAAATATTAAAAAAAAAAAAAAAAATTACACAAAAACACAAAGTGAGATTTCTGTGGTAGTATCTTGTGGTGATGGGTGTACTGGTCACCATGTTAATAATGTGTATATTTCTTTCCCGAAAAGAGTGCATCCTTTGGGAAATTAAACCTCTGCAATCATAATGAACTCCAAAGATATAGAGTCATGTTTCCTTTCACGAGCTGAAACCATGTATGGAACAAATTTTCAGAATATTAACATCATCAAGTTCACTTACTAGAGTGTTTTTGGCCAATTACATTATACAGTCAAATTTGAAATGCTTCATGAGAGTTCTGTGGTAATATTTTCTGGTGATGGGCGTACTGGTCACCATGTTAACAATATTTAATGATGTTGATATTTCTTTATCAAACAGAGAGCATCATTTTGGGCAGGTAAACCTCAAACTATCACACCTATCTTCCACATATAGAGTTATATTTCTTCCATGCAAGAACAAATTTTCAGAATATTTATGTCATCAAGTTAACTTTCTGGAGTGTTTTTGGCCAACTGAATTACACAGCCAAGTTTGATATACTGATATCTCACAACTGAGAGGACATATTTACACTAGAAGCACACAAACTGGGTTGGAGGGTAATTCAACCTAACATGAGAACCACATAAAAATACTTACTGCCAGGGTTTTTTACATCCACTGTGAGCAGAGAATCAATGTTGTGAGACATGACTTGGCAAACTTGTGTGACAGCATCCACAAAATGCCACCTCTGCAAGGCAAAAAGTACCGGTATGCAAATTCAGAAAGTGTCAAACTGAAACACAAACTTATTGAATGGGGAAAGTTGCTCAGTGGTCTTTCAAATGTCAAAGAACCTTCAATATTTCAGTAGAAAGTTATCAGCAAATGATGTCACTGACACTGGAAAAGCCCTTTTAATATTTCAGATCATTTTTTTCTCTCTTGCCAACTTCTGTGAATGATTCTCAAATTTCACTTTGTTTTCAATGAAAGCTCCAGGAATCTCCTTGTCATCTTGTAACAAAGATTTTTCAAACTTTCCTGAAATACAACGCATTAGTTCATAGTAAGATATAAATGTAATTTCTGAAGTACTGCAACTTAATTTAAAGCTAAACTGGGTACATTCCTACATGGTGCCTTCATTTCAATAGCGATGGAGTGCAAAAAGCAATCCATACATGTGATACAACCAAAATAAAATGAAATTCAGACAGCATTCCTACCTACTTCTGGCAGCAGTAAAGCATTTCAAATTTTCTGATCCAATTAAAAATCATGCAGACTGACAAATTTACTGAAAAAAAGAATATACACTGATTCAACATTTTTGTCACAGCACACACAACTTACACCAAGAGCTGAGTCATCTAGCAGTGTAAGTAGCTTTGCACACACATCCTCACAGCACTGGTTGCCCTCGGCAACAGTCACCAGGGAAGCAGATCTGGCAAACGCCTCGTAGAGCTCCGACCACAGCTTCAGTAGCGTCTTCACTGTCGGCTGGTGACAGGAACAGGTGGGGAAATGACAAAAGAAAGTATTTTTTTCTGTTTGCATTTGCTTTTGTTCGAGACAATGAAAACACTTTTATTCCAATAAAATTGCTGCAAAATATGGCCCTTTGAAGAGATAGTATTCTTCTCCTTTTCCTCAGTCCCACAAGACGGTCATGATGACACAGTAGAGATTAGGGGGAATAGGTAATCTCTATTTACTTGCAATTACTTTCCAGACATCTTGGCCAATCAGAGAACCCAGTACAGTAAGGGTTAAAGAAAAGTTTGTTCTGACCCTCCCCCCAAAAAACCCACATAGATATCGCTTTGAGTATTGGGTTAATTCACAATAGCTAATACACATATAATAAATATATTCGTATGTGTTGTTCAAAAGTTTGATTTTGAATGAATGTACTTGTATTCTTCTAAATGTAGAGATTTCATCTTGGTGGTTGTCTGAACAGATCTCATACAGTGCAGTATGTCCAAAGATAAAAGATAAGACAAGAATTCATGAAATCAGTCTAGAGAACCTGTCAGAACTACTGCTTCGGTACCCTATCCATCACAGTAATTACAATCTGGATAAGAAAACTAAGTATCTTTTAGCTATCTGTGACTCATAAAAGCAAAACAGTAGTAACTCTTTAGGATTCAAACATTAGAGTTTTACCTGGGGCATATTGTGAGGCAGAAGTCTCTGTACGGGAAACAGGAGGCAGACGACAACGGCGGAGAAGTCATGTTCCAGAGAATCACCCTGGTTCACCTCATTGGTCTGATGAGCAAGCATGATAATTCACAATAAAACCTCTTTTAATACAATGCTCTTTGCAATGTGGTATGTGAAATCATATAGGGATAAAAGCTAACCACGAAAATGATAATAAACATCAGATCAGTAAAGGCCATATGACTTGTAGAAACCTGAAAAAAGGGCTTGTGGTAAAATTACATATAAGAAATATATGACATAAAGTACTATTACATGTAACAGGTAAAATATTTGCATGCTTTTTATACTTTATACTATTTTCATGTTGCACGAAATTTGGAGAAATTTGCAATAATTTCCAATGTTACAATAGTCAACCATCAAATAGTGAACCAACTGATTGAGTAGCTTTACATCCTCACCCTCAGTAATGAACAAAAATACCACTTTGACACTGGACAAATGACCGAGAGATGGACATTACCTGGATGATGTACTGGAGCAAGGGCTCGGCCAGAACGCTCCACATCCTCCAGAGGCCTTCCTTGCTGGTGATGGCATCGGCCACCTTGTCCAAGATGGCCACCACAGACTGGGTGAAGCCGAGGACGGTGGTAGCTGACCCCATCCCGCACCCCACCAGCCTCATCAGCACAGTGAAGAATCTGGGCAGGTGTGTACAAAACAAGATTTGACTTTAGTGATGATGATAATGATGATGGCAATGATGATGATGATGATGATGATGGTGATGATAATGGCAATGATGGTTGTGATGATGGTGCTGGTGATAGTGGTGACGATGATGGCAATGATGGTGGCACTGGCTATAATAATTGATTATCTTATCTGTACAACATCACTTCTAATCTTATGACGATAATGATGATGATGATAATGATGATGATGATGATGATGATGATGATGATGATGATGATGATGACAACAATAATAATAATAATAATATTAACAATAATATCAACAACAATAATAACAATAATCACAACAACAATGACAACAACAACAACAATAATAATGATGATGATGATGATGATGATGATGATGATGATGATGATGATGATGATAATAATAATAATAATAATAATAATAATAATAATAATAATAATAATAATAATAATGATGATGATAATAATAATAATAACAACAACAACAATAATAATAATAATGTCTTATTTACTTGGGGCAGTCTCTTCAGTGTTGCCACTGCTCTACCAGAGGGCCCTGCCATTATTATTACCCTAGCAATGTTGATGATGATGATGATGATGATGATGATGATGATGATTAGGATTAAGATTATGATGAAGTTGGTGATGATAATGATTAGTTACTTGATCTGTATGACACTACTTCTACCAATATGACAATGAAAATGATAATGAAGTGTGAAGCTATTCTTACCTCTCCTCCGCAGAAGAAACTAGCACTGACGGACTAAATAGCAGCTCGATAAGGAACAATGCAGGGGTGCCCTGTCACAAGAGAAAATAAAACAAAGCAAGGCAGTTTCAGTTTGGACACATGCAAAAGCAATCTCATTAACAGATATAGATTTTTTTCATCGTAATGACTTCATGATTAACTCGTAACATACCAACCAAATTTAAGAAAGCACACAGGTGGTAATCCCCCAATGTTAGATTTATTTGAAGACGTAAAATAAATAATTCAATCACAGTAATACTTCTAGTAGCAGAGTTCTTAATGGACATACAACTAAACCTGGCATGAAAGATGGTTGCTGAAAGGTAAAATTAGTCATGTGAACGGTACAATCCATTAGGATAATAACAGGTTTTAACGACTCTATAAAGGGGAATATGTAAACAAGCACGTGGCACACCAATCGTGTGGCTTTTAACGTGACTAAGGCATTTCAAGGGTGAAAGGGGAAAAATGTGACATAACAAGAATGTACCACACATAAGGCACTGAAATTCAAACTTACGTGGAGAACGCCAGCACTGCCCATGTGGTAACTTGACGAAGACAGAACTTTTTTTGGCAGGAGACTGACAGCGTCAAAAAGTTTCTGCAATCATAAACAAGTGACACGACCAAATTAGAGAAAAGCACATAGCCAATCACAAAAAAAAAGAGCAGTTTGATGTGCAGTAAGACCCCTGTATGAACTTTTGATAATACATGATAGTATAAGTTTCTCCAAAAAAAACAAAAAAACCTGTGCTCACACACACACACACTTCCAAAAATCAAGCTTTTCACAAAGAAAATAAGACATACACAGCTCTTGTATACAGTAAAATTGCACAAGAGTTCACTTATCAATGATATCCAATCTGCCCCCCCCCCCACAAATTCAACAAACAAACACAAACAAACACACAAATTAACAAGAAAATAAAATGCAAGCCATTACAGAATTCTGACTGCAAATCAACGGCATCCCACATCTCTGGGTCATAACATGCCTTCTGATGTTTTAAATTTTTACAATTCTATTTCTTATTATCTTTAATTCATTTAATCTATATGGCTGCCACAGATGCACTTAAATTCTTATGAACAAGCAACCAAACAACTGATGGCTTGAAGTCCCCTCCAAAGAAAAGCACAATTAGGATAAAATGCCTTGCCTAAGGACATAACTGCTGCTGCCAGCAGACTTTGAACCACAGACCTCAAAACTGAGACACCATGGACATAGCCACTGAGCTACAATGCCCGATACAGAGAGCAGCCATTACTCACTAGTACTGTAGCAGGAGGTAGCTCTTTGGAGTTGACAAGAAAGGTCAGATGGTCAATGAAAAGAGTGAAGACATCCAGGCTGTCCCTCTTGGATGGACCTTCCAGGACACCTCTGACCTGACCGACCAGGCTTTCAAATATCCTAAGCGGGAGGTCACCTGGAGAAGAAAAATTAGAAGACCAAATTAGCACACAAAGGGAATTTATCTACCTTGTGTATGAAATAATACTATCTGCACACAGCCTAGCCTTTGTTTAAGGTTATTTGACTGTAGTAACTGCAAAAGTAAAATACTACACACAGCATTAAAAAGACACACATCTTTGAAAAGAGGCTACACACAGCAGGAATCAGAGTACACTCATAAGTTTGTTGACCTCTCATAACATCTGTGCAAAATTGGAAATATGGCATGTCTGCAAAAGGCTAAAATGGAAATACTGTATAACCTGTTATTTTCGAGAGGGTTTAATTTTCGCGAATTTTGTTAATCACAGTTGGATAGCGAATTTAACAACACGTGAAAATGTCTCCATGCGCCCTGTTAATAGTGCATTGACGTTGGCGTCAATTCCCGAAAATATCTATGGCCTCGTCATTCGCGAAAATATCTTTATGCAAGAAGACAGAAAGCAACAGCTATTCAACACTAACACATTCTTCAATCAAAGTGAATCCAAGTTTTGTGTTTACAATCCCTAACAACCCATACACTATAATTATTAGTTCTAAATACATGTACATTTCCTTTGCAGGGGTCGCACTTAACTTTTTTTTTAACTAGCCAGGCGGACTACTTAGAATCAATTTTGACACTGAAGCAATATTTTGGCTAGCCAGACGGACTAGCTACTTCAGAATTTTATGATTTTTAGCTAGTCCGACATGATCTTGGGTGGCCAATGGCCAGCGGACCATCGCCAATTTTGAACCCTGCTTTTAATCTTTTACGGGTATTTTAAAGTCTCAAATACAATGAAGACGAATGCACGGCAAGAACATTTCAGATTGTTACTTCATATGTTGAGAACTTTTAACATCTAGGTAAGAAAGTCAATATACCACATTAGAATCGTGTTACAATAAAAAGAAAACTTAGGCACGACAATCAATCGTACATCTCAAGGACATAGTCTGGCATTCAACTTATTAGAATATATCCTTAGGTTTATAGGGATAAACTGGATTTCATATATAAATCTCTTGCAACAAAGGCTGAGAGGAGACTGACCGATCTCTTCATCCACCATACAGAGTGAGTCGAGTACACATGGTGAGAGGAGGGCAGCGAGTTTGCTGAACACACTCGGACTGGTCAGCAGCCTTTGAGAGAGAACATCTATGGGTGCTGCAAAAGTGAAACAAAGAGCCAAGTTTAGTATTTTACAAATAGATTACAAGTATAAGTCGCTACTACATATGTATAATGATAGATTTAGCTTGTACGAGTACATAGCATCTTTAGCAGAGCCATTAATTCCCTCATGTCAACAGTGACCCCACTACTGTAAAAGTGGAAATTTTCGTGGTTTGAAATTTTCGCGCATTTCGCGCAACCAGAAACTAGCGCGAAAATAAAAGCACATGAATATTTTTGCTTGCCATATGTTCCTGTGCATGATGTCTTGATTCCGTGGAATTAAAAACACGCGAAACTCTTCTTACCCGGCCAAGCGCGAAAAATTAGTTGCGCGAAAATATCCACTTTTACAATATTGTACATCATTGTTAAATATAAATGGATGTGTTCACACACTATAATTACAGAACATTTAACATCAATTCCTTTTATGCTCTAGATTTGCCGACAGAACTTTGAAAGTTTTGACTGATTCTAAAAGCTTGAACACACTCCAAATGAACTTGAAATAACAAGCCTTTCTTAAACAAGACACTCATTCAAATGGAATTGTACAGCACATAAAAGAAAAGACTGGCAAAATTTCAGAGTCCAAATGAGCAAAACATATATTTGGAATGTGCCTCAAGCAATAAAAAAAAAATCTACCTTCAGTGTACTACCACACAATCATTGTTTTAAAAATATTGAACTCCCCAATAACAATAAAACTGGGTGAAATGCATCTGTAGGTCTAAAAGTCTTAAAGCTGTTTCTTATACTGTAAAACGAGGAATGTTCACGTGCATTTTAATTTCGCGAGCCAAAATTTGCGAAATTAAAATGCACGCTAAATATCTTGTCTATACTATATGCATTGAATGTTACAGTCAACTCGTGAAAATTTCATGCTGCGAATAAGGCCGTTGGCTCCCATTCGCGAAAATATCATGTTTTACAGTATATACCTTCCAAATGGGATACAGACAAAAACCAAAATGAAGAAACCCAATCCCCCTGCCTCAAAAAAAAAAAAAAGTTCCCCGAGTTCACCATCTCACCTGATCCCTCCTTGGTTGCCACGGTGACATCCATGAAAGCAGCTAGCATGTGCACTCCCCTCCGCTGGACAGAGGGAAAGGAGGCCTGGGACGACACACCCCCTCTAGTGGCAAGATTGAGACGTGGTGTGATAGGGCTGGCACCCGGCAGCATGGCTGATACTGAAACATAAAAAATAGTGTAAACGATTTGATGGTTAGTAACTCGGTAGCATCCAAAAAGTAACACTGATCATATCTGGTGCTTTGTTTCAGTGTTTGTTTCTTCTGAAGCCAGAATGTATTGTTTATGACAGTGCTGCAAAAAACACTCAAAAACTGAGAACTAATTTTATGTACTCTCTATGACTCAACGAAAAAAAGACTGTTGATGTTTTCAAATAATGGTTGAATTCATGGGATTAATAAAGCCATTTTTATGCTTTTGGTCAATACTCTATCCATGCAAAAAAGTATCCATCAGCAACATCCTGGTAAATGATAACAACAGGTTTTTGGGGTTCTACCTGCTCTGGACTGCGGTGTGTTGAAGACCGATGGAGCAGCCCCGCCAGCCTTGCTTGGGGTCATGACCCCAGGCACCCCACCAGTAAATCCAAGGGTGTACTGTAGCAGGGGTATACACACCTGACATAAGGGAAAAATATAGGAAATATTAATGTGACAAAGAGTATGGTCCCATTCACACTTGAATGATTACTGGTACTGCTCCCACAAGAGAATATCTTTCATCTGAACATGATGAACACACAGGATATCAGATTTCGGTTCCATCTGTACCTGGAAAATGAATGCACTTCCAGTAAGAGAATTAATACCTCCATTGATGAAACAAACTGTAACTCTTATCTCCCATGATACACACAAGCAATTGCCATCTATAGATTTAATACATGGCACAGCTGGTACCAATAAGCAATGGCTAAATGGTCTTGATGTTGTTGGAGAAGCTAGAATGGGGGTAAATTTGGGACCCCCCCCCCCCACCCCTGCTTTAACATTGGCATTCGGAGCTGTTGACAACTTCACTAGACAAGACTTGACTAGACTAGACTACATGTACACTGAACTATACTACACTACATGAAACTGCACTGCACTACACTACACCACGCAACCTTACACTGCTCTATACTGCCAGTCACTAGAATGTTTATTTCTTTCAGTATCTCACCTACACTGAAAGTACACATCGCTCTCACTGAAACGTATGATGTAATTTAGCTTTACAATTCTGTTGCCATCTCTTGCAGGACAGAAATGCTTTGATAGGGAGTTTAATGTCTCTATAAACTTTGCATATTTTGCTCAAATGTTGCATTCACTGATTCAATAAGGAGACAGCTTTCTAAATCTCACCACTTGAAAAGTGGAAGGTAGTCTCGATCCCAGGCTGCGAACAAGGTGCCACCACGCATCCAGCTTGGCATGTGCCACAGTCTCCGCCTTGACGCTGGTCGCCAGAAAGGGCTGCATGAGCAGCTTGAGTCGTTTGGCATTACTCAGGATATCTTTCCAAAGAAATGGGGTAATGGAAACATCACAACCTGTTGGATCCCTTGGATTACATACATTGTACTACAGTAGAGCTGTTGCTGTACTCTGCATTACCACTTCTTTCTCTCTTTATTCAAGACATTATGTTGTCTTGAAAGCAAAAATGACAAATACAGTGCAGATTCTCAGCCAACTTTATTTCAGACAATGCAGTACCGGTATTATTACTACAGCCATTATATCATGTGGTCAGGTCCTGGTTTCATTTCTCTCAACTTACAAATTTGTACTCAATTTAGATTAAAATTTAAAGCTTACGTATGAAAATAATGACATACATACACATACACAAAACATGCACACAGACATACATAGACATATACATCCTGTTGACCCAAAATAAATACTCAAGGGTATACTGAAAACTAATCCCTGCATACAAATCTTTGCAGGTTTGGGGATGCAGTCACGCATGACAAACAAGAGGTTTTTGGTTGTTGTCTTCTATGTTACTCAATGCATGTGCCAGCTAATTGCTGCTTAATCCTTTGTGTCCTTTTAGTGCCGAGTAGCACAGAAAACCCCATAGCACTGTACACACTGTTCAAAGTCCCTGGCAGTGAAAGTGTTAAGAGACATGCAGGGCCTTACCCAGGTCGAGGCTGAAGTTGTCAATCAGAGCCTGCCATGTTTGGAAGGCGGCCCTCTTGACTTCTGGCTGGGGGTGCTTGAAGCCTTGCTCTATGACGGACAGAAGCTGGTTGATGATACTGCCACCTCTGTGTAAAGTCTGTGTAATGTACAGGACATGAGCCAAAATCTTCATCGTCTGCCTAATCATTCACTGCATTCATCCATTAATCTTTTTTAATTTCTTTTTTTCTACAGGAAAGAACATACTGTGGTTGACTGTCCATTGAGTACTCTACAATGTATGTAGAACTATGAAAGGAGAATATGAGTGTCTTTCTTGTAAAATACTACTGAACATGACGACTGATGAATGACTGCTGAACTACAAATATGATGACACAATATACAAGTATGTCACATTCACCTTGTACCTTACCAATCTATCAAACATTGTAATCTTGGACCGCTCAGAAATTCAGGTTGACATTGAATCAAATGAGTTGCTAAGGTTTAGAACCATAAATGTCACAAAATATCCATCAAGTGTAATTGTTTTGAAGATAAATGCACATGACATGAGCTGTTTATAATGAATTTAGATTGGAGAATATTGTAGATCTACAACAAAATGATGACAATTCAACTAACATGTATATAGTTGTCTTGACAACTCACCTTCCCCAAGATGGTAACAAAGTAGCCCCACACCCGGAGAACGAAGTGCTCGTGGCGCGCCCGAAATAGCTTCATCAGCTCGCGCAGCATGGGCCCTTTCAGCTCCGAGACAAGCGAGGGCACCAGCTCCGCCTGGCACTTCGTCATGGCGACCAGCCCCGTCTGCACGCCGTGCACGGCTCGCTCGCGGATCTTGGTGGCCGTGTGCGCGACGTTGGGGAGGAGCACCTTGCCCCAGCGCGCCGCATGTGGAGCCATTACATCTGGTAGCTGTTCATTCAACCTGTGGGGACAGTGGGGGAGAAGGCAATTATTTTTCTTGAGCTCTGTTCAATGAGTTGTTTGTATGTGGTACATAGATATACCAACAAGGCCAACTGTACTGTAATCATATGCTGTGTCAAACCAGCAGCCAGACATACAGTACATTGTAATTACTTGATTAGTTACTATCAGTATAAATTTTGCCTATAATGACATAGATATTTTTGAACTTCACTAAACAAAGAGAAGATTTGCTTTGGTTCTATTCAAATAAGTATTTTATATGATTATGATGACAGTAATCATTTCTGTTGCTTCATAGGTTGTTATTGACCTTCCCCCCCCCCCTGATTTTCCCACCCCTATTCCTACAAGAACACTTTTAAAGATCTACAGCATTCTTTCCTGCATGAATTTAAAAACTTGTTAATGATACTCCTTTTTGACTCAATCTCTTTAAAGGTGAAAACTTGTGGAGCTCTTAGTGGGATAATGTCACTGAGATCCAAACTCCATTTTGATTGGCTGGGAGCCTATCATACTTTAACCACACGGCAAGATTAGCATCAAATCACAACTTGGTTTATTGAAGCAGAGCAGAATACATATTGAATGCCACTCTGGGTATCATGAGAGTATTCAGGGCTAGGGTGGTGCTGATATTACAATGTTATCTTTATTCTGACGCTTCACCTCCGGGCCTCAAGCTCTAGCTTGAGTTGGTGAAAGAACTGATTACTGTAAGGCCAGATATTTTTGCAGCGTGAAATTTTCACAAATTTCCACTGGCATTCAATGCATACAGTGTAGACAAGAACTTTTGCTTGCATTCTAATTTTGCAAATCTTGGCTCTCGCAAAATTTGTGAAATTACAATGCTTGCAAACATTTCTGGTTTTACAGTACCTTATGATGACATTGATGGACTCATGTTGGACGGTCATGGACTTTGCACTTCCCTCTGCCTGAAGAGCCTTCTCCACACAACACAGGATGGGGTGAACCTAGTGGATGTGAAAGAGGTGGAGGAGGATGGACAGAGTGAAGGAGAAGATGAAGATGGAGAAAATGAAGGGAGGATGAGGGAAAAGAAGAGAAATGGATTAGAAGAAAATGGAAAGAAAAGACGAAGACAGAGAGAATGAAGAGAAGGTAAGGAGAAAGATGGAGAGAAGCAGGAAGGAGTCAAAGAGAAGAAAGAAGAAAAGAATATTCAAAAGATGGGGGAGGAAGATGAAAGGAGGACAGTGGCAAAAAAAATGAGAAGAGAGGCAAGGGAGAGGGGGAGTGGAGGAGGAGGGAAAAGAGGAAAGGAAGAAGAGGAAAATGATTTACAAAGGATAATTATAAATGTACCATGAAAGCAAGACCTTGACAACATTTTCAACATTTTTCCTATCCATATTAAACTTTATATAAAAGCAAACATTTTTCTCTGATGCAGACATCATTGCCCGACACATTTTGTTTAAACAGATTGTCATAATAAAACACCTATCTGAACAGAAAAAAACAATAATTCTTGCATATTCTAGAGAAATTAGTTTGGTTACAAGTATGCAGAAAATAAGGTGTACCATTTAGGGGATTTCAAAGTCATTCAATTGAGTTTGCTGCAGTAAAACATTCCATGAGATTCAATATTGCAGAGTATATTAAGTATTCATTTGAATCATATCACTATGACATGGTGGAAAATCTACTTTAATAATCAACGATTAAAAATAATTTCACTGCTCTGCTCTCTCAAAAATAGCTCTCTATTTAAGTAAATTCCTTCCACTGATGGTGTTAATTTCTTCTCTAAGTTTTAAAATCACACCTTAACTTACCTCATCTACAAGCACATGTGGTCTCAGATTTTGTTTTGCAAGACACCATAGCGCCCTGGTGCAAACACTCTTGTCTTCCGTCTTCAGCACGCAATTGCACAATGCCTTCACCACTAAGGCGCTGTTCTCATCAGTCAGAGCACTAATGAGTGGAAATGAGAATGGATTCCTCAGTAAGATATCACTGACAAACACATTAGGCAAAGTTGATATCATACATTTGATCTAAATCATCAGTTTACAAGATGCAAATTGTGAGCACATGAGCTTTGATGCTCACAAACCCAACCCATCTATATGGTCTTTTCTCCAACCAAGTTTTTTTCTATATGTTATAAATGCAGTGATTTAGATGGTTCTGTAAGTAATATGAAACAAAAATATGATCACTGTTCCTCCCCCCCCCCCATCTCACCAGAGTCTGATTCACATTGTTTTCTTCTCATTACACAGGCAGATACCTAGCCACAAATACCATTCACAACATCACCATGTTAATGTTCCTTTTTCCTACTTTATATTTCTGGAGTTAAACATGCGCCATAGCTTAAGTCTTATACTGGTGACTCCAACAAGATGGCCCTAGAGAACTGAACTCCCTTGTTTAAAAAGAGGGGTCAACGCTACTCACCCTACAGTGTCAGGCAGGTAGAGACAGAACCCCATGGCTTCCAGGGCAGCTTGCACCATGGTTCCGTCATCCGCCATCACATCGGTGCTGAACTGCTGGACCAGTGGACCCAAGTCGAGGCTGTCGCTGCCGAGCACCCTGGCCTCGCTCTCTTTGAACCAACTGTGGTAAGGAACCAAAACTAGTTACTCTAGATAACATTTTTAAAAAATAAGAAAATTCCTCTCCCCCATGGAAAAGGACAAAAATGGAGAAAAATACTTGCATTTCAAATTTGTATTATATCAAACACTAATGTTCCAACTTTTTTTCTTTAGTCTCACCCTCTTTTTCAACATGTACAATTTTTAAAGCAAGAAATATGATAGCCCTAAACTATGGTTTCTATACCAAGATAGAAAGAGACCTCCTGGCTGAGCAAAATACACTCAGGACGCAAGACAGCCCTGACCTTGCCTACCTCTCTGAGGACAACACATAATGTAAGGACAGAATTCATGAAGAATGTCAAATCATCCCAATAAGTCAGATAAAGAAGAAGTCAAGGAGGATGACTGTGATAATGATGAGGAACGATGAAGAAAATGACAAGAATGATAAAGGTGATGGTGACAGAGGTGGTACAGGATGAAAGAACTACCTTCGCCACACTGGTGTGTTAACCCTTTTACGACTAGTCCGCTGTGTATACCCAGTTAGGTGTCTACGAGAAATGTGTGTCGTGGCAAAATCAGCCCATCCTCAATGGGTTAAAAAACAAACCAGGAATTATTGAGTAATGCACTTGTCAATGTAATGACGCACCCCACTACCCCCGGACATGGGTGCGTCCTGGTCATTTTTTGACTGACCACACGGGGTTTTTGACGCACCCCCACAGTCACTTTTTGACGGACCACACAGGGTTTTTGACGAACACCACAGTCACTTTTTCGACGGACAACACGGGGTTTTTGACGAACACCTAGGTCACTTTCTTGACGGACATCCTCGGTACATTTGACGCACCCCGTAAATACTGAAAGGATTTTTGCATACGCTTTATTCACGCAATTTCATTTTCTTTCGGTTCGTAAACACAATTTGTCCAAGTTTCGGCAAGTTTCTCTTACCCTGGCCCTGTAAGCACCGTACCGTCATTCACCGTACATCACTCTGCTGCTACGATATTCCGAATGTATGTGCATGCAATCCATAGTCACCTGGCCATGACTTGTCTGCATGCAGATGCGCTGTATGTGCGCGGCCATTTCTAGTCCGGTTGAATGCAACACATGGACGATGTACAAGTTGTACGTTCGATGAGGAATAACGAGCACGCTGCTCACTTGCGAATTGCACAGCGTTAGCGAGCGAGTTGCGCACCACTAACACTCGACTTGCCTGCTACTACAGGGGAAACTCGGTACAGTGCACTCCCGTTATAACGAAATGCTCGGGACCGGCAGTTTTCTTTCGTTATAACGAAATTTCGTTATAACCGAACAAATACAATATATAACGAAAACAAGGAACCACGTATATTACGTTTGCTGAATACACTGCAAAGCTATGTGAAATGTGATGGGATAACTGTATCACAATAATAAACGCAAATTCCTCTCAGAAACTGTGTGTGACACAAGGAGCGAACACACAGTGATGTGAAGCGTTCACCCATGCAGAGACGCTATCATAAATGCTTGTTCCGCTACGTATTTTCGAAAGCAATTCGCATTTCGTTATAACGGAGTACATTTCGTTTGTTTTTCTTTGTCAGTGGCGCTCGGAAAAGACTTCGTTATAACGGAAATTTCGCTATAACCGAGTTCGTTATAAGCGAATTTTGTACCATAGACTTTAATGGTGATAATTTTGGGACCAGAAGATTTACTTCGTTATAACGAAACTTCGTTATAACCGTGTTCGTTGTAACAGGAGTGCACTGTATAACGAACACCGCTATAACGAGATATCGGTTATAACGAGGAAATTTTCTCGGTCCCAAATTTCCTTCCACACAAGTCTATGTAAAATGCTACTCTTATAGCGAGATCGGCTATAACGAAATAACTGCTATAACGAGATAAATTTTGTGACTTCCAAACAAAGAAAAACATAGTAAATCAAACCTGCTATAGCGAGGTAAAGCAAAATGCCTTCGGTAAAGCTTTACTTCGCCTGTGCTATCATCTTCCGAGATTGTAAAGCTTGATGTGCCAAAAACTGTCTTGTACACACATAATCATATTCTTCAGTGCACTCCAGCTAGCACTGCATGTTGTACGTGTGAAGTGTGTGTGTGCACGCACTGATACATGCAGAAAATGTGGTGGGACGGCCATATGTATACATGACATCATCATGACGTTTAGCAGGTGTGAGGCAATCTGATGCTGTGATTGGCCTTCTCAGAGACTCCAACCCCAAGCACCTTCTGATCTGGAGATTCTCCCGCCTGAAACCCTTAGCAAATGGGAGACTCCAACTTGATGTGTGCGAAGCGCAAAATTCCCAGGGTTCTAGATGCTCTCTGGTGCTATCTAAGGCTTACTTTTTCAACATACGATAGAAATAAGTAAGAAATCCTTTCCAATGGGAGACAAAGAGCCAGGGCGGGAGAAATTAAATCTCAAACGGGAGAACGGGAGATTTTGCAAATATGGGTTTTCGGCGGGAGATCTCCCGTCGAAAACAGGAGAGTTGGAGTC
Source organism: Diadema antillarum (assembly GCF_040938485.1). NCBI lineage: Eukaryota > Metazoa > Echinodermata > Echinoidea > Diadematoida > Diadematidae > Diadema > Diadema antillarum. Next base: position 111,143 of record NW_027271534.1, read on the forward strand.
TCTGCCTTCTACTTAGGGAATTCCCCGTCTTCACACACACACGCAGTCATAATGTACATACAGAATGTGTCGCGCACACACACACAGCATTGTGCAGACCATATTCAAGCTTTCCACACAACACACACCCATACGATAACCACATACCAATCCACAGACGATCTTGATACAATCGCAACCCTTTGATACAGATACATCTACAATTAATAAGAAACACATTCTTGATATTGGATTTCCTTGGCAAAAAACATCTTCTTACCCATAAAGGTGAGTAATTCCCTCACACCATATCAAGTTATCAGTATTGATTGAAATATGATGGGTAGTCCCACATGTGCATATTAATGTCTTTATTTTATGCCTTCTTTTATGCCTACTGATATAACGAGATATCGGCTATAACGAGGGAAATGACTCGGTCCGGACCATCTCGTTATATCGAGTTTCCACTGTATACTGCAGGTACGCGCAGTACGCACCACGCAACGGTGGTCCCCCGCGCGCAACGGTATACCAAAGATCGTATACGGAATTCCGTATACGATCTTTGATTTTACTATCTAGTTCTGTGAGGTTGAAATCATTATATCGCTAAACAGTCCGTCTGGCTTGAGATTGAGTATGCGTGATTTCATGAGTTTGTTGGAAAGAAAATGTGAGGAGAAAGGGTGGCTTTTAAATCATTTGCTTGCCAGATTCGGGCAAGCATTTTTCCCTCTTACTTAGGCCTACTCCAAAACGCTTCCCGACTTTGATTTTCACTTGCCGCGGGAAAGCGCTCACTGTAAATTCACTCACGGTACGTACGTGTATCCGGTACTGGTAGCGTGCAAAAATGCGTGCAGTTTTCCATAGCCAAGTGCATACCATGACGCACCCCTCGGTTCAGAATAATGCGTGTTATTTTCCATAGCCAAGTGACGTACCATGACGCACCCCTCGGTCAAAAATTTGACGACAATGATGGGATTATGACGCACCTCTCGGTCAAAAATTTGACGGACATAGCTGGTAAAATGACGCACACCTGGGTCACAAATTTGACGGACCAAACGAGGAAATGACGCACTCATGTCCGGGGGTAGTGGGGTGAGTCATTACATTGACAAGTGCATAAAACACCAGCAATATGATTGAAGATGCTCTGAAAAAAAAAAAAAAACCAAAAACGAAACAAAACTTTTTGGTTTCAAAAGATACCAGTGATGACAGTGGTTTTGGTAATGATTATGACACAAAATGGCACAATTTCTTCAACACTTACTTGGATATTGCTTGGTAAACTGCTGTCCTGTCCTCTGCTGAGCCTCCATCATGCTTGCCCTGCAGCCGCCCCACTATTGTCTCAAAGGTCGGGACCTCTTCTCCGGGTTCGACCATAGCTGTCACCATCATGGTGATCTGCGACCTCACACGGGCCTCGACTAGCATCAGAAGATAGACATGAAAATGACGCCTCAAGATGACTTTTGGATTATCCAATCGTATGAGAATATGTATGACGCCGATAATCTATCTTTCGTTAGAGATAGGGTTCTTTTGCTTCATTTTAGAGTTAAATTGAAATGGCTTCCCGCGGCCCCCAAATACAATTGTCCATGATTTACAAACTTTCAGTTTGAGTGCATTGACATAAATTTACAACCATTTACTTTATTGAATATGGTAATAAATCAATCATAATGGGATTTATGGGATCATGGAAACATATCACGTGAAGTATTCCTATTGACATCAGCTCACTCACTCAGCACGACAGCAGCCACTCCATGTTGTAGTTGTGAAGAATTACCTAGAAAAGACCTAATTTATGTAGAGCGCTAGAGGTTTTAACTTCAAGTACAACCAAGTAGAAACCCTAGGCTAACGTTAGAGGACTTTTTAACACTGCCCTACTGCCTGGAGCTGGAATAGGTCACGTCGCGGCCGGTTTGAAGCCGGATCAGGAGTCGTGTTTTCGTGAAGTGTTTTGTTGCTTATGGTTTAAATTTGACTCAATTTCCTACGTTGGAACATAGAAGTTTTTATCTGGTTTTTCACTTACCACTCAAATTTCAGGGAACTGCACGAGTAGAGCCATATGATCCTTTTTCTGAAGGCAGTGAAGATCCTTTCTTTCTCGTGTTCTCTCAAACGTACAACACAGCTAGCTAGCCAGACAGAGTCATTCGTTCGTATACACTGGTGGCCCGAATGCCGAATGCAAGTAGCGCATGAAACTCGCGGTACAATGCTTGTACTACACAGCACAATGCACCGCTATTCCAGGTACGGTGCAAGGCGGACTGTGTGTTGAACTGGCTTGTGATTCGCGCGGAATTACTCAGCTGTGCAAGGCGCGCCAAAACATGTCAACAATCGCCACGTGAAAGAATGATGGGACGCCGCCCGGAAGTGATTATGAAAATCTCGTTCGGAACGTGTAGTGTGAAATGCGTGTCTGGTGTGAACATAGAAACATAATGATATATTCCCCAATAAAATGATCAGAATGGAAATGCAATACCGGTTTCATCCTCTTCAAGTGCACAGAGACAAATGTTGCGTATGAAGATAGGAGGTCATTCACAAAGTATGAGATGAAAAAACAAAACAAAAACAAAACAAATACGAGAGTAGAGCTGTGCAAAAGCGGAAGAGTTCCAAGGCTGTAAAGTGTAAGGCGTAAGTAAGAATGGGTAAGCTGTTGCGTGTGACGTATAAAAATGAATTATCTTTTATTGTTGATTTTTGATTTAATTCAAAGTGAATTTTGGGAGAGCTGCAGAGGAACTAAAGAGCATTTCAAGTATAATCAGTCGTGAGACACTGGATTGTTGAAGCTTAATTAAAATTGAATCATTAAAAGATGGCATTTTGTATGAAATCATATTTCGCTATCGAAGGGCGCGTGGTGTGATTGATTTCATAACCTTTTATGTGAAATGTTAAATTCTTTAAGTAACTTTCTTATCATATGACAGTTTCAAAATTCGCTTACAAGTGACAGAATTATAGAACCAAAGGATTGATGATGGAACCACGATTGACAACTGAAGTAGTGAGCAACGAGGGAACGAATGAACAAAGGATGAATGAAATGAATGAATGAAAAATGAATAAGTCAACGAACCAATTAAATTCAATGAGGGAATGACTGATGTATAAGCATCAATTGAGAAAAAAAAATCAGAAAGAGAAGAAGATATATATATCTGCCGACATTGCTATTCTAGAATCTTGCATTGTGCTGACTCTGGTCGGTAGGAGGTTGCAGATTGTCCAAAAAAAAAAAAAAAAAAAAAAAAAAAAAAAAAAAAAGGAAGAAGAAAAACTTAAAAAAAAAAATGAAAACTGAAAAAAAAAAACAAACAGAGAGAAATAAAACACCCGCGAGGTTTCATCCTTCTTCAACGTCTATGATGGGGGGGGGGGGGGGGGCACTCTGAAAATCGTCGTCCGGTGGCACTGCTCCTGCTGCTTTTTTAAAGGGATCGTAAATACATTGTAGTTTTTCTTTATTTTTTTTTTTTGTTGAGACCCAACTTCAGGTTTCTAACATCTTTAGTGGAGATATTGAGAAACTTCATGTAAAATGTAAAAGAACATGCACTTCCAAGAGAAATTCTACGTTTCTTCGATGAAAATTGCTTTGAAACGGCTTAGATATCTAAAAGAGAACACTATCCAATAAAAGATGGGACCAAACTTTTATCAAAATCGATTGTTTTCATTTTGTTTTTAGATGTCGCACCCATTCCGAAACCGATTTTTATCGAATAAACTTTTAATTCCTCCAGTTTATGATCTGTAGACCCTACTACTTGAGTATTAAATTTTTCATAAGTGGTTTCTTCGAGGCGAGGGGCGCAGGACTGGTCCTGCGTGTGTATGAGTTGACTACTGTGTAACGTGGTGGATGTGTAATGTGTCAATTACCGTTCGCTTGCCGCACGGACGGAGGTCGCCATCCAACGTTAAGCCGTTACCAAGGTACCACAAAACATGGCTGAAAATGTCAAAGTAGCTGTTCGTGTGAGGCCATTCATATCCTTTTTGATAGCGCCTATCGCTCTACGCCAGAAAATTTAAGGGAATTCATCAGATATCCTGAGATTTTCGGAAAGAATGTCACTTTGGCAGTGCCGTTGCAAGTGTTTCATGAACCCGCCGCAGTGTAGTCCCATTAATTTACTTTCCTGTGTGTAGACAGCTGATGCGGTTTAAATTGTAGCTTTTCACAATTTCCATCCTGCGTTTGTAGTAATTGTACTCTTATCTCTTTAAACGTTAAGTATGAAGGCTAGAAATGAATACATAAATGAATAAAATAAAACAGAAATATAGGCAAAATTTACCCGTAATACTTTAGGACAGTTGAGTAAGAAATCAGGGTCCCAAATGGGCCTGCTCAGCTGCTGTGGCATTTCCATTTGCTTTACCTTTAATAATTATGGCCTTTGCTTTGAGTTTGACATTGATAATTGATTTCGGCTCACAGTAGAATTGTCACCATTCTCGGATCGGATTCTTTCCCTGTTCTAGAAATTTATAGAATTTTATAAATTCAATAGAAAGTAGATTGTGCTACGTTTACCGCGTTTCCCCCTTTAACCGGAGGGCCAAACCCCAAAAAGTCGCTTACTTAACGAGTGAGTTGCACTCTCTCTACAAACTAAGTAGACCATGCTTATTTTCAAGTTTTTATTGTAACAAACAACATTCCACTGGTCTACCTCAAAAAAATTGTTGCAAAAGCCTCCAAATCCAAGATGGCGTCCAAGATGGCCGCCATATTTACTGAATTTGTTATTTGAAAGATAGAATTTGATTGAAAGATCAGATTTCAACAAATGTGATGTCATATGAAAGAGAATAAAATTCTCTACAAGTTGATACCATTTTTGTGGGTTATTGTGGTAAGTGGATTGAGATTTTAAGGAAAAAACACTCATTTTTTGATATTTTTCTGAAAAAAAGGAAAATCTTGAAAATGCTTGATTCAGCATAAATCAGAGAAAAACTGAAGGATTATCTTGAAACGTTTCAAGAATTTTGTTTGACATATAATCAATATTTGGCGAAAATTAGGGGTCAGTACCATTTTTGGTTCAGGAGTTATGATGTCTCAAACTTGAAAACTCACTATGTAAAAATGGCCACTTTAGTTGTGACAATACCTTGTTGGTCGTAAAAAGAGCCTGCGCGCGCCAAGACTACTACACGCACCACTGACACTGGCGCTTGTAGCAGTGCCAGTGGTGCGTGTAGTAGTCTTGGCAAACGCAGACATTTTCTTTGACAAACAAGGGTTTGTGCCTGCAAACTAACTTTTCATATACCAAGTGGTAGCTCAGGTGACGCTGATTGCTATTATTTCAAAGTAGATTGTTCTGAAGCAGATGAGATGAAGCAAAAATATCTTTCAAATAGAGGTAGAAGCTTGAAACAACCTTGCTATAGAAAGTTTAAAACAAAATCTGGATCAATCACTCAAAAAATTCAAGATTGCAGGCCATCAAAGTTGACATAGTGTATTGCGCCAAAGTAAATGTATCATTTCGATTTTGATACAATTTTGTCTGTTTTGCTGTCTATTTATATGGTTTTTATATATTCTGAACATTTTAATGCTATTTCAAACCATCTTAGGTTTTTACGGAGACATTTTTTTCAGAATGCACCATGAATATTTCTCTAAAAAGTTAAAAAGAATAAATTAAAAATGTTTATGAAACCATGCAGAAATTAACATCTTTCCCATATAATCAATATTTGGAGAAAATTAGAGGTCAGTATTGTATTTGGTTCAGGAGTTATAATGTCTCAAACTTGAAATCCCATTTCACATAATATGCATTTACACGCATCTGTTCCCAAAGACGTCACAGAGGGTCAAATCCAAGATCGTGCTTACTTTTCGAGTTCCACTCTCTCTATAAACAAGACCATACATAATATTAAGCATACTAAGCAATGTTCCGTAAGTACACCTCAATAGATTTGTTGCAAAAACCTCCAGAGTACAGATGCGGTCCAATAGGGCCGCCATTTTTATTGAAGTTAACATTTCAAACATAAAATTTGATAGAGACATTGAATTGCAACACATTTAATGTCATATTATGAAGGAGAGTAAAACTTCCTAAAAGTTGATACCACTTTAGCTGTGTATTGTGATAAATTGGGGGAGGGGGGAATCCATATTTTTATATTGTTTTGAAAAAAGGAAGAAATGTGAAAATGCATGATTTAGTATTTATCAAAGAAGAACTGAAGAATTATTTTGAAACCTGCGATTGAGATTGAGATTTACTGAGATTGAGACATAATTCATATTTCTGGAATTACAGGCAATATCATACACTATTGACAAGTTAACGTCTAAAACTTGAAAAAATTACATTTATGCATTATGAATTTTGCATACAATGTGTTTACATGGTCACATGTAATACTGTAACGGTCTAGTGACTTGCAAGTACCTGCAAACTAACTTTTCATGCCAAGTGGTAGGTGATGCTGATCGCTATTACTGTAGCATTTCATCATAGTAGATTGTTCTGAGGCAGATAAAATTGAACAGAAAGTATTTTCCAAAAAGAGATAGGAGCTTGGAATTTGGCACAAATTTTGCCAATGTGTAATATTTAGCGATAAAAATAGTATCCACACAAAATTCAAGATGGCGGTATAATTAATCGAGGTTGTCGTTCAAGGCATTATTTACCATTAGTGCACGTGTATAAAACAAAAACCCAGCTTTACTTAATTCCTCAAACTAGCTCTAAACTGTGAGTTAGGGATAGAACAACTAATGTACAAACTGAAATCAGTATAATTAACGCTAAATATTGTTAGATATACTAAATAGATCTGGTAAGAATGTTTTTTTATATACTAAATTGTCAACAGTTATGGCTATGGTTTCTTGAAAAGCAATGGTGATATCTCCGTATGTTTTAGGCTTTATTATATTTTTTTTTACATGGTAGAATGTTTTGTAATACAACTAACCTGCACATATAAATCGAATGTGATATCTCTCCCAATGGTAGAATACCTTTAGTGTGTTGCGTCAAAGTTAAATCTCAACTTATAACTTATAATTTGATATGTTTTTTGTAATCTTCTTATATTGTTGTCTATTACATGTTCCGATACATCCGAACGATATTGTGTTAGTGTAAACCATATTGAGGGTCTTTTTTTTTGGGGGGGGGGGGGGGGGGGTGGAGCTCATTCCAGTGTTAGGGTAAGGCCCAATCTTTGATAAAAAAAGAAATGCTTCTGTATCAAAGATATGCTTCTTTACTTGTATGTTACTCTGCTGTTGTAGAAACGGGAATGATGATGGTATATGTGTAATAATGTCTGATCCGTAGATGTCCTTGAAAGCCCTTCTGATCCGAACCCCCCCCCCCCCCCCCCACAAAAAAAAAAAAAAATCCGACATGGCGGCAATTTCTAAACTTTGTTGTGCGAAATGTGTTGTGCGAAATTACTTTTCAGTATATTGTTCGAATAAAATTGTCCAAATTGATTATTCGTGCTGTATATTCACATTTACAAATAAGCATGCTGAAACTGTATTTTCTGTTACCAGATTTTTTTTACATTGTTTTTAGGCTGATTTCATGTGGGTTATAGTGTCACAATTGATCTGAGCTTATGCCATTGGTAGATGCTTTCCCATATTAGAGATCAGGATCACTCGAGAGTGAAAATGTTCATTTTCATTCATTTTAGAGTGACCTCGGGGATCACTCGAAGAGTGACAAGTGATCCCTAAGGCAGGGCTCGACACTAACGCTGGTCCGGTGGCCCGGGGCCACAAAAACGCACGTCGGGCCACCAAAATGTCAGAAATGAAGAACATAGGTGGCCTGATCGGGCCACCAAAAAAGATCGGATATTTGCCTTTGGGCCACCAAAAACAAAAGTTAGTGTGGAGCCCTGCCTATTAAGGTCACTCTAAAATGAGTGAAAATGAACATTTTCACTCAAAAGTCACTCCAATTTCACTCTAAATTCACCGTTTTCTTGTTATTCACTCCTCACATCAAAAGCAAAAACTTCCACTCGATTTGGTTTTTTTTTTTTTTCTTTTTCGGAGAGTAGAATATCACTGGTTCTAAAAATGTGTCCATAAACACCTAAGACGGTTTAAGATAGCACAACAGACAAAATTGTATCAAAAACGAAATAATACATTTACTTTGGCGCAATTTTATACACTATGTCAGCTTTGATGGTCTGCAATCTTGAATTTTTTGAGTGATTGATCCAGATTTTGTTTTAAACTTTCTATAGCAAGGTTGTTTCAAGCTTCTACCTCTATTTGAAAGATATTTTTGCTTCATCTCATCTGCTTCAGAACAATCTACTTTGAAATAACAGCAATCAGCGTCACCTGAGCTACCACTTGGTATGAAAAGTTAGTTTGCAGGCACAAACCCTTGTTTGTCAAAGAAAATGTCTGCGTTTGCCAAGACTACTACACGCACCACTGGCACTGCTACAAGCGCCAGTGTCAGTGGTGCGTGTAGTAGTCTTGGCGCGCGCAGGCTCTTTTTACGACCAACAAGGTATTGTCACAACTAAAGTGGCCATTTTTACATAGTGAGTTTTCAAGTTTGAGACATTATAACTCCTGAACCAAAAACGGTACTGACCCCTAATTTTCTCCAGATATTAATTATATGTCAAACAAAATTCTTGAAACGTTTCAAGATAATCCTTCAGTTTTTCTCTGATTTATGCTGAATCAAGCATTTTCATGATTTTCTTTTTTTCAGAAAAATATCAAAAAATGAGTGTTTTTTCCTTAAAATCTCAATCCACTTATCACAATAACCCACAAAAGTGGTATCAACTTGTAGAAAATTTTATTTTCTTTCATATGACATCACATTTGTTGAAATCTGATCTTTCAATCAAATTCTATCTTTCAAATAACAAATTCAGTAAATATGGCGGCCATCTTGGACGCCATCTTGGATTTGGAGGCTTTTGCAACAAATTTTTTGAGGTAGACCAGTGGAATGTTGTTTGTTACAATAAAAACTTGAAAATAAGCATGGTCTACTTAGTTTGTAGAGAGAGTGCAACTCGACCTCTGTTTTTAGCTTTTGGCCCCCCGGTTACTTTATTTGGAACACGGATACGAGCGACTGGCTTGGTTGTCAAGTTGAAACAGGGGGAGATTTCGAGGTGCAATTAAATTATGGCAGATTTTGATAATGTATCGGAGGCAATTCATTTGGTCGTTTATTTAATGATGTTTGTACTGGTAGAAAGTGGGATGGATATTGATAAAAAAAAAAAAAAAAAACAGTGCTAGCAAAGTGCATGTGCCTTTTTAGTGGCAAGGATGGAGGTGTCTTGTATGGTGAATGCCTGCCCTGCCCTGGCTGGGGTACCCTGATCAGCTCAGGGAGATTGAGTGCCAGGAATGCAGGATGTGTTGGTGAGAGTGAGTGCAGCACAATGGGTGCTGTTATTTGAATATTTGTTAGTTATTTATTCAACATTTCCAAAACAATACAAGTGATAAAAGATAAACAAACAAAACATGCCAAATTCCAAGGCTATAAAAGAAGATGTCAAGCTTTCCCTGGTGTGCTTCCCTTTAAGTTGCTGGGTTGGAAAAAAAAAATCAAAATTACTAGGCCCTTGGGCCTCTCTAAGTCTGGAGGGCTGGGCAAGGAGTGACAAAGCAAAGTGGGTGGAGTGCTCTTCCTCAATGCAGCAGAGTCTACAGATCGTTAGGAGGTGGGAGACTTGCCTGTCGTCTTCAATCAGTGCTGTGTTGGCTACAGTGTAAGTGTCAGTTGCAAGCTGGGATCGAAGTCTCAAAGCACTATGGAGGTGTGGAGGCTGGGCAGCTGAGGACATTCTTGCAGGGGTTGGTTGGCTAATGCATTACCGCCATAGAGCAAGGGTGTGCTTCTTCTCTATGGCTTTTCAAATCTCGGCATTGTGATGGTCATGGATAGCCCGACGACACAGCCTTTTCCAGGTGGGGTAGTTGTAGCTTTGGGTACCAGAGAGTAACATGAGTAAGTTGAACTTAGCAAGGAGCTACTTCCAGTTGGGGATGGAGGGAGTGTTGGTTGCCATAGCATTGAGGAGGATCCTGTGTTCATACAGTGTATCTGCCAGTTGTCAGGTTGAATAACTGTCTTAGGGTAAAAGTGATAATAAGCTCTACTTGGAGGGAGAGAAGTAGGATGCCAGTCAAGAGGAAAACAGCTTTGTTCACTGCACTTTTTGGGAGGTCAAGAAGTTTCTTGATCAGGAGAGCCTGTGCAGAGTCTATTTTTTTCCAGAGATCTTTTGGTGAACTTTGGGACGGCAACACAGTACCCAGTATAACATCCTCGGGATACAGTACATGGACCGCTACTTTGCAACGGCAGGAGGCCAAAAGTTACTCCACAAGGTTGACCCTCCAATGAGGGCAAACGGGGTGTTAAACCCCTTTGCTATGATGTTGGGAACCGGATCTTGAGGCTGTGTTGACTCATTCCACATTACAAGTGTTGTCAATTTCTTAAAAAAGCAAATATGTGACTTTTCAGAATAATATTTCTTCTTCCTCTGTGGTAAGCAGTGTTAGTCTTGCCGCCCATATGTCTTGTTGTACCTCTGCAGGTATTATTGGAATTTGTTATTACTAAACAGACCTCTCTATCAATCTTTTCTATCATTTATAAATGGCATGGCATTTTTGATCAAGCAGCAATGGCAAGGCATTTTTTGCAGTCTTATGAATTACACAGTGCAAGCAGCCAGCAGTATAGCTCGATTTGCCTGTATAATTTGCATGCTATACCTGTGTTGGTATTGTCCATAAGTTTGAAACTGGGTGGTTGGACAATGCGATTGTAACCTGCGTTCATATCATCACTCTGCTATTTAAATCATTTCAGCATCCCTTTGGCCCTTAATGCCGGTTCCCTTCCCCAAGTTTATACCATCCTGTAAAACCAGAAATGTTTGCGTTTATTTTAATTTCACTAATATTCATGAGAGTCAGAATTCACAAAATTACAATGTATGCAAAAGTTCTTGTCTTGAATGCAAGTGGCAATTCACGAAATTTCATGCCACAAAAAGGGCTGTCAGCTCCTACTGTATTAACAAAAATGTCAGGCTGTGAAAATATTTTGTTACACAGGGTGCTTTTTACTTTGTTTTTTTTTCCAGTCTGTAATATATGGACCTTTTCTGGACCAGCCAAGTATATCTGTGTTCCGACTGCCTTTCTTAAGTTACTTAGTATGTAAATCCACTGGTTCTGCCCAGTAAGATAGAATCACTGAGTTGTAGACTGAATTAATGTCCACTTTAAACTTTGAAACGTATGGACAAAATTTGAGAGAAAAATAACAGCCAAGCACCATGCCATTGGAAACATTTTACATATGATAACACTCAACAGGAAAGGTCATATTCAGGTTGCAGAATGCACTAAAATTGCATAATAGTTGTAGAAGCGGCATGCCAGGAATATATTTCCTTAGCATTTCAACACAACGATCGCGAGAAGACCCGCAAGGCGAAATGCATCATCCAAATGAACGGCAACACCACCCTCATCAGCAACCCAGAAAATGACAGAGAGGAGCCGAAGAAATTCACCTATGACTTCTCCTACTGGTCACATGACGGGTTCAAGGAAAACAAAGACGGCTACCTGGAGCCCACAGACAAGAAATATGCTGATCAGGTGACAGTATAGTGATGGCAGATATTCTGTCTTTTAAAACTCCACACTTTTCTAGAAGCACATAGCCAATTTTAGGTTTCATGACAGTGTTTGGAAAATTGTGTCCTTGGACTACTATTCGAATTAGAGCCCATAGCTGAGTATAAAGAGAGTATAGGAGAATGCAAGTTAATGACAGCATTGTGAAATTTTCAGAATTGAGCTCTTCACTACAAATTCTTGGTCAGCCAAGCATTTATTGAAGTATTTTTTATTGGTTGTGTTCATCAACTTACATTCATTTCGGTTGTGTCACTTTGACTGGGACAATTATTTACAATTCTGCTGTGCCATACAGGATAAACTGTTGGTGTACATGTGAAACAAAAACCAAGCAAACTTCAATATGCTGTTTATCGGGCTTCTGTGTTCTAACAGATCATCATGACAATGAAAACATACTTTCCATTCCTTTACTCTCTTTTGTTTTCATTGTTCTGTGTCCCCATCCCTTCCATATCAGTTAGATGGTGCATGTTGTGTTGTTGGATGTGTGTAATCCAAAGAAAAAAAAAATGTTTTTGCCTTTTCTGTTTGTGATTTTCAATCTGACTTGGATTCTGCTTGGATCAAAAGCTCAGGCTCCTTTTTGACTCAATCTTCTCCTTCCCCCTCAACCGTACAGAAAAGGGTGTTTGCAGACCTTGGGGCCAGCGTGTTGGAGAATGCATGGCAAGGCTATAACTGCTGCCTCTTTGCCTATGGACAGACCGGAAGTGGAAAGTCCTACTCCATTGTGGGATATGGTGCTAACAGAGGTAAGAGTGATACTGGTATGGTTGACCAGGGACTCAATAAAAAAAAAAAAAGAGTAAAGTCCAGGAACATAAGTAGGCATATCATGGCAATATTACCATTAGAGCTGATTGGAATTTTTGCCCAGACCATGTAAATGCTCTTTATGGAGTTAGATATGATCAATAAATGAGCACATGATGTTGATATAATCATTGCTTGTTTGTGTATGTGTGTGAGTGTTTGTGTGACATATTACTACCATATATTGGCTTGTGGTCATCAAATTTATTTATTTTTTTATATTCGATTGTAGTTATACTCCATTGTTTTTCAACTGTGTGTAGACCCCATCCTTTTTCTTACATCCTCAAGGTACTTTATTCTAGGTTTAAATGCTACAATATCCTGCTACTGGGTATGGATGCCCATCCTGTTATCTTTACTCCCCACTTTATCACCAATTATTCTTGTACAGTGCACTCCCATTACAACGAGCGCGGTTATAACAAAATTTCGTTATAAAGAAGTAAATCTTCTGGTCCCAAAATTATCACCATTAAAGTCTATGGTACAAAATTCGCTTATAACGAACACGGTTATAGCGAAATTTCCGTTATAACGAAGTCTTTTCCGAGCGCCACAGACAAAGAAAAAAAAAAAAATGTGCTCTGTTATAACGTAATGCGAATTGCTTTCGAAAATAAGTAGCGGAACAAGCATGGGTGAACGCTTCACACCACTGTGTTCGCTCCTTGTGTCACGCACAGTTTCTGAGGGGAACTTGCGTTTATTATTGTAATACAGTTATCCCATCACATTTCACATAGCTTTCCAGTGTATGATGAGTGTTCAGCAAACAGAATATGATATATACTAGCAGCACCCGTGGAAATCCACGGGTCTGAGGGGTTTTATTTTTTTCTCTCATAATACGATTTTGCACATTTTTATTGAAGAAATAAAAAGAAAAGTCTTCTCATTCTTTCGTTAATTGTGCTGTCTTCTAAATGACCACCCTTCCCAGAAATTTTATAATACATTTTTGAAGTATATGCCAGGCGATCCGGTCCATTGGTAGGGATCATTCCCGCCACTACTTGCTTTTATTATAGAACTTGAGTTCCGAGGGGTTATTTGCACCCGTTGAAGTTCGACAGTTGTCTTGTTGCCCCTCACCCCTCCCCCCTCACGCACACACACATTTCCACCTCCGCAGGGCAAAAAACAAAAATATTCAGGGAAAAATTACCAAAAACGCAAATGAGATTCCCCGAAAGTTCTGCCCACAGGTTGTTCCCGTCGAAACGGGAAGATATTAACACTATGACTTTGATTACCCCCTGCTCTTGCATCCACGCGGGCACCCGCGGGAATCCACGGCTGGTCTCAAGGCCTTGGTTTGTTTTGTGTTTTTTTTTTTTTTCATGTTTCTTTTCCCCACGTTATGAGAGAAAAATAAGATATTTTCGTCTTCATAATTTTGCTCCCTCCTTTTTGTTTTTAATCACCAAAACTTGGCTTGATATATCATATTAATATAGAACTACATCTGCTTCAGATTGTACATTATCATAATTAATATTAGGCCTACAATTATTGCTCCTATTATTGTTATTATTATATCATTATTATCATTATCATTATCATTATTATTATTATTATTATCATCGTTGTTATTATTTGGGGAGGGGGAGATCGACATCAGGTTTAATAGGCACCCGTGGGAGTAGGTTCTCACGACCTCGTTTTTTTTTTCTTTAATATTTTTCCCATGTTATGGAAGAAAGAAGAATATATACATCACTGCATTCGTCTTCATTTGCTCCCTCTTTTTTTTGTCACCAAAACTTGGTTTGATAGACCATAGAACCACGCATTCTATTTCCACTTGCAATTTTAAAAATAGGCGGTCGGCAAAGCGAGGTTTTCCTCTACGTCCGCTCATCTTATGAATATGTATGATTACAGCAGCTCTTGCAGTAAACGAATGGACACAGCTGCGCGTGTAATCTGATATGTAAGGGTACGATCGGCAAATATATTTAGCCGCGTCCTAAACAGTCTGCGTACAATGACACCGGACTTGAGAGCAAACGGCGAGCAAACTAAATGACGTACCTGAGCTGCATATAGTATTCTGCAGTTGTGCAAAATACAATTACATAACAACGTTCGTTGTTTTCATTTGGTTACGCCAATAATGGCGAACTGTACGTAAATGCCTTTGTAGTCCATATCACGCACACACAGATTCGTGTAACCATCGTCAATACATTCAGTACACGTAACAGGCGGAGGCAAAGGTACATCACCGAACTATACACACAGTGTAGAGTGTGTATAGAGTTCTGCGAGGTACATTGTGTGTGTGCGTGCGCGTCCGCCGGAAGATGTCAGAGATTTCGCTGCACCATCATCTTTAGTATCCCCCAGTGTCTCTGCAAGCTAAAAGATGTAAGATCGAGAAAGCAGGAGGCCAGCGCAGGATCGGTGAATATTGAAACGCTCGGCTCTTTCGTCACGCACAAAAATGCATTATGCATGTTGCTAATTAATTTTTCTTTTTCGTCCTCGACGTCGACACGGAGGCGGAGAGGGGACGAAACCTGCGCCATTCGATGTAGGATACTCTCCTGCGGCCGACGGCACCGGTCGCAACTGCCCGGAGCCGACGGCTCGGGAGGAGATAGAGAAACCAGCAACGCCGAAATAAAACAGGAAATACATAAGGCCGCGACAACAACAACAACTTCGAGTATTATAGTATAGGATACGTGGTTTCCTTGTTTTCGTTATATATTGTATTTGTTCGGTTATAACAAAATTTCGTTATAACGAAAGAAAACTGCCGGTCCTGAGCATTTCGTTATAACGGGAGTGCACTGTACTTGATTTTGGTAACACTCCAAAGTCTTGCTTCTGTATTTAGACCACCAGCCTGTTCCTCCCGTCCTCACTTTATCACTATATCCCACCCCAACCCCATGAAATATAGGCAGTTGTGCTCAGCCTCCACTCAAGAGCTGTGTTTAGTAGTGACTGCCTCGTGTGGTCAGTCACCGGACAACAAGTCTTAAATCCATTCACATTTGAACTGACCAGTCCGTTCTACCCAGGACCAAAATGATGATGATGATGATGATGATGCCGGTATCAAGTGTGTTGATTCCTGTGAATGAAGGCACTCACCACCACAGGATAGGTTGACCGTTGTCAACAAATTCAAGAAAAGAAGTAAGGAGAAACATCAAGCATGGTGCTGTGATTGTTGCCATGGCAACTAATGCAGAGATGATGACAACATCTCTCACTTTCTTTCATTTTGTTTCTGTTTATTTTTGTCAGGAATTGTTCCTGTGGCTTGTTCAGAGCTGTTTCGTGGTATCGCAGAGAAGATGAAGGTTGCTGACAAGTCAAAGGAGGAAGAGTATCAGGTATAATTCAATGGGACCTTGACCCTTACTCTGCCTTGTTCACCCTGGAGTGCTTTGTTTAACCCGTTGAGACGAGTCCCGAGTATACTAGGGCAAGTGTCTATGGGAAATGCATGTTATAGCAAAATCAGCGCGTCCTCAACGGGTAAATAGTCAATGGACAAAGCTGTCTGGACACTCATCAGCAATGAATAGAGATTTCCTAATCCCCTTAATCCTTCTGATGTCACAATGGCCTTCCCCTGGGACTAAGACACATTGCTACACCTGAGTGAGCTTGCTACCTTTATAACGAGGTCAAGTTTCAATAACTGAATGCTTACAAAGCTCTGCAAGTTATTGTGCCTAGGCCCCGCAAGGATTGGAATGACTGGTCCTCCTACAACACAGGCTATTATTTTCATGGTAAAGCGAGGATTGAATCTAAAAGGTATGGTTACTTAACGTTTGTGTGCCTAGAGTACTGACTGGTACAGACAACCCACAGCATTATATACTCTGTCCAAAGTCCACTGCACAGAAAGGGTTAGCAAAACCCAGTGATGAAGAATGTGACAAATGATCTGCATACAAAATTATGCAGATGTAAGAAAGTAATAACCCTTGCATTGTGAGGAAGTCGTTAGGCATACCTTTCCATGACCAACTTGAATTAGCTCATCGTGATTTTGTAGCAGTGACGTAGGCACTCTTGACCTTTATTGTGAATAATCTGTACTGTCTCATCTTTAAAAAAAAAAAATGTGTTGTTGTTTTTTTGATATTGCAAGAATTTTTAAAGACACTAACACTCAAATAGTCCTCCAAGACAGTCAGAGCCATACAAAGTTGTTGTGCCATTGTGCAAATGTAAGAAATATGATTTTTTTTTTTTTTTTTTACTGAACGGTATTTATAGCTTCCAATCCAAATATCAGTGGATCCACTAAAATAAGTGCCCTGAGTGTGATTGCAAAGTGATGCTCTTTCCTTTCTTTTTCTTTTAAAAAGAATTGAATAGGAAGAAATGGAAAGATTTAGATGTGTTGGTAACGTGCCTTTGTGTATAGGAATTGGAATGGTACCCAGACGAGGTCAGCCCTGGTACTTACATCCTTTTGCTTTGAGTTGATGACCCCTGACCTTTTGACTCTTGACCCAGGTCTTTGTCAGCATGCTGGAAATCTACAACGAACAGGTCAGAGACCTTCTCACCCCGTCTAGCTTCAAGGTCAAAGGCGGACTGAAGATCAGGGAGCATGCACAGAAGGGCTTCTTTGGTAAAGCATGATGATGTTCCTGTGTGTGATATCAGTGCTTAGAGGCATTATAATGTGATAAGCGCTTTATGAATGTTGTGAACTATCATTATGCCTGAAATCTTGTGGAATTACATGCACTACAGTAATTCCTGTGTGTGTTTCTGCTGGACACCTCATATTGCCTCGCATCACTGCAAATATTTTTCACCTGCATCACCTTGTATTTTTCTACTACCCACCCGAATTCTTTCTCCTGAGTGATATAAGATGTGCAGTGATGTTGGGTAATGCAGTGTAATGCTAGGGAACTTGCAAAGTGCGGGAACCAGAAAGTTGTGGATTATACGGTCAAGAGATAAGGTCAAGGGCACACCTCCTTATGATCCGCTGAATGACATGTGGACTCACCCAATAAATCTTTTTTTTTTTCAGCCAGCTCCGTTTCTACTGAACATTGTCCTTCTCATCACCTCGTATCGACCACCTAAAATGATGGATGACGGATCACCTCGCATTACACGCCACCTGATGTGTTTCTACTGAGGAAAAATTAGAAGTGTTACCCCGTCTCATTGCACATCACTGTGCATCCCCTTGTATCACCTTCCATTACCGTGCTTCACCTCAAATTTTTATTATTCGGCAAACAGAATACAAAATATTTTCATATTTCTATGAAATGAAAGAGCACTTCACTTTACCTATTTCAGAAAACAGGGAATCCAATAGCACCCTCAACATGTGTCAGTAACATGTTGAGGGAATGCATTTTTTCATAGAAGATGAAATATTGTGGAATTCTCTTCATATTTTCTTTGTATCATTCTTCCTTTGTCACATCACAAACCGTAGTAGTCTTCTCCTCCAGCAATGACTGCACCAAAACTTTAAACATTTGATGCATAACTTTTGAACAGATTGTCTGATTTTCCTCAAACTTTCACTGATGTTTTTCGCTATTTAATATTGTTACATTCATTCAATTCACTCCTATATTTTAGTGAACAAAATTGTCCTTTATAAAGTGAAGTCTTCAGTGCCAGTATTTCTTTTGGTAGATATGCAAATGAAATTGCTGTGTTATGAAAGAAATACAATCTGACCTTGATTATCGGGCCCTCTCTTATTTGAACTTCTCTATTTTCAGGACACTTCTAAGCAATGAAGACAGAAAAAATTAAAACTCCTACAAAATTCCTACAATTTACCTATGACATTTCTGACAGAAACATGGTGTGAATTTTATTATAGTAAAATATTTCAATTTCATGATTTTAAGTAGGCTAGCATAAATTGCACTACTGTTGCGGGTTGTGTACTATCTGCGTCACTACCACTGGGGTCAGCAGCCTACTAGTACTCACATTATACAGTGTACATAAACATTATTCCTTCCACATCCGGCCAAATCACTTATCCGGACAGGCGCAGGATATGGCCGGATCACAGAGGTTGGACTCTATGTACAGAGCTATTCATACTTCCTACACAGTTACAAAACATTAAAGGGACATTCCAGACAATTTTCATAATTTCACATCATGTAGTACATAAATCGACAGCTCCATTTATAGATTTGTGGAATTTATTGTGGTCCTTGAGCAGAGAAATAATACTCTGAAAAATCTTATACAAACTACAGTGAACAGTGTTGATGACATAGGAGCCTCACATATTTCAGACATGTAGCAGTGTAATTCCATTACAATACCACTTGCCTAACAAGTTTACCTGTGTAGAATGTATGCGTGCCATCTTCTTATGTTCTGCTTCCTGGAGCCCCAACTCATGCATTCTTATGGTGAGGCTGCCATGTCATCATCCTTGTTCATTGCAATTTGTTGTAAATTTTGAAAACATTCTTATTCCTCAACCCACTCACTATAGATTCTAAAACTCTGTACTCGGTATAACTAGTTTATACTTGTTCAAATGTAAATGTCTGAAAAATCATCTGGAGGTCTCCATTAATTTGTGGTGTGTGGTGTGTAATTCTTTGCAGTTGAGCAACAGGCAACGTTCCCCGTAATGAGCTACGCTGACATCAACAACAAAATCAACGAAGGCACGAGGAACCGAACCATTGCATCCACAAATATGAATGCCACAAGCAGGTGAGTCAACTCACATTTCTTTTCAATCCTTTGTGTGTCCAGAAAATGTTGGCGAACAAGTAACGAATGTAGAAGTTATCTATGCTGATGGGAGAGATGGGGTGGAAAGACAGAGATGGAGATAAAGAGAGCAGATGGTATGACAAAATAAAATGGGGAAAGAGCAGTGCAGTTGTGTGTGTTTGAGAGAGAGGAACATATGTAGTTGACAGGCATGTATAAAGATGTTTTTCATGGCATCGTAAATGAGACTGGTGCCCTTAAAAGATCTTGAACTGCTCTGATATATAAAATCCAGGTGTGAAATTCTTCATGAGTCGTAATGACAACAGTAACATTTAACCTTTAGGATCAATTTAAATTTAAAAAAAAAAGTTTTTCTAAATTTATTTTCTTATTCGATCATTCATGTTCTCTTTTACTTGGTGTCCCTGTTCCATTTTTCCAGCCGAGCTCACACCATAGTGTCCATTCGATTCGTCCAGAAGGGAAAAAATGAGACTGGCAAGAATATGACCAAGACGTCAGTCATCAACTTGGTGGATCTGGCAGGAAGGTAAACCCATTTAATATTTATATCGTATTTGTATTTTGTCAATACACAGCTCTCAAATATTTAGAATATGTAGTTGCAGTTCATCTGATATTTTGACATAGTGATATAATTTGATGGAGTTACGGGCAAAATGAAGTGTGTTTTGTAGTGGGACACCTTACATTTTTTTTAAAAATATATACTTGTTTGAAAGGGTTTTGTTTGACATTTGGTTCATGTACCAAAAAAACTTCAAGAGAGCTGGAAAAGATAATTTCAGTGTGAGAGCAGAGTTGATAAGTAAGTAGGGAGAACCCCAAACTGACAATGAAGACAGAAGACTGCACAAGAGTATGATATGCTGCATGTTCCTTGATGATTTTCCAACCATTTTATTCTAGGTATGTGTACCAGTGGCAGATTACAGACCAAATAGCAAAGGTTGGTGTGTTCAGCACAATTCTCAAAACTCAAACTCAACTCTGAAAGCTCAAACAGAGGTAGAATGATATTGGCTTGAAGGACTGTCAAAGGATATACGATAGATAAAATGCAAATGACAGTCTTGTTCTGTAGGTACTGCAAGGAATAGTGAGGTTGAGTTGTGAGGAGGAGGAAAATGAGAGACAGACAGACAGACAGACAGAGGGAGAGTGGAGAGGGAGAGGGACGAAATGGGTGTGTCTCATAAACTTCTTTATTCTTTTAGGTCATTGTGCATTTAACAAAAGGTCACATGTCCTTACATGCGAAGTCATCATTGGTTTTTGGTGTGTCTTTTCATTCCTTTGTGTGGCAGCGAGAGGGTTGAGAGCTCAGGTGCCACCGGAGACCGCCTGAAGGAGGGCGCGGCCATAAACCTCTCCCTCTCCTCCCTGGGGAATGTCATCAAGGCCCTGGCGGACCTTGGATCCGGGAAGAAGGGAGTAAGAGGTGAGGAGGAGGAGGGGGTGGAGGAGGGGGAAGGGGGGCATTCATCTTACAGCTTGTTTCTTGGATGTAAGCTGTAGCCAGGTTATTGTTGTTGCTCCAATGCGAATGTGGTCATCGAAATCCCAAGAGATTTTATATGTCTTCGATACTATCTATGGATAATCAGAGTTTGCAGTTTAAAGTACTAGTGGCGTAGAGTTTTTTAGGGCATGCTGTGGAGTCCTCCCTTTGGTTAATACTCTAAAGTAAATTGTCAGTTAAAATAGTAAGTTTGTTTTTTCTATTTTATACAGTAACTTCCTTTGTTAATTATAGATACCGGGTTTCTAGTGGTTTTTGCATCAACATTCAGTTTGAGTGTAACACCATGAATGACGCTGGAGCATAATAAGCAGATTTTTGTTTTTGATCTGCTACAGTAACCTTTCAGTGTGGGACCTTAGTTATTTATCTGCCTTTTTTTCATTTTCTTATTTTGATTTCTGCATTCCTTTTTCATACAAGAATGTAACAGAAAGCCAATTGAACAAAATTTGCTTGATATTTCCCCCTTTGAAATGGCTTTTTTTGGGTTTGATTGGAATGGAATAGTAATGAATGCATGTGTTGATTCATTTTCGCTCTTCCTGTATGGGAATAATGCTTGTTCTCTGTCACAGTGCCGTATCGTAACTCCAAACTCACCATGCTCCTCAAGAATGCTCTCGGAGGAAACAGCAAGACAATTATGGTGAGAATTAACTGTATGTGGTATATAATATATTTTTGTGGTGCTTTTAAATACAGTTAACTCCGGTGGAATCCCGTTATAACAAAGTCCTAGGGACCAGCAGTTTTCTTTTGTTATATCGAAATTTCTTCATAACCAAACAACTAGACAATAAAAAACATAGAGCGGATAATGTTGCAGGCTGAATCTTTGCTTCATTGTAACCAGAATGTCATTATAACCATATTCGTTATAACGGGAGTGCACTGTAATACTATTTATGAAATTTGTGAGTCAAATCATACTTACAAAATCAACAACTCGTGAAAATATTGCCTCCCACAGCACAAATTGCCCTGTATATCATCTTTAAGGCACCACTCATTCATTTTCTCCTGAAAATGAATGATATATATGTACTTATTTGTCATTCCATGTCAGTGTGGCTCTCAATTGCGAATTCAACAACTCGTACAATATAAATTGTCTTGCAAGTCTGTATTTGGGAGATACATGGCATACTGTGTTTAGAATGTGCTGACAAGTGGTACCTAAGTCTGCTGCTATTTTGACATGTTTTAGACATAAGTGTATGCTTACCTGAATCTACAACCTTTTGCAATGCTATGGTGATTGCAATGAAAATGATAATGATACTACTGATGATGATGACAATGAAAAGGACGATGACAATAGTTGCTATAATGGTAATGATGATGATTATAACGTCCATGACAACGCTAATGTAAGGATGATATCCCTTCTGATATTGATGGTGTGTATACATTTGTATTTTGGAGATAAAAATAATGACACAATGTCAAGTAAACCCTTGTCTTTCTGCAAAATCCCTCATAGATTGCAGCCATCAGTCCGGCAGACATCAACTTTGATGAAACTCTATCAACTCTAAGATATGGTAAGTCTGGCTTATCGTGCTTTTTACCTTGTGCACTGTATTTCTTATTGTTAAGATAATGATGACAATGATGATGATCAATCCAGTGTAATTGTTATCATTATAATATTATTATCTTCATCATCACTATCGTTGTATATCTTCTCTTTTGTGTATGTTATCTTCTATTGTAATGTCGTAGAAGAAGTTAATGTACATTATGGCATGCATTAGGGCTACAATGGAATGAAAGAGAAACTCTATTAAAAAAAAAAAGAAAAAAAAAAGGCTAAGTAGACCTTCCGTGACATTCCATTGTAGCTTCTTTCTAGCCTACTGCTCATACTTACAGTATGTAGTGTTTTTTTTTTCCCCATCATAATGATGATACTGTTATCATTATTGTCATAATTTTTTGTTGTTGTTGATGTGATGTATTTCTTCAAAAAAAAAATTATATCCTTTCATTTGTGTGTGTGGGTGGGTGGGGGGGGGGGGGGGAAGGGAGCCTGAATCTTTGCAATGGCTTGCATGCATGAGCCAGCCACCAGTGGTATACTGTTGCTTTTTAGAAGGGGGAGATGGGGGGGGGGGGGAGGTGATGGTAGTGGTCATGTTGGAAATAACCACACATAAAATTCTTCCCCTCAGCGGACAGAGCCAAATCCATCAAGACCAAGGCGGTGGTGAACGAGAGTCCAACAGACAAACTGATCCGAGAGCTGAAGGAGGAGAACGCCCGGCTCCTCAAGGAGCTGGAGGGCAAAGGGGGAGGCGGGGGCGGAGTCAAGGAGGCGGCCATCTTGCAAGGCATCCCAGAAGAGGGTGAGAGAGAAAGCCGACATTTACTGCTTCACCCATTTCATTTGCGACATTGTACCTCTATCAGGGATGCTAGTTTTCAGGCAAAAGCCTGATGTCAGGTCCTGGTACATCTCTAGTATCAAATATCAGGCTCTTTTGTGCACAAAGTACTGTAAAACAAGGAATGTTCGTGTGCATTTTAATTTTGTGAATTTCACGAGAGCCAAGATTCGAGAAATTAAAATGCATGTGAAAGTTCTTGTCTACACTATATGCATTGAATGTCAGAGGCAACTCCTGAAAATTTCATGCTGCGAAAAAGACCGTCGGCTCCAATTCGCAAAAATTTAATGCCACAAGAATATTGTGTTTTACAGTAGCTTCATGTAGATGTACAAGTATGTGTTTCAGGCCCTCTCTTTCATTCTAATTGGCTTCCCTGCTCTATTCTTTTTTTTCTTTGTGGTTCTCTGTGAATGTGGCCCTGTTTGAAAAGCCCATCCAGGATTCAAGACTAGGAGGTAGCCATTTTACAAGACATTCCCAAAAAGGATTTATGAGGAGATCCCTTTGTGTTTTGTTGTGTATTGCTATATTTTGTTGATGTTTTTCATCACATTAGTATTCAACCTCATTTGTACCCTGTGAAGTTTGTAAAAATTGTTGTGAAAATTTCTACGTGAAGTGAGCAATTGATTAGTGCAAGACTATATTACTATCTAATACATGTCATGTTTTTCTGTTCATGTATTGCTGTTTTGTTTCTGTTTGCTTGTGTTTTGTTTGTTTTGTTTTGTTTTGTTTTGTTTTGTTTGCCTGTGTTTTGTCTGTTTGTTGGTTGTCTGTTTGTTTTGATGTGCTGGAGCAGAGGTGGAGGAGATGAAGAAACAGTTGGAGCAGCGGCTCCATCAGAACCAGGAGGAGATGGAGACGATGAAGAAGTCTTGGGAGCAGAAACTCAAGGAGGTCCATGCAGCGCAGGAGGTGGGTTGGTAGAGGTACGGTGGCAGCTCTAGGAGAGATGCAAACTGTTAAGATTGTTGAGTACTTTGGACTGTTTTCATCCCAAATACTGCATGTTTCCTTGAAAATACTGTTTATTCCAAAATTGTATACATTTTGTAGATACCTGGTACTACACGTGTGTACGGCAGGAAAGGAAAAAAATCTGCATTTCCACCTAAAATATGCCTTTCATTTTAAGGTGATCAGAACAATGCAAATGCTGGCTGCAAGGTTTGTATTCCTGCTCTAGAATTGAAGCCATGTGATCGGATGGGAAACAAGACACCAGTTTTGGTATTTTGGGACAGAGAGAAAACATGTTTGCATGTCTTTGGATGTGTGAACTCTAGATACAATATATGCAAAGGCATACCTGTACAGACACTGTACATGTACACAGTGTCACACACTGCTACATGTATGTGTTCATATGACTAATACATACATACTTGAAAGTACCGGTACTCAAGTATAGTGAACATGCAGAGATGCGTCAAAAGCATGTGCTTGCCCACACATTTTTTTCAGATGTCACTTGTGAAACCATGTAGTTTAAAATGCTTCAGAAATTCAAATCTTCCCGGGTAGCTGATGTCAAAAAAAAAAAAGAAAGAAAAATGGTGTGTGAAAAAAGTGGAACATTAGTGGTACAATTTTGACAGAAGTCAGGATCTATATCAGACATCCGTCATTCAAATGTTACGCAGTTTACTTTATTATTTTGCTGTATTTTTTTATTTTCATGGCCTTGATGCCTTCATTTTTATCAGAGTGATATGGCACCAGGTCACATATAAAAGTATAGTACACGCCAACATCAATGATAGCTGTAACTCAAATTTTGTCTTCCCCAAAACGTATCCTGCCACCGCAGCAAGAGCTGCGAAAGGAGCGTAATAAGCAGGAGGAGATGAAGGTCACGCCCCATTTCTGGAACCTGAACGAGGATCCCGCCCTGACCGGCATGATCGTCCACTTCGTGAAGCCTGGACTGACCAAGGTCGGCAGCGACAAGGCCTCCCCGGCCGCTGATATCGTCTTGTCGGGCCTCAAGTAAGTCTTCTTCCTCTGTTATGAATGGTCTAATTGTATCCAATCTTTTTCTCTATGTGGATTATCAGGGAACCGCAAATGTAGCAATGTTTCATATTCAATTTATGCAATTGTCCTGTGTCAACCAGGGGCCACATACTGCACAAATGGGGGAGGGGGGCACTCACTCGTGACCTGACCAAGAATAACCCTGCCCCCCAAAACTACCAAACTAACAAACAAATAAACAAACCATGTCCAAACGCCCCTCTCTACTTTGTTTTGTCAGGTATAACTCATTGTGTTACAACATATTGTTTTGTCCCATTATACGTATATATATATATATGTGCCATACACATGGATTGAACTTGCCGAGCTATGTGTATCTTACTGGTGTTCTTTTCGTTGCCTCCAAAACTCGGACGTTATAAAGGTGAAACAAAACCTGCTCTATGAAAAAATACAACATTGATTCCCTCACATGGGCCACTGTGATACATAGAGGAATTTGAGAACTGTATGCCGTTATCCATATTCAGGGCATCTTATATTGAATTAGACTATTAAAATTAGTATTTCCGTTTTGCTGTGATCATATATATTTTTTTTGCAGTATGGAGAAGGAGCATGCAGTGATTTCTAACCGTGCCAACAACATCATCCTGAAGCCATGTCTGCCGGCGAAAGTGCTGCTCAATGGCAAGCAGCTGACAGACAGGGCGGAGGTGCATCACAATGACAGGTTACCACGGCAACTCCAATCATTTATATCTTTTGCAATGTTGAGATTGACTAGATGTGGAAATGAATTGACAGATGTAGATGTAAAAGAAGTATCATGTTGTTGCATGTGGATGTCTATAGAATCTAATGTGGGCCAAGGATTGATATTGTCACCTGACTTTACGATACAGTCAGTATCTGTTATGTACACCGTACAATGTGAAATACATATTTGACTGTGAAAGCCTTACCAAGACCTTAAACAATTTGCATGCGTAGGCTTGTACACAAACCACTCAACAGTGTGTGGGACTGGCTCGCCATGATATGAACAGACATCAGTGAATCAGTGATGTCTGTATTTCACTACGAACTATCTCAACGGTCATGCAGCTTTTGCCACTGGCAACATTTTCCTCTGACCACTCACAGCGGTCACTAGAAGTTTCGTAAAACTCTTTGTTGAAGGTCAGTGTGCCTTTGCAATCAAACAATCAGAGGTCATCATTCTAATAAAGAGATTTACCATGTTGCGTTTCTGCTACCCTGAGCCTCTTAACCCATTTTGGATGGACTGATTTTGCTACAACACGCATTTTCCATAGACACCTGCCCGAGTACACTCGGGACTCGTCCTCAACGGGTTAATTTCTCATATAATTCTGATCTATGACAGAAAAAACAAAATTGACATAAGACCTCCTCAAATGCCTGTCCCCCAGGGTCCTGTTTGGGTCCAAGCACCTCTACGTGTTCCACCACCCTCAAGACTTGGCCAAGAATCCACAGCGGCAGAAGCAGGAAGAGAAGCCGACGTACAGCAAAGCCCAGGAAGAGATCGCTGCCAACTCGGGCTTCGACATGCAGAAGGGGCCAGACAAGTCAAAAGGTGGGGAGGGAAAAGTGTGTCTAAGTTACATTGAAGTATAGCAGGACTGTGAAAGATCAAAGATGCCATTTGTCATGGTACACCATTATAGTTTTAATATTATGGTCTGCCCAGTTTGGCAGTATTTGAAAATCATACTGTCACTGTTACATTGTTTATCTGAAGAATTATCATCATGCTAATAAAGAATCTTAAAGGTGTTTAATTTACCACTTTAATATATACGAGAGACTTTGCATTTGTATTCGCATTTATATAAGGTAAATTCAGTCACAGATTTCTACCCATTTGGAAGCATTTTATGATCAATTTCAAGTGCAATTTTCTTTCATTGTTTTGTTTCTCCACAATATTAAGCTTGCCACACACTATACGACTTTCGGCCGCACGACTACAAGTAAGCGACTTTGGATCTGAAATACACAAGCGTGTTTATTCTGAGGCTGTTGCGATTTATTTCGGATCCAAAGTCTGTCAGTCGTGGGACCGAAAGTCTTATACTGTGATGGGGTTTAGAGACACTAGTAATATGTGGGACCATGCAGCTCAGATTGTTAACCCTTTCTATGTCAGGGACCTTGGACAGTTTGTATAGTGCTATGGGGCTTGCTTTGCCAGTCAGCATACAAAGGGTTAAACAAACTCCCCTCATATCCTCCACCAACCCTCCAAACTCACAAACTGCTCTGCACACTTACAGATGAGCTGCTTATTCAAGAGGACCTCGTCGAGCTGATTCCCCACGTCAGCGAGGCCAACGCCATGAGCGAGGAGCTGAAGAAACGGGTGCGGTTTGAGATCGCTCTCATCTCTCCCACGGCCCGGGGCGCCAAGCACGGACGGACGGAGGTATGTTTGTGCCACCAGAGTTAAAGGACAAGTTGGCCCAAATACATGTACATGTGTGAATTGAGAGATTGTAGCAATGTTAGTGGAACGCATCAGTGAAAGTTTGAGGATAATTGGACAGTCACTTTAAAAGAAGAAGAAAAAAAAAAGATTACACATAATCGTTGAGAAAATTTGGTATATTTAGCTCAAGAATGTATTTCTTTCTTCATTGAAAACTGCTTTAAACGTAACAGCTTGATCGGAATGCTCAAGGTGGGAATATTAACCTGGTCGCATCAACCCTGCTCTAAAGTCTGTGTGCTGCTACCCCATCAGCACTCACCTTGTATTCAAATTATAAGCCACTCTTTTTATTTGCCACTGACATGCTTGGGCTGGATTAAAAGTCATCCAGTTTTTCCTCATGAGATCATGAAATACAAACAGTAGTCCGGTACAGCTAAGCAAGGTTTGATTTAATTTTTATTTCTTATGAAATATGGTTATCCCCTTTCTCAGAGACTCCAACCATATCCCACTTTAGGTGGAAGATCAAACTGCTTGAGACTATTTTCTCCAAATCTTCTGTGCTCCCGCTTGAATTTATATTTCTCCCACTCTAGATTTGTGTGTCTCCTGCTTAAGATATACTTTCTCTTTTTAGAATTAAGCTTTCTCTTGCCCAACTTAAGATTTGGTATATGTGTTCAAAAGTAAGGCCCCCCCCCCAAAAAAAAAAAAAGAAAAAAGGTTGTATTGGCGTAACATGAGATTTTCAAATAGGGTCGGTCGGGCGGATTTTTTTTTTTTTTTTTTTTTTTGCTACCTGCCTTTAACGTGTAAAACTCGTGCTCAGCTCAGTAAACAGTTACAACTGCTGCACCGAATGTGCTGTGTTCATCTATTCTACAAATCATTTATGAGGCCGATATTACTGGAATCATACCCCTTCACAGAATTAAGAGATGTTGAAATCCCTATCCTGAATGTTTTCACTTCATATTTTACTATTTTGACTTAGATAAGATAGATGCAAATTGACCCATATGTACGATCTTTTCATCGCACACGGCGATCTCTATTACAGTCCCACATATAGAGATTCGTGTAAGTTCTCCACACAAGAAACCTATGGCAAAACTGTGCACAATACATCGCAGTCTGAATGCTAAGTATACACTGAATAAATCTTGTTAGAGTATGCGTCCGTGTTGGAAACAGATGACGTACTGATCAAGCGAGGCTTATGCGAGGCGCTAGATCTCTCCCTCGTACATCCGATATCACCAGAGCCGTTTCCACTTCCGGGATTGCGCGATCGCGATCGCAATCAACAAGATATTTGATATCGATAGCAAAAAAAATAATAAAAAAACATGGGGTCGGCGGAATTTTTAGGGTCGGGCGGGTTACGCCAACGCAACAATTTTTTTTTTTGGCCTAAGGCTAGATAACACTAGAGGACATTCTATGAACCTAGAACTTCTTGGATCTTAATTGTCCGCAAGGGATGTATATAGTGCTTTGAGCTCCTGATGTGCATTATTGGCACGTAACATCTTCATGCAATTGGAGCCTTTAGTTGGATGGGGCCCAAAGGAGTGAATCTCCCATTTAAGAGGTGCCTTAAGGTTTAAGTCCCAGCTTTCTTTGAATTCGTTTTCATTCCAGGTGTCGATATGCATGAAGAACGTGG
Organism: Diadema antillarum; assembly: GCF_040938485.1. Classification (NCBI taxonomy): domain Eukaryota; kingdom Metazoa; phylum Echinodermata; class Echinoidea; order Diadematoida; family Diadematidae; genus Diadema; species Diadema antillarum. The sequence continues at coordinate 140,480 of NW_027271534.1, forward strand.
ACAATGAGAACGAGTTCCTTTGGTCGCGCAACAAGTTTCTGAACCGAAAATATCTGATGCAGGAGATGTACCAGAATTTCACAGACGGGGACAAATATTGGGATGTTGAACAGGTAAGGGCATTAAGAGAAAGTGTATCCCACATCACTTTGATAGGCCCAAGCCATACATACAATAACCTTGTTGTCCTTACGCTGTTCCTCCTACTGTGATCTGTTAATTTCTGTCATATTTTTCTGATTCAGTGAGTTACAATTTATGTAGTATGTTCTATACCTTAATTGTAAAATGAATATGATCATTTAACTTCATCATCTCCTGAGGGAAAAAAAAAAGAAAATGAAAATGCAACTGATTTTGCTTTACCTGTATTCCTCTTCAAACTACTGTAAAACCATGAATTTTTGTGTGCATGAAATTATTGCAAATTTTACAAGGAGCCAAGATTTGCGAAATTATGATGCATGTGAAAAGTCTTGTCTACACTATGCATGCATTCAATGCCAGTGGCAATTTGCGGAATTTTTATGCCGCGAAAGAGGCGTTCGGCCTCCATTTGCAAAAAATTTCATACCGCGAATATTTCTAGCTTGTTGGTACATGTAAAATATTGCTTATACAGAATCTTATGAGACATAAACCTTTCTGAAGCTGTAATTCTCATAATATTGATAGCAATGGATGCCTGTTTAAAAACATGTAAGAACTTTTCTGAAAGTAACGTGAGGATTACACATTCATTGCAAAATAACCACCCATAATCAAGGACCTTCTTCAGAATATTGGGCTATACTCGCAGTCTTGATTTTGAATATGCCCTCTATAGATAGTGAGTATGTAACCTCTTTGGTTTGAACCAAATTGTCCTAATCTTATGTGTACTTTGAGTGCAATTTGGCACTGAAACCCCGTAGCATTGTACACACTGTCCAAAGTCCCTGGCACTCAAAAGGGCTATTAAAAATGGCATGGCGTGACTGGACATTTGACCATCTGCAGGACAGGGACCCCTTTTGGGAGCCGCCGGACACCGAGGTGATGATCGGCTGCGTGCACGTCTACCTCCAGAGCCTGGGCTACCTCATCGAGATCGAGGAGCTCCTCGGCATCGGGGACTTTCGGGGGATGGAACAAGGTCTGCTCCAAGTGGACATCAGGCCCTGCAACCCGGATGGATCCCCTCTCCCCGATGAGGAGTTTGTGGACGATCCTGACGAACTGGTACGTCGGGCGTGTCACCAACTCCCATCATCGTTATCGTCATAGTCAGTGTTACCGTGATGCCATCAGCATCATCATCTTCGTCGTTATCATCTTTGTCTTTATAATCAAAATGATCACTTTCATTGTGTCAATCTAGTCCTGATCAGTCTATATGCTTAAAATGTGGCATTGTAAAAGATACTTCAGTGACTGCAAACCCAAGAATGTTAGAGCATCAATTAAATGTACCGGTAAGTGAGTTAAGATTCATTTTGTTTGTAGCGATGGCGTTATATACAGTGGTTATCGGAACTGCTCATTTTACCAAACCCATCCATTGTCAGTTTATACAGCTTTATGATATATACTGTACGTGCATACTATTGAAATCTCACGTTAGTGTGCTACATGTATTTAAAAATCAATTGATACGGATACAGAGCAGCCAACCAGATTGATACCAAGTTTGATTATGCCTTTGAAGAAAGTGTGTCAGCCGCCACCAGCATGTTGTTGTTGTTTCTTTGTGTGTGTGTGTGTGTTTTGTTTTTGCTTTTTTAATGCAGAGGTTAGCAGCTCTGGAGTTAGAGGTTTTCAGTTGTTTCTCTCCTTTTTTTTTTTTACATTTCCCAATTTCTTCTTGTATGACTCACAATGACATTCACATTGAGATGACCATCACTCAGAAAAGGATGAAGTCTATAACAGTGACCGTGATGACCGATTGGTCATGTGACATTACTGGATCGACTGGCTGATTCTGAGTGATCATGTTATCCTTAAATGAATATTTTGTATTCTATGTATGTGTCTCACTCTTTAATAGCTACCTAACCAAGATATTGCCAGCATGCACAATTTCTTGTATTTGCCTCTATAAAGGACTGCATTATTCTGTTTTGGTAGCAAATATAATAAATGCAAGTTTAAAGGGACTGTACAGTACTGGTTGAGGTGGGGATTCATGTTTTGAACATTCCTAAGTGAGATAATGAGAAACCTCTTATGAAATATGAAAGAGCATGTAATTTTAAGAAGGATTCAACGTTTATTTGATGAAAATTTGTTTTCAAATGGCTGAGATATCCAAAAAAGTGATAATAATAAGAGGCGACAGGCCACGCCTTTTATTAGGATCTCTTTGTTTCACCTTGTTTTTGGATATCTCAGCCATTTCAAAACCGATTTTCATCAAATAAAATTTCGATACCCCTTAGCAATTGCATGCTCTTTGACATCTCATGGAGTGGTTTCTGAATATCTCGCAAAACGTTAAAAGCTAAATCCTCACCTCAACCAGAACTGTACACACCCTCTTAACTGTAAAGTTAACACCTGAAATCAACTCTGAAGTAAATTGAAAGAGAAATACAAAATCACAAACAAAAATTAGTTACGATTTGTAAATCAAATGCAGGACTGAAGAACATACTTGCATATATTTCTGAGAAAGAAATTACACCTTAATGACTCCTTTCAAAGTGGTCCAAAATCATTTTGTCATTTGGATTGCTCTATTTACTTTCCCAAACTCTTTCAGCTTGGGAAGCCGGTCACCTTCAAGTTCACGATATCCAGCGCACGTGGCCTTCCTTACAGGATAGCAAAGGTATCTATACACATTATGGCAAAAGATTCTTCCTGTCGTAGCTATTTCTTAAGTACGTCACTTTTACTTAGAGGTGAGAATGTGTGAGAATTGATCCTGGACGCATATCTCTCTCTCTTTCTCTCACTCTTTCTCCTCTTCCATAACAAAACGGAAGTGAATATGTATAGAATTATGAGTGTGTGTATATGTGGATATATGTATGTAGAATGATGAGAGAGTGAGAGAGAGAGAGAGAGAGAGAGAGAGAGAGAAAGAGAAAGAATGTTATATAGATAAATATATAGCTATAGATATGAAGAGATATATGTATGATATACATATCTGTCTTTGCTATTAGTGTTTAAATTCTTCCCTGAGGAAATGTTTCTTGCATTGCATTCTTCATGCAGTGGAATATCATATGTGACCGGCGACAACGGTTTCAGGCAAAAGTCGCGAATTTTGAAAATTCATTTTTTCACTGAATCACATTGCCCATTTCGTAAGCTTTGCATTGATATAACACACTTGTATTCTTCGGCACCATAAGTGGGCATAGAAAGAGAAATAAAATACACTTTTTAAGTTGTTAGCCTGACAAAATTGCGAGAAAACAGGCTTTGAAGATTCACCTCTTTCTCAAAGACAATGTCCGAGCGGCGATGCGAGGGGAGAATCACCCATCCGTATGATGGTGCCAATTGATGTTAAGCTCCGCCTCTAGCAACCATATCGCCTTCTGATTGGCTCACTGAGAGAGTCAAATTTCCCGGGCACCTTCCTCGGAGCTCAGCGTATGGAGCCGAAAAACAATGCGTTTCGCTCGGGTTTGTTTACCAGTACGTCTTTCAAGATGGCGAATACGATAATTACACGTATGGTGTACATGTACATGTGTATGGTGCACGCATTACGCAATGGCATCCACACGCCATGTCCGTGTGCATGTAACAGGAGCGGTGGCGAATCCACACATTTACAAATTGCGTTTTCATTGTGGTTGATTTGTCTTTATCATTGGCGACCCTTTTAAAGGCAGAAAATTGCTGGTGCTGACAAGGGTCACGCTTCCTGTTTGTTTTGCTTTTACAAGACATGCATATATAATAATGTTGCTTTGCTCGGTGGTGCTAATTGAATTAAAACAAACAAACAAACAAACAAACACGACTCGTAAGTTTGGTGCGAACTTGACGTGTAGTATTTGAATATAATTGGTCACATGTGACCGCTCCTTTCCTCTCATCTACCTTCCATTGAGTCAGTCTGCTGTCATAATTTATACTACATGTACAAGTAGACAAATTTGAGAATATTTACACTGTAGTTTTCTTTTCACACGATTATGTTATGCTACATGATTTTTGTTTCACTTCCGTTGTCGAACATTGTGGTAGAATAGTTTGGATAGAATGCCAAACGAAGAGCACGCACTATACAGAGCGAGCGTATATAAACCACTATACCAAGAACAATGGAGCATGTAATCGTGCAGGCGTTGACAAAGCATTCCCCAAACGCTGCAACTGGTGTCTCCGAAAGCCGAATTATGTAAATGTGTGCAAAGCACCAGCCAATCGCGTGCGAGACCCTGCGCCGTAGCAACGCTGGGGATATTGGCGCGGCGTTCGAAAGAAGCTCGAAACTGACGAGTGCGATCCAACATAGGGTGCTTAAAATTCCATTTTCGATAGGAAAAACTTAGTCTTATGCAATGAAATTTAGTGTAGATGTAGAAAACATATCAAAGATTTGATTTCTGCAAAAAACCTAAATCGACAAAAATAATGGTCAAAATCTTTGTACCCCGCCTAGGAGGGAATTTGCTTTTGCGACTTTTGCCTGAAACCGTTGTCGTGGGTCACATATGCTATCCAGTGATTGCTCAAGTGTTGATGTCTGACAATTGGTAATCCTGCTCTATCTCTCTCTCCACGCCGTTTTTGCTTTGCATTCCCTCATCTCTATTTGCCCCCCCACCAGAGTGTCTGCAGATACAAGTTCTATGTGAATCGAGAGGTGGTTGAGACGAAACTGGTGGAGGGCAGGAATCCAGAGTACAATCACAGCAAGGTGTTTGCCATCAAAACGACAACCAAAGAGGTTTGTTTTGCTTTTTTGCTTTCAACTTACACTGTTGTGGTTTTATTATCATCATTTTTTTTTTTTTTTGTCAAAGACAAGCCCTTGATAGAAGTGCTATTCCAATGCACGCAACGACACGCACACACGGCATGAACATGCACTTCACATTTATATTCATGTTTGGTTCAGACTTGCCTGTTATGACCATCCGATTGAAATATTAAGTGGCCATTATAAGTATGACATTGGTCTTCATAGACATGTATAGGTATACAAAATAGTCCTTGACATAAATAAATACATACATACTATACATACATAAATACATACATACATACATACATACATACATACATACATACATGCATACATGCATATATATATATATATATATATATATATATATATATATGTATACATACATACATACATAATATATATATATATGTATACATACATACATACATACATACATACATAAATACAAAACATACTAGTTGAGATGTTTTCTGTCAGTGAACCTTACAAACTCCTGAAACTCACATCAGCATTTATGTTTGTTAGTGTTGGTCTGTTGGAGATTCTGTAAATTTTTATTTGCCTATAAAGTAATGTTTGCCTCGCTCTCTTTGGAGTTGTGTTTCTTTCTGTTCTTCGATCCGTTCTCCAACTAGCTGTCTGCACATCTATTTTGAGATTCTTCATGTATATGTCAGAGAAGCAATATGTTGTTTATTAGTCAAATAGATGTATTATATGTTTTTATAATTTTCTTTGCTCCATCATCATCATCATGCCTAGATGCTGAACTACCTCGGAAACGAGAGTCTCATCATTGAGGTTTGGGGAAAACAGAAAGACCCTCGGAAGGGGAGTGGTTCTGGTACCCCGAAGCACCGACAGGACATTAACAGATCAACATCCATTGTAAGGATGAATTTCTTTTCCTCTTCTCCTTCTCATTTTCTGTCTTTTTGCTTTGTTTTTGACATCTACATCTTCTTCATCATTATCTTCTTTGTCTTTTCTTTCTGTTTCTCTCTTCAAAATTAGAGTAGAGCTGAAATAAAAATAAGTAAAAACTTTAACTTGCATTCAGATACTGTAAAAGTGGAAATTTTCGAGGTGTTGTGATTTTCGCGAATTTCGCGCAACCAAAAACTAGCGCGAAAATAAAAGCACATGAATATTTTGCTTGCCATATGTTCCTGTGCGTGATGTCTTGATTCCGTGGAATTAAAAACATGTGAAACTCTGCTTACCAGACCAAGCGTGAAAATATCCACTTTTACAGTAAAACGCAATACAGATTTTTCATTATGCCTCTACAGGATAACAAGAGAGTTTTCTTGCAAACTTTGGCAAAGTATGTGTGCCTTGATATCACTATTTTACAAAATAAAAGAATTAAGTACTTTTCTGAAAATTGTACACCTAAATGTTATTTCTTACTTCTGGTATATCAACAGACTATATCAAAATGATTTCATTATATGTTCATGACATGGTGTCACATGGGCAAGTGATGTTTGGTGTTATGTTATTTTGCTTGCTTACAGCCAAGTGAAGAAAAGTACAAACTGAATGTAGAACTGAACACAGAGAAGAAACGAGTTCAAAGATTAGAAGGCAAACTGGTGAGTGTCATTTGTTTAAAAAATAGTCTTCTTGAGATGTGTTACCTTGCTGGAGTTTGTCTGCTTGTTAGTTGTTGTGTTTTAAAGGGATAGTACAGTTTTGGTTAAGATGGGACTCGAGGGTTCCAACATATTTTGATGATTATTTTTCAAGATACTGAGAAACCTCCTATGAAATATGAAAGACCATATAATTCTAAAATGAATTCAAAGTTTATTTGATGAAAATCGGTCTTGAACTGACTGAGATATCCAAAACAATAAAGCGATCCTTATAAAAGATGGGACCCACTTTCTATTAGGATTGCTTTGTTTTGCTTTATTTTTGGATATCTCAGCCATTTGAAAACCAATTTTCATCAAAGAACCTTTGAATTCCTCTTTAAACTGTATGCTTTTGAACATTTCATTGAATGGTTTCTAAATATCTTGCAAAAAGATGAAAACTGAAGTCTCACCTCAACCAATACTCTACCATACCTCTAAGTTATACTTGCAAGCACTGGCAGTCTCCTCAGCTACACCAATTCAAGAGCAACAGTGAATGGGTATTGCTTAATCCTTTAATCCTCCAACTTGCACAATGCACATCCTGTGAGCCATTTATAAGTGAAGAGTTTTATTGCAAAATGAGCTAAGTGCATTTTTAAACATTTCAAAGTAAGTCCATCATCAGATAGAGCAAAATTAAACCTTTCCAGTAAAACCGCACTTGAGACATAACAAGGAATATTCTCAAATTTATGATTAAAAATATCCTGTATTTTCTTGTTATTTTCTTTGTCTTTGTAGCAGCTTTAATCACAAATATCTCGACTTAACAAGAATGGAGTTAGCTTGTTTTGCGATAAAACTCTTCAAGTTGTAACTGATTACCAACCTGTTTAGGGTGTATTTCCGTTTGCAGTGATGAGGTTCAACAAGAAATGTACAGAAAAATGTCTGGCACTTTGCCCATTGAAGGTGGACTGATTTTGCTATAACACGCATTTCCTATAGTCACCTGCCCGAGTACTCTCAGGACCCGTCTTCAACATGTGTTAATGATCTAATTAAATAATCCTTAGCACTGTGAGTGAACGCTGTACAATGCAAGAAATGATTGCAACACTTTTTATTGTAAAGAAACACTGCCCTCTGAAGGTACACTTGTTTGAAACCAATGAAGCATTAGAACCAGTATGCACTTCTGAATTCTTTTGTCTCTTGCACACAACAGCAAAAGATCCAGGAGCTGGTGACGGAGGCCACGAGGCTGAAACAGACCACGCTACAGGTCAGCGACGTCCAAGAAGTCCTGAACACGGGGAACCTGATGCGCTTCAAGGCCGCTGCTCATGTCGTCGGTCTCGCGGAGCAGATGAAGAAAGAAGCCGATGGAAAGGTGATGACGAGTGCCGTGTGCATACTTCAGTGACATTTACTGTAGTCCCTCCTGCTGGAAATTATGTTGGGTACTTGGGCTAGTGAGTGTGTACCTAGCAATCCTCTGAGTGTGTGAAGGGCAGAACTGTTTACTACAGTCCTTCATAGTGAGAATTTTGCAGTGTTGCCCTTCCCTCTGTATTACTTTACAATCTTCTAACTCAAGTGCTTGAAAGGAGGTTTGTCTTTGGTTGGTTGGTGAATTGTGTGATTGCTTGTCTCCTAGTTTTCCTTGTTTAACAGATTATGTACAGGTGTGTGCAATATGAGTAGGAATTATTATCAGCCAAGCAGAGTATTATAAATGGCTGCAATTAATTATAAACTAAGTGCTGCTGTACCTTTAATGGTTGAATTTTAACAGGTGTAGAGTGTGTAGTGTTGTTGTGTCATCATGTGATCAATTTAGGAACCCTGTAGCATGGGGATTCATGGAGTGCGCAGGCTGGACCAGTTCAGATATATTCGAGAATCCCTGTAACGAATTGTGTATCCTTTTATCGCTGATCCCTGTTTATTGAGATACACATACAGCCGCAGAATCGCAACTGGAGTGGACCATTACTGATGAGTGTGTGCTTCCATGCATACATTCGCCGACAGCAGGGTGCTATTGGTAGCTTTTGCATACAGTGTATATCATGGTGGGCAGGGAATGAATTGGGACACTCGTGAATCCCCACACTGCTGGCTCTTTGAGGCATTATCGCTTTAAAAGTTGGGTCTTTCTTTGAATGTGAACAGGATGTGAGGGAACCTAAAACATGCCTTTCAAACATGTATTGCTTCCTGTGCAAAAACTTGTGATGGCAAAACTTATGTAGAGTGTATCCATTGTTTTTTTTTTCAATTGCCTGAAATCGTTGAATAATGGAGTTGTGTGTAGAGGAGTGAAGAAGGTACACCAATGGAACCACTTTGTGACACATGTTGAAATTGGTCAGTGTGTTCCTTTTTTGACGTAGCAAAATTAACCATTGCAGCTGTGTAGTTATAGTAGAAAATGTGTAAATATCCTATTAAACTGTATATAGCATATATTTACCAAGTCTAATTTTTTGCGAATCGGGACTTCCTGAAAATTTCGTGAGTGGTTAAATTCGCGATTGTGGAGTACAGTACTGAACCGAGAAATGTATGTGTGCATGTCACAATCATGTCGGGATCAGAGATGATATTTTTACGTGTTCTTAAATTCGCGAATAGCACCCAACTGGCGAAATTCGCAAAAATAAAAATCTCGCAAAATATTAGGCATATGCAGTGTTTTCATTTGTCACAATTGCAGGAAGTACTTATTAATCTCGTGAAAGAAACCTTGATATCTTTTTGATTTTATAACAATGTTCATGTAGTGATTTTTATGCCTCCGCAACGAAGTGGCCGGAGGCATTATGTTTTCGGGTCGTCCGTCCGTCCGTCCGTCCGTCCGTACGTCCGTACGTCCGTACGTCCGTCCGTACGTCCGTCCGTACGTCCGTCCGTCCCGTTTTGTTTTTGTCGATATCTCAAGAACCGTGTGGTGGTTTTACATCAAACTTGGTATGAGGGTATATCCTTGGGGGATGATACTTTGTGTGGATTTTAAGGTCACAGGGTCAAAGGTCAAAGGTCACTGGTTATTTTGTGAAAAAAAAATTGAAATTTCATGTTTTTCTCCATATCTCGCAAATGGTTCAAGGTATCTTCATGGAACTTAGTATATATGCTTGTACCGATGGGCAGTGATTATCTAGGGAAGTTGGGGTCATGGGTCAAAGGTCATGGGTCAAAGGTCAAGGTCAACTCCTCAAAATATCACTACTTTCCTTAAAATGCAATATGCCTGAAGGGTTTTTTTTTTTCAAACTTGATGTATGGCATGTATTACCCAATATATATTTTTGGGGAAGTTTCTTGCCAAAAGGTCAAAGGTCAAAAGGTAAAAGGTCAAGTGAAAGTGCTAAATTGCACTTTTTCCTCCATATCTCGAAAGTAACTCAAGGTATCGTCATGAAACTTACATATTTATGCATGTTCAACCTAACAGTGATTCTCTTTGGAACTGTGAGGTCAAAGGTCAAAGGCCAGGTTTAGATAATGCTATTTTCCCATTTGATACTGAAATTATGCTTTTTCTCAATACCTTGAAAATTACTCAATGCATAGACTTATAAAAGGGTCAAAAGTCAAGTAAAAATCATCAGTTCCCCAAATACCTGCACTCTGACATTTTAATCATTCATCCAATTGAACCTAGTTCTAGAAAAAGTGAACATTCAGCACATTTGTGTCAAACCTGTCATTTTAATATTTTGCCAATTGTGTGAGACTGTCATCACACATTGTCAAGACATTGTACTATAGACCTATTAGGAGAACCATGCATTATGGCGGAGGCATATCAGTAGCCGTAGCGATATATCTAGTTCAATATGGAGTCAAAGCGCTCAAAGTGCAGATGATATGTATAAGAGGAAGATTGAGTGTACGAAAGTAGCTAGGAAAGTATAGAAGAGAAGAATATGAAGGGAGACAGAAAGAGAGAGAGACAGAGAGGGAGAGAGAGAGAGAAGAGATACAGTCTATTTTAAAGTGAACTTGGTGTGTTACCAATAGTGTCTTCAGATGTCTGTAGATAGCATATGATGCACATAGGGAAAGAGAATGTTATATTGAAATTAAGTTTCTATTCATCATCATTTTTTTTTATATCTGGCCGTCTACTTGCAAAATAATCTCCCCAGTAGTGATTTTCTGCTGACAATCATTATCATACTGTGTTCTATGAATTTAAAAAAAAAAAAATGATAATGTAGTTGTGGAAACAAATGAAAATGAATCATTCCCATAGTCAAGTTCAGTATTCAAAATCACTAGTTATGGATGTTGGTCGTTAACCCCAGAACATGTAAACATTTTTTCAGATCTTTGTATTGCTCAGAGGTACAATATGTGGATACTAATTATATTGCATAGTAACATAGCTAACAGTCTACAGTATAACATAGCCTACAGTGTATGTAAATATGAAAAAAAAAAAAAAACATATACAATATATGTACATGTAAATTTTCAAAGGTGAGATAATTAATCACAGCATCTTTTCATAAAAAGAAAGCACATACAGGACACTGAAATAAAATTTTTACTTTTTAAATTTTGATTGGAAATGCAACATCATTACAATGAAAAATAAATGAATGAAATGAAAAAAAAATGAACATTATGCAGTCATTTGAGTTTTGATAATGCAAAATTTTATCAAGAATAACTAGTGAGGGCTTCCCAACATTCTGTTGATGCATGTTGAACAACACCAAAAATTAATGGATCACCTTGACAATCTTTACCTTGATTTCACCCAAATCTTGACCTTGATTTCACCCAAATCTTTCAAATCATCACTAAATTTATGCTAACAAGAATGAATGTACCCAAATTGAAGATGATAGTTGATACGTTCCTGGAAGTACCATTTTTTTTTTTTTGTTTTTTCATTCTGATATATTGTTGGGCATTCTCTTGTAAAATTGAAAAGCATTATTCCAAGAAGATAGAGTCCTTTCATGGAAGAAAGACATTTCAGTCCTTGTAATTTGACTGATGAGATTTTTTTGAGTGTTATTCACTGGTAGATTTGAAATACTGTAAAAGAGGAAATTTTCGCGCATTTCGAGCAACCAGAAGCTAGCGCGAAAATAAAAACACCGAAATATTTTTGCATGACATATGTTCCGGTAGTCAATGTCCTGATTCTGTGGAATTAAAAACGTGCAAAATTCATCTTACCCGGCTGTGCGCAAAAAATTGCTTGCTCAAAAAATATCCACTTTTGCAGTACACGTACATTGTAGCATTGCATACGTTGTAATACCATGAATGTTATCACAGTGTTTGCACTCGTATGTTGGATCTATATGCTTTAACATGTGTATTTACTGGAAATGTTTACAATTTGTATGTTTGTATACATAATTATAATGTTGCCATAACTATTTATGCATTTGCAACAGTTCATCAATGTATCAAGTGTGATTCCACACTCCTACACTTTGCAATACATGTATGTGGTTGCGAGCATCATTACTCACGTGAAAAACATGCAAAACTTGAACATTCCATAACGTTCTTAATTTAGGGATGATCTTAATGAAGCCTCCATCACTGTTTTTGAGATTTTTTTTTTCATTTGTTTATTTATTTATTCATTATTATTATTTTTTTTTTTTGAATTATCATTATTACATTTTTGGGGTTTTTTGCATAGAGCATAGTGTAGAATAGCATCTTTCATCCCAAAATGTCTTGTAGTAATCCTGATCAAGGAGTGCTTACAGTGTTTTGCAAAAGGCCCTGTGTATGTATTCGCTTTACTTGTGGCACTATGCTTTACTTTGGCAAGACTATCATTGTTAATTTCATCCTCCTTTCTTTTATGTGATAGAAATCATTCTTTGAATGTCATTTGCGCTGCAGTTGGAAAAATGTTTTGCTGAAATTTTCTGCATTTTGTTTTCTTTTTCTTTTCTGGGGGGGGGGGGGGGTTGTTCCGTTTCTGTTAATTGTTCCCCATGTTGTGTCGGCATCATGTTGCTATGTTCTGTTTTTGTTTTGTTTGCATGCAACAGGTCTAACCAGGACTAGCCGAAGATGAAGAGGAGAGAAGAAACATTACAAAGAGTTTGCAGAGAGGGTTAGACTTGAATTGAAATTTGACTTGAATCTGGCACAATTTTTGATCTCTGTTTAATAACTCTTATCATTTCCCTTTCTTTCTTTATAGATAAAACCCAATTTACACTTGATAATCAGCTTCCTTTGTTATTTCCTGGTTAGATTTCTTGTACAATCACAAATATTGTATGTTTCCTGCATGTGTGTGGATTAATGTTTGTTTTTTTTTTTTCTTATTTGTTTTAATGCAGTGTATAAGCATTAACGAAAGTGTACATGTAGTATGAGTTAAAGAAGAAAGAAATCCCGCCTCATGAAGGATGCCACATCGTACACCCTAAACATTGCTTCAGGACGCTGGGTGTTATTGGCAATGGTGTTCAAAAAAATGTGTATTGACCCACACAATGTCATCAATATTGAACACAATGTCATCAATATAATGAATTGCCCTTGCTGGCTCTACACCGTGTAGTCACAGTTGGTGTCAAATATAGTAAACTAAAGTGCAATTATCATTAAAATAAAAAAGTATTAGATAATGACATACCCCAACAACATTGTCCCTCAGCATGAAGGCTGCAAGAGGTAAGAAAGAAAGAAAAAAGAAAATGAAAATGAACACTGAATCATTCCAGAAATAATGATGAGAAGGTTGGTTCTAAAGGGAAAGTGGAAAGACTTGGATCCAATGGTGCACTGCCCCCACCTCTTATCAGGAGAATCACACCCCCAATCCTAATTTAACCCTTTGAGGATGGTTTGATTTTGCTACAACACTCATTCCCATAGACGCTGGCCCGAGTATACTCTGGACTCGTCCTCAACAGGTTAATACGGGTTAGTGACAGGGTTAGAGTGAAATGTAGAGGTTGGTTTAGGGCCCTCATCAATTACATTCCACCCTTATCCTTTTCACTCTTTCAGAATGCAGTTACTCTTATTATTCAATGAACACCCATTTTAGGCTGCAAACAGCACTTTGCAGACACTCGGTATTTACTATTATACAACGTCCAAGTAGATCCTTGTAATTTGATTGGAGGATTGTTGGTGACGTGATATTCAATAAGTACTCCATTCAACGCGCCGTGCAATTTTGGTTCTATTTTTGCGTGCAACTTGGTTCAATTTTTTCGTTCTATTCCACGGTTCGAGAAATTGTACGCAACCTACGGTACTGCGTGTACTGTGTGTTGCATATTGAGGATCGCATGCAGCTAGCGCAGTGTACTTGTGCGGTACATGCATGCGCGTACGTAGGCCTACGTGTAGTGCTAGTGTAAGTGACCTGTATCTACACTGATTGCACAAGCCAGAAAGAGAATCGCAGTGGATCCACATGTAAGTATGGCTATATTTTTCATACATATATAGACTTCTAGACCTACTTAGACCAAAAAGATCTACTTGGACGTTGTATAAATCAAATAGTGTATGGTCTTTACTCGTGCAATGGAACAAGATTTCGCACTCGGTGAAAGATGAGGCGCACTATTCAACTCGGCTTCGCCTCGTTGAATAGAGCGCCTCTATCTTTCACCTCGTGCGAAATCTCGTACCATTGCACTCGTGACCATTCACTATTTGTATATCATTTATCTGAGAGTTTTCTCACCCTAATTACTGTTTTCTTTTTCAATTTATACTTTGTTTTGTTAGTTATTTTGGAATTCTTTTTGAGAGAAACACATCCTTCTTGATATCAACAATTCGACAACAAACCTAACTGAGGCACTTCTGTATTCTATTCCATGTATGTTTTCATTAATGATTAGCTTAGTACTTCAAATTATATTACAACTCATGTAGCGTTTGGGGTAGCAAACTTGAAAGCTCAGGAAGAAGAGTATATGGTAAGATATCTGAAATAATAAAATTTTGTATAGTGTTTGCAGTGAAGACAAGGGGGAAATATTGTATTACCCTTTGCAAGCTCATCAAGAATCCACCATTTTACACTGAGAAAGACAAGTATTTCACATTTTGTAATTTGCCGTCATTAAATTTTATTATCCGATGAGCAAATTGGATTTGTGCTTTTTGATAAACATGATGATGTAAACAAATACCAAAGATTGTGGGGAGAATGCCGTCAATTGTCATCTTTTTGTGCAAATTCATTGCTAAACAGAATTGTACTCTGCATTCCTACATATATAGTGATACATCTAAAAGCTGCAGTGTATCATGTAAATTGACAGGCAAAATCCGCAGCTGTAGGTGCAATGTTTTGACAACAAACACATAAACCTTCAATCCCATGTTTCTCTGACTGATAGTTGTAGCTCTTGTCTCCTGTAGCCATATTGCTGGACTCCATGTTGTGGCTGTGGTTAGAGTTCATTATTTTTAAGCTTCGTTGGTCCAAAAATGTAAAGAGATTAGATATGCAGAAGGTTCATTAGTCTGAGAGTTCATTTAATAGTTTGAAGAGAGTGAAGTTTGGCTTGGTATAGATGGAACCTTATTTCGTTTTCAGACTAATGAGCCTTTGGAATAATGCCACAAATGTTCAGATTAACAAACCCTATTTCATTGTTAGATAATGAACAACTAGGTACGCTGTGTATGGAATTTGCGTGTCTCACAAAAGCAAAGCAACCTCAAGGATAACGAACATCACCCGTGTTATCATGGGAGCCCTTTGGTGTTTCTGGGTTTGTCGCCCACTTTCTATCTTTATTCCGTATAACAGCATTCCAGGTTTGCACTCAATCTAACCACTCTTTTGCGTCCAATCAACATTGCACGTTGTACTAACACTCTTGTTCACTTCATTTTGAATATTTTTTTCCAAGTTCTAGAGTGTGATGATGCCACCAAATCTACCGCAGGAGCAAAAGTTAGCTTAACGCCCGTTTGATGTGTCTTGAAAACCGATTCTCGACTTCTGTTTTGCATTAACGCATGTAGCACCTCTCTCTCTTTGGTTTTGTGTTCATTGTTTGTTTGGTTTGAATCCATTAGTGTGAATGTATCATGCCTCTGAAACATTTTCAGTGACCAAAGTTAGGGCTTGGGGTTTCTGCTCGTTGCATTGTGACATGACTAACTGTAAACATGGAATTGTTCACGATGTGGAGATTTTCACCCAGTCTGCACACTGTGGTACCAGTGCGAAGATGAGAAAAGAAAGTGACTATTTTATCCATATGAACTTATATTCTGTTACTATTAATACGTCAAATGTTCACAAAATTGGCACTGTGTGACCCTCATCTTTCTCAGTCAAGTATGAAAACAAAAGAAAACAAATACAAGTATTTCCATGTTTTCAGCAAAAGTGAAGTTAATGGTTGACAATCTGTTTTTTAAGGGAAAAAAAAAAAAAAAACCCTCACCAGCAGGTACCTTGCCACAGACTTAAAACTCGTTGGGCATATAAATGGTTAGAAGGGGCACTGAAGTATTCATTTATGTCTCACAATTTAATTTGTTTGACATTGTTTCGTGTGCAAAATATGGATGCAATGAATTATTGCTGAGGTGGCGGTGAAGGCACCCTAAACTTTGACCCTAAACTCAGGGAACGTACAGTACACCATGTATTCAAAGTGGGAATCATGTGATCGGAAGTACAAATTGTAGCTAATTACTTTAACGACGTGAGTGGTGGTTTTTGCTGTGTAGACTGCTTAATAACCATGATAACCCGACTATATAATGTGTGTGTGTGTGAAAATTAAGCATAGCGCTGGGAGAAGGAAGAAATAAAACAGAGAACGGGACACACTTGTGCCTATACTGCCCTTCATTAGCGAAGTGAAGCCAGTGACATGTAAAATCCGTGCTTCAGGGGAATCTTGTTATAACAAGGACTTAACCACGACCATTACCTTGTCATATCGGGGTACAAAACAAAGAAATGTATTAAGAAGAGTTGGGACAAGCGAAAACAACTTGTTGTTAGAGGATTTTGTTACATCCAGTGTGTTTATAACATGGTTCCACTGTATTCATACATTGTATTTTTATGGTTAGACTTAAGTAGCATCTTTCTGCTTAGGTCTTGAGCAGAGACACTACTCAGATTGAGAGATACATGTACATGTACCTATTGAAGTCAAGACTTTAATTGCTACATTGCAGAAAGACAACGTGAATGAAAGTTACATTTTGCTCAGTCATTCAAAAAAAAAAAAAATGTCATTCATTTCCTTTTGCCAGAGTATGGCAGTAGAGATGAACAGCCATGGATACAACTATAGCCCTTTTGAATAATAGCTGTAGATGTGTATACATGTAGCTATGGATACAGGTATAGCCCTTAAATACAATGTAGCTGGGGTGTCATATCTCTTCCCTTGGATTAAAGGTACTGTTTACCTTTGGGAGCAGTGATTTAACAAATGTTTAATATATCACTTTTGATGCATATGTGTAGGTCTGTTGTATCACAAAACATCCTACAATATGAAATTTTTGCAATAAAGCTTAACCCTAATCAGGCCAGGCTTTTTTGGCTATGCTAAAACCAGAGGGGACGGATTCCTGCCATCGGTTGTGCGATCGCGACGGAATTTGGCATGCGTGACACCCACGTCATAATCTACAAGATTGCATCATAAAATTTTTTGAAACAATCAATCTATGATTTTAATTAATTACTTATGCAAATTAAGCTCAATATCATATTTTAGCCTAATTAAATACATTGAGAGTCTACTTTTTGGTCTGTAAATCTGTTTTAGCATATTCAACAATTGCACATCACAAAAACTTCCAAAACTCATTTCAATTTTTATGTATTTTATTGTTTTCAGAATTTCTTCTGTATTTCCTTGTTTTTGAACTTTTGATTTTGATTTTTTTTATTGGAAATTGTCATTTACCACTTTTCTACTATAATTGGCATAAAATTAACCAATGAAAGTGATTCATTGTAAAAATAATCAGGTTTTTGTGACTTTCATGACAGAGCACTGTTTTTCATAGGAAATGTACACAAAATCACAAAATTGTGCCCGTTTTGGGGCGACATGCCGTTACAAAAATGGGCGTGGCTTCGAAAAAGTATACGCAGACGTTGCATATTTGGTCTCAAAAGTTTTAAAGCTTGCCGCACACTATACGACTCTTGGCTATACGACTGACAGACTTTGGATCTGAAATAAACAAGCGTGTTTATTCTGAGGCCATTGTGATTTATTTCAGATCCAAAGTCTGTCAGTCGTATAGTCAAGAGTCATATAGTGTGCGGCGGGCTTAACTCGTTAACAAGCTGATTGTGCTACGTATAACACACATTCCCATAGACACCTGCTCGAGAATACTCTGGACTAGTCTTCAACGGGTATTTAATGTGCTGCGGTAGTGAAGATGCTACCATCTGGCGAAAATTTGTGCACTAATGGAATGCAGTAGAGTATGGTGAACTCATTACATTAAATTTTTGTTTGGAAGACTGTATGACGGTTCTTCATTCTGTCCAACTATTGTGTTTGTATAGACTACATTTGCTTTGATTTGATACCAGGGCCCCGTTTTATCAAAAGATAAAATCGATTCTAAATTTCCTTACCACACATGCTGCCATAGACTTACAGTTGAAATCAACTTTATAATCAATTTTAACTCTTTATGAAACAGGGCCCAGGTTATGTGATTTGGCAATCATTTTTCTCTTATTTTTCATATCTTTACGTGGAAGATGGGGTAAATACAGTTGAGGAATAGTGGCTTTGCCTTGGGACCACTGTTACATTGTGTGTTTCATGTCCATTAAAGACGGCCAATCCCTTTTGCATGCAAAATTTTGAAAAATTGGTGAGAACACTTAGGTGTTGAAGAAAACACTATTTGGAAACCTCCTGTAAATTTTGAACTCAAGAGGGTTTTTATTTGTGTAGTTAAATTGACCGTTAAGATTTGAATAATTTTTGCGAACTTCGCAAAAATTACAAATCTAAATACTAGTCTAGTTTTACAGACCTGTGTGATGCACTTAGTTGTACATGTAGTTCATGTAAGTGGTGTGTTATTTGCCATTGATAACAAAGTATTGTGAGAAGCTAGTGAATTCTTCTTTTCTGACAGCTTTAACATGCATATCTGTTGTTCGAAGTATAAATATCATATTACAACCACAGGAGGATTAATGTATGCAGCTGTGCCTAGGACACAGAATACGTTACAGTGAGCGTTTGGTGCATTATTTGAATTTTAACGGCTAACAACCTTCAAATATCACAGAAATGTTATAGATTAACAATAGTCTTGTCATTCTGGTGGAATATATCATGTTCTGTGCTAGTTGGGAAGGAATGCAAAAGGGAAGGGCCATCTTTAAGTTGTTGGGTTTATTACTACCAGTACTTTGGATTTTTCTCTCTTTTTTTGGGGGGGGGGGGGGGGGGGGGAGGGGAGGAGTGTGCTGATTACTACACGTGCTCACTCTAAATTTGATTTGTGTGCTTGCTTGATTTCATCATTGTGAATTTGATTTTTGTGTGCCTACACGTTGTGTCCTCACTACTGAGAGAAGATACATCCCTGCCACAGGTGCAATCTTTTGAGATCAGGAAATATACTGAAGAGCATCCATATCAGTGACTTTCACAGCCAAACTGATTTGCTGTGTGTTATTTCGCAGCTGTTTGTGTCATTATACATGTGTAACACCTTGACTAGCATCTGAAGGATTCAAATGATTTACAAGTATTACCACTAGCTAGAATACTGAATTAAAACCACTGAATCTAGGGAAAACAAGTATATTGTTTAATTATGTGAATGTATGATGATATGTATGGTACTTATTGCAAGAAAAAAGAAGAAATTTTAAGTACACACTCTTCTGAGTATAACTGTAAGGTATATGTAATGTATGTTTTCAATCAGATTGCACGGTACTACAGTGTGGAGGATTTTTTTCCTCTCTCCCTCTCTTCTTTTCCTAGTCTTGCATGTAGGCCTATTTGTTGCAAGGTCAGCAAATAATTTAGTAATGGTTTCTCGTCATTCATGCTTGTGTCCCTTCTCACCTTGAATGTAATTAATTGTGAATCGATGCCACTTGTGTCTGAGAAATAAATATATATTTGATCAGCGATATCTGTCTACTATTCTCTTTTCTATTCATGTAGTCAGGGATGTGTCTCACCCATGTAAAATATTCTCTCAGTCAATCGATGGATGTGCAGGGTATTGGAAGGACAACAGACATACAGTGTACTTGTACAGTAAATACTGCAGAACACAAACTTTGGTGCCCATTTTAAGAAGGATAGCTAACACATGTTATCACAGGTTTAACTATGAGGACACTTTGAGGAAACTCGGCATATGTACACAAAATTGTGAAATTTCATTTTTTTTTTAACTTTCGTTTTAATAGCAGAAAAATCAACTTCATGTCTTTTCTTTTTAAAACACAATCCGTGAAAAATTGTAAGGAGACATCAGCTCACCAATATTTATGCATAAAGCTGTTCGAGAACTGTTTTTAAAAAATTAGCAAAAACTTCACAATTTCGTAGCTTCTAAATTCTATCTGATTTTGATTAAATTTCACTGTTGTGCTTGTAATACAACTTTCATTGTATTTACTCTTTCTTTCAAGACTTACTTCGAACTACATGTATGTAGTCTTGAATTACCCTTTAAACATACCGATACTGCATTGTTGACATGGCAGGAGGGGGGGAGGGGAATCGGACACAACCAGCAACATTAACACTAGAGTTAAAACGCAGTGGGCAATGGTTGCATTTCCATTTCCATGAATTATTTCATCATTTTATTTGCAAATGTGTCGTCACTGCTTCAGAAATCAAGCAGTAGCTAACTTTAGTAATAGTTACATAATTTATGATACATTAGGAGAATCATTCACATATTTTTAAAACATAAAGTTGTTTAATATCGTCAAGCGTAAAGCAAATAGACACCTTCAAAAACTTAGAATATGATACGACAGGCCCATCACACTGCATTGTATTATTTTTTTCCCTTAAATCCTGCATTACCTAATATTTTGGCTCTATCTATCAAATTTTCAAAATGCCAAAGCATATTATGACCATATTTTTCTTCTCTGTTCACACAAAAATACAGCCCTTGTGTTGAATCCCACTGAATGGTCCCACTGCTTGTAACGAGGGACATCACAAGGAATTGAAAAAAAAAAAAAACATCCCTCAAAAGCTCTCGCAGAATAGCGAACCATGTTCACGCATCAAAGTATATTTGCTCCCATCATCTCTTGCAATCAGCTAAGTCAAATTGGCAATACTATGGAAGAACTTAAATAGCAAATACACATGTATGTTATCTCTCCAAAGCAAGCAGCTGGGATTATACCGATCCACCCTAGCTCACTGGATGATGCACCAACGCTTGTGCTTTTCCTCTCTTCAAAATGGACGCCACTCGGCAGTCAAATCAGTTTTTAACGAGGAAAACGGGAGAACATGTCAAACCAAATGACGCAGTCCATACCCGAAACTCTCTCTGCATGGCCCAAGCACTCTTAAATAGGCTGGTTCACCAATATACTCAAACTTTTGGCATGCCTATGCAACTAGCAGTTGTTCCTGACAACCACAAAGGCTTGTACCACACTTGCTCTAACACGACATCAACTCTTGCATGCCAGTTTTATTCCAACACTTGACATTCTACTATTAACGAGAACAATCACTTTCCAAAGTTGTTGTTTTTTTTCCCCCTTGTTTTCACTGGGAGGTGAAAATGAAACGGCAAAATATCCATACATTTGAATACATTTGTGAACTGGCCTATTTCTGATAATCATTACACAGTAATAATTGACCCTGACTTCAACACAAGGGCATGGGTAAGCCTAGATAAGACAGCTAGGGTATTACAAATTATAAAATAAATAAAAATTCAGGAAGACCGAAGAGAGATAGTCAAAGAGATAAAAGGGCAGAGAGATAGAAGGGCTGAGAAAAAGAAAATCCAGAGAAGAAGACATGGTGAGAGTGAGAGCAAGAGAGATGATCATATAAAAACTCAAATTCACAAAAAACCCAAATGTTTCTATCATTAAAGGTAGTCTTGCCTAACAGACTGCAGCAACTTGGACATGGGCAATTTGTAGTCGAATGAGATGATCTGATATTCACAGCACTATGAGCCTACAGCCTCGCTGCTTCTATAAATTGTATATAACAGGGAGCAAGGGTACGCATTTATCCTTCTTCCCGTAAATTCTGTAGCCTGTAATAGCTCAGTTTAATGATATAAATCTACTGGTACATATACACTGTGTGTGGGGGGGGGGGGGGGGGGGAATAATGAAACAATCCAGGTATTCTGCAACCCATGGTTACACTCTTATCAGTATGTATCAAACATTTAGTTCTTGTTTGGCCAACCAACAAGCATTCACATACACTCATAAAGAACAAAAATAAAAAGTGCTGTCGCAGTTACATGAAAGTTTGACGCCAACCAGAAACAAATGTGAGTTTGAATGCTCAATTAATTAATCACAACTCTTTAAGGTATTCAATTCCACTTAAATATACATGTATATTTTCTCATTTTTGACAAGTATCGAACAAGACAGACCAATAGAGAAAGAGAGATACATAGAATGGATACAGCTAAAACTGCATTTGTACATTTCTTGGTGTTTCACAGAAAACGTGATTTACTGAAGACAGGTCTGAAAACAGAGGCTACATCAGAATATCCAATTTAAAAGAACAAAAAAATTGAACATTTCCAAAAGCATGGCAAAAAAATATCCAATTCTGAACAGCATTCGTGGTCATCATTTATAGCCTCGGTACTGGTGAGTTCTATGCATTAAATAGCTGCTACACCTGACGACTAAACTGCTACTCTTTATTACGTACAGCAGTTATATACACAACTTGAAGACAGAGAAATCATTTACACACATACACACACACAGCTTCAAAGGTATTGTACATGCAACATGTTTCATGTACTTGGATTTTGAATCAGATGCAGATACATCACACTCTGTTTGGTGTTAGAATCGTAACACTAAAATCATTGTTAGGCGCTAGAATCATAACACCAAAAACACTTACAGTTTGTAGGTGCTAAAATTAAATCCTACACAACAAACATGACAAAAGCTACCCAATGTACTTCATGAGAAAAGCTAAACATTACATCTTTTCCTTCCCAATCCCCCCCCCCCCAAAAAAAAAGAAAATTTATGAATGTCGATCAGC
The DNA here is from genome assembly GCF_040938485.1 of Diadema antillarum. Lineage (NCBI taxonomy): Eukaryota > Metazoa > Echinodermata > Echinoidea > Diadematoida > Diadematidae > Diadema > Diadema antillarum. Next base: position 163,255 of record NW_027271534.1, read on the forward strand.
TGTGCCTGTGGCTGTGAAATTCATGACAAGACTTGATTATGTATGCACTGTAGCACACACTATCACTCTGCTCACATGCACACTTTGCACTTAGTCACAAATACTATGATTTAAGATTCAACCATTGTGCTATATTGGCATGGCTGATGTTCACAGAGTCTTTTGGGTGGGGGGGGGGGGGGGGGGGACACAAAAATAGTGCACGGTGCTATGCGGACCCGCAGAAATTAAATGACACCAGAAAGCAACTACTAGAGCATTGTGTCCCTATAGATGAACCTGATACAAAATAGAAACATGCAACCACTTGTACCTGTATCATGATTTTTCTTTTCTTTTTATAATCTGCAATGTATGGGTTTGTTTGGTTGTTTTATCTTCATTTTTTGTGTATCATAATTGATGACTTTTACAAGTCCCTGGACTGTTTGTTCTTCATCCAATCACTTTGAAGCCAGTTGGCCAAATAGGGGGTACATTAAAAAAAGGCCCCGAGGGTTCCCCAACCTCTTAAGATAGACCTGGGGTTTCCTTGAGATCTGCTGGCTTGTCACAATCATGCAGCGCTGTGAATTCACCAAGACAACAACGTGAAGGTGTGTTAACAACTCTAACCTTTCAACTCAATCAACCTCGGTGGGTAACTCCACAGGCTCCCATTCTGAAGGTCCTAGGTTCAATGGCACAGCAGCAGCACTCCCCATCTACACAAGGTACTGCTACTTTATCCTCAAATTGTCTGCTCCTACTGATGGGACAGTAAAGGTGTCTGGCCTCTGATGACTTGGGCTATCTGCACATTGTTGCTTCGTTAGTAGCCACACCGCAAAATCCAAATCCTTACTTCTATTTCACCTTCTGATTCACTGCATCATCATAACCATCATCGGTAAGAAATATCTGAAGAGGTAAATTTAGGACTCTTTTAAGCCATTTTGGAGGACACGGGAGAGGCAGGAATAGTCCTTTACCTCTAAGGTGATTCTTCTTCTCCGCTCAAATGTGGACAGTTACCTAAAACCTAAACAGCAGGTGCAATCACACACACAGAGAAAGAATACATCATTTCATCATCCACATCTACAGAGAGGATGGTAGTTATTTTTAAAAAAAAAATTGAAAATAGAATAAGAAAGTGACCCCTTTCTACCTGGACGTCTATATAGAAAATGGTGTGCAAAAAAAAAAAAAAAAGACTATGATTGAAGCAGAACTTTGAAATAATGGAAGACCTGAAGCTTACACATCTACACTGTAGTTCTAAAAGCTGAATGACAGAGCAGCATTTTGATCATTAATTTGCAAAGCTGGCTTTTACAAAGAGCAAAGAGCCATTGGTTAAAAAAAAAACAGAAGAAAAATCACAGATGAATACATATGACTGTAAAATAATAAGAATCATAACTGAGGAAAAGCGTAAAGGAAATACCAAATTTCATGTTGTTCACTACTGTGAAATATAATCGTTTCTTCTTTACTTGAAGCATACGTATCTCTAACTTTACATGACTTTACATCCACATCCACAGAAATTCTGCAAAAGCTAGTTCATAACCCTAGAGATGTGTGTGAACAGCCACATGCGTTCTTACATAGTACACGTATGCATAAAAGCATGGGATATTTCCCCAGTCCTCAAAAGAGATAATGCGTTCATCTTGTAGTCCATATCTTTGAAATGAGAAGCGCAGCTTACATGGAACGGAAGTCTGTGTATTTGAAAGATATCCTCACTGTATGATAAGAGACCATAGTTTATCAGATGGGACGTATCTTAGCCCTGTCTACAATGACAAGAGTGTCCTGAAATATCATAAATGCCAGCTCAGTCTGTATTCACAACAACCTCTTTATCATCACTACAACTGCTGCATGAAATGCAATGACCACAGTGGAGGAGATGTGACCCTCACTCTGCACAAACTTTGTATTATAACATTTGGCAGTACATACATAGTCTACGCACACCGGGTCAAATGAGGCTTCCTCATTTAGCTGATGCACTGTTCTACACTTGAAGTGCAACTTTGGTTGAGGACTGCAATTTTCATGCCACAAATTTTACTTCTTTTTTTCCACCCCCCTATGATGTCCTCCCGTGAGTATATTCTCCAAAATCGAGGCATGTACCGAGTACCTTTGTGAGCTGAATTACATGGCAGAACGTACCTGCATTGGATTATGAAAAGATCATGCTCTGTCAATTTCACACTATCTCCTTCATGCATTTACATAGTTAGTGGACTTGGGGACAGAGGATTAAAATCTAACCATGCATTAAATATGTTTGTGACTCTCACCTAAGCTTTTGCCCTAATTCATAAAGGTAGTTTGAATAAAATCCATGGCTTAAATTTAGTTCATGGACTATTCCAGCACGCTGCAGTTGCCCATTTGACACGTGTGTGTCAGTACGCTTTCATTATTGCATGTCTGTTGGCGTACACCACATGATCATGATATGATCATTCATTTCATTGACTAAACTTATACCATCTATGTAAATTCTGGCTTTTGATGTTCATATCTATAATGTCTCTATGAACAGACCAACAATACAATGTCTTTGACTACATAAATTATCAGATAATGTTCTTTGGAAAATGACGTGTGCTTTACATGGATAGTGTGTCAAATAAGACCATTACAATTCGCTGTGTACATTGTAGTTATAATAGATCTATAAAATAGTAATTGTGTATCTTGGTTACATAGTACAGACAGTAATGTTACAGGTGTATAATTATGACTTGAGGACCGGATGAGAGAAGGATGATGTGTGCTTTGCTCAGTTTCCATGGAAACTGCTCGCATCCACCGATAAAAGGTCATGCTGTGCAAGGGATGTATGCACCAGCAAAGAATCCCTAACGCATACCTGCCAACCCTAAAATACAGGAAATGGGAATAACTGGGTGAAAATAATGCCAAAGAAAAAAAGGGATTTTCATCCATCGCTCAAACATCATTAGTAGCAGGTGTTCACAAACAGAGGAACACTTGGCTAAAATGAAATTTCTTTTTTTTCCCTCTCAGAAATAGAAACATTCCTATTAAATAAATGGGAACATTTGGCAGGCATGCTATTCGGAAATGGCTTTAGAGATAGTAACACCAAGAATGCACAGCCTACATGTAAACCCACACACAAATGTACACACACACATACACACACACACACACACACACACACACACACACACACACACACACACACACACGCACACATGCACGCACAAGAACACAGAAATGAACCTACATGTTCAAATAAAAGACCAGAAAAACGAAAACAGAAGGTCTCTCTGACACCGTAACATGATGCTAAAAAGATGCGGTGGAAACAGCATGGGCCTGTGTGAGGAAATTAATCACAGATTTACACATTACATCCTATAATTGTTTATTTTTGTTGTTTTTATTTTCTAAAGATTTTTCTTTTAAAACACACATGGTTATAGACAATGCCCTCAAGCATCAGTGCTCCGGTTTCCGTCGCAATATCTTGTCCAGTCGTTTCTGTAAGTGACCATTCGATGTCTCCAGTTCGTCCACTCTCTCCTTCAGTATACGCATCTGGGAAAGGCAGAATGTAAAAGGGGGATAGTGGGAGAACGGAAAAAATGCAAATGAATTTAAAAGCATTACAAATTATCAAGCCTTACAACAAACCTATGCATTGAATGGAACAACGCTTTCTTCTTCTTCTTCTTCTTCTTTTTTTTTCTACTTATTACCTCCGCCGAGGGAGGAGGTTATGTTTTCATTACTGCTGAAATTTTCAGATAGATTCACACAAATTATGAATGAAATTTGAAATACCAGACAAAACGATTGTTTTACGCCATACATTTGTATCAGAGCATACTACATCAGAAGAGTCATCAAAGTCAAACTTTGATTGATTTGAAGCTGGACATTTATGATAATTTTCTTTATTCCTTTTAGGAGGGGCTACTATGACAAAAGGTAAAAGAACAATATATTTCTACGGGAAAAAGATAGACAACCTTCACCTATATCATTATCTGCATAAGAATACTACACTATTAAAGTAATATTGGGATTTATGTGGCTTTTGATGCGAAAGTATAATCAAAACTTCCCACCACAAAATTCATGCAGGAATAACGACCTAGAAATCCCAGTATGACATCACACAAATTAGAAAAAAATGTCCAAGTTGTTCTAACAAAGCAAGTGGCCAATAAAAGTGATATGTGGATCTTAATCCACTTATGAATGGATGTTCACTTTACTAGGCCATTTAAGAACAATGAGATTTACCATTATCACAGAAAACAACTAATTACAAATAAAAGAATACAAACTCTCCTTAAAAGGGCAAAAACAAACGTACACAAAAGCAAAACCCTCACCACCCGTATGACCCATGCAGTTTGCCACCATATTTCACAAAAAATGGCTTAGATAGAAATAAATCCATCCTTCCGAACAAATTGAGATTTAATGCTACAATGCAATTATTTGAAGTCCCATCACCAAAGCAAATCATCAAAACAACATGGCATGCAGGTCTGACTTATATATATATGATATAAATGATTCATATCATTGCCACCTTTTATTTTCCCCATAAATATCAGAAAATGAGGACTAATATTTGACAAATGTTACCTATGGGGAAGGAGAGTGAAAGAATCTAGAAAATTGTGCAAGTGTCGGAATCCTCCTTCTCCTTGTTTTCAGTGATTCAAGCATGGAGAAGGGGGGAGGGGAATGAAAGAGAATGAAAATGTAAAGAATGTCAGCTACATGTAATGGTGGGAACTTTACACTACCAGCAAACTCACAATCTTCATGTATAAAGCATCATTATCTTTTTCCTTACTATTTTTTGTATTTTCCTATTAACTTGTCTACTTTTCTTCTTCTTCTTTTTTTTTTTTGCACCCCATGTGACCAAGTAAACTCCAAATCTTTCAGCTTGATACATCTACTCCATAAATACCATTTTCAGGTTCTTACATGATGACTCTGCTGCTACAAACAAACCACTGAATCCTGCCTTCAGGAGACCAGGGGGTTGAAGTATCTTTTTTTTCCTTCCCCATAAAGTTTTAAAGTAATGGATGAGGAGGGAGATGCATGTTTGACAATCATTCCTCGAGTATTTCTTCTGACATTACTCAGTGGGAGGGTAGATCATGATATGTTGCCATGACATCATCACCTCAAATTTGCGTTCATGTGACTGACGTGTTGCCGTCTCACAAAAACAAAGAGAAATAAATACTTCCGTATTGTCGTACCCATCTGATGGTAACAATACTTCTACACTTTCCTTTTTTTCTTTGTTTAAGTGTATTTAAAATTGTTGAATCATACATGGAGTGGAACTGTACTTTAATGAAGAAAGTGCTGTTTAGAGTATTTTCATCATCACCAATTGCGATCTACATTTGTATCAGTGATGGAAGCATTGGAAGCACAAGATCACTGATGAGAACCACTGATGTAGGAAAATGTTGAATGTACCACTCCATGCACTATCTACAATGCTGAGGGGGAGCCTTTTGAAGCAGTATCCAGAACAATAGCCAACATGATTTTGAATGCATGGGACTAAGCCACAAATGTTGCACTGGTTACATAAAAACATTTATAAGGATGTCTAAGCCTTACTAGCATGATTCATGATTTCAAAAGAGCATGAAGAGCAAGATAAAAAATATGCAAGACAGCTCTTTCATGTACAATATCTCTACATGCTCATCAACTTTATAAGCACAAGATTTGCCAGAAAAGAAAATTTACACAAGATTTCTCTACCTTCCAGCTCAATAATACTTTATCTTTTTTGACAACCAGATCAGTCTATCCAGAGCTCGATTTGCCCTCTTCAAATCCTTTGCAAAAGCTATATTTAATACCTATCTGCGATGGCTATGGATTTGGGCTCTTGACAAGTTTTGTCTGCTAGTATTCATAGAATAAACCATCATTCGCTTCATTCCAGACACCTACATGTAACAAAAGTGACAACCGTATTCCATTGATGGCATCTTGTTAAGTCATAAAACACAACATTAAACACCTCTTTCAACACTGATCGGACAAACATCATCAAATCTTTTAAATCAAATCTTTCAGGGTGACATCCCCCACATGTGAGAGACTGAGACATTATTTGACACAGACTGCTCAAAACATTCAAAGAGTGCATTTTGGGTAGAACAATGACACCTGGAGGCACATAAATATGACATACAGTATCAAGCTCTGGGGCCCCATTTCATAAAAGATGTTAGGATAGCAACTCTTGCTGGAATGACAACTTCCCAAAGCAACAGCCAATCAGGATTCTTGTAGCTGGATTCTTGTCGTTACCATGACAATTGCCATTTCAGCCAGAGTTGCTATCATATCAACTTTTTATGAAATAGGGGCCCAGGTATATTTCACTGCTAAGATTCATGCCTTTCTACCCTAGATGACCAAATGGTTTTGCCTAGATGGTCAATGTCACAAAAAGATCATGGATGAAACCACTTCATATTATGGGGGTGGGGGGCGAGGGGTCTTGCAACTTCACTCTTTACTAGTTAAAAGATATCCATGGTCCATCATGAATGAGATAATGATAATTCTGTGTGTGTATCTGTGTGTGTGTGTGTGTGTGTGTGTGTGTGTGTTTGTGTGTCTGTCTGTGTGTGTGTGTTTGTGTGTGTCTGTGTGTGTGTGTGTGTGTGTGTGTGTGTGTGTGTGTGTGTGTGTGTGTGTGTGTGTGTGTGTGTGTGTGTGTGTGTCTGTGTGTGTGTGTGTGTGTGTACCTCTCTTGTCATTTTCCTCTTCTCCTGTTTTAGCTCCTCTTCGTTCTGCTCCGCCACCTCGGCCGACGTCTTGTATCTCCTCACCTGGCCTTCGAGACGTACGACCTGAAGAAAGGGAAGAGGCAAGGAACAACAGTACCAATTACTCGAGAAGCTTTTCATGACATTGATGACCTCAACATTAGCTCTGCACTTTATTCAAGAAGCAATTTTGACGCTGCATTGAAAGACTAAAGGATGATTCAGAAATATTCGCACATGGCAAAAGTAGGTGGGTAGAGTTACTCCATTATTCATTATCACAGATGCCATGTACCATTGTAAGTTACTTCCTTTCAACCCATTTCTCCTGCAATTCTCCGAACGCCTTCAACGCCCCAAAATGAGATTCTTTTTGCAGGGTGACAGAGAAGGGACAGGTTGGTAATCCACCTGTGCGAAAGCAGTCAAGCGGTACATGTACCCCCTTTCCACAGTCAACTACAAACGTACATGTGCCATCGAACAATAGAATTATTGATCGGTCAAAAGGTATAAATAGAGCGTGCGCTGATGTGCGCGCAAACTCTCTTGTTGCACACAAAAGACGCACTACAAAAATGTAAATGGAGTCGGCGGAGTCAAATATCTACTGGGCTCATCCTTGACTGCTATATACATCTTTATACGAGTTTTACAGCAAAACAAGCAAACGTACGGAAAGAAAACAGATATTGATAGAAGATACTCTAATCTTTCTTTTACCGCCATTTTTGTGAGCAGTATAAAACAAATTAACATGAATTTAGGCCATGAATGCAGGCACTCCTGTCTACATTTTCCCGTATATCATTTAATGCTACGGGAACCTGGTATACCAGGTTTCCGAACGGAACGAGTTAAGGCACTGTCATTCCTCATACACAAAGCATGATTTATGTATCTGGTTCCAGCAAAGCAGACGATAACTTTGTATTGGAGTAAAAAAAAGAATCATTAAATTTCAACACATCTCATCAATGACTCATTTCTCCACTACAAAGAGAGATAAGTGAATTACTAACTAACATGCATGCAGTATAAAAACGTAGAATCAGTCCAACACAGCATGTCTCATTGCCTGAAACTCACGAATTCTATGACATCAAAACACTGATAAAACATTCAACAAAATCAATTACACCTTGTCTTCTGGCCACAAGCCGAAACGCAATAGTACCCTTAAAGGCATGGAGGGGTTCTTGTTGTTTTTTGATGTGATTTTGTTTTAGCATTCATTATCTTGGGGGGTTTTTCTGATGATTTTCAGGCACGAGGTGGGGGCAGTGAGGGAGGTGGGCTTTTAGATGTTTATGAGAGCATTATTTCTGTTGGTTTGTTCTGATTCTTACGGGGGGCAGGGAAGAGGGGTTGGGGGAAAAGAAAAAGGAGTTTGTCATCCAACACATTTGCCAGCTTCCTGTCATTTCTATCAGTTTCACTTGCCAAGCAGTGGTCGCCATGGCAACAAAAATATTAGCGCAAAGAGGCCTGCTGCCTGGAACGTGTGCCAGGACTGAACGTGCAATTTATACCAACCTGTCCTCCTAGATTAGTTATGTCCTGTTCTGCTTTCTGCAATTTGAATTTGTACTCTCCTAGCTGCTTTGATGCTTCCCCTGCAAGAGACAAAAAGGAAAAGAAAAATAATCCACACAAATTCAAGTATAATGTACAATGTATATACAAGAGTACTGTATAGTGGAACCAAACTATTATGTAAGCCATAGATTACTACAACACCAATTAAGTTTTGTATGTACGACCATCTACATGCAAGCTTTCTAACATGAGGCTCTGTCGGAGAAGACGTACCGTAAATGACATCGATACGATCGTGAAACACATGGCAGACTTTTATCAATTATGATGCACTTCCATTCACAAACGTGTGAGGCCAATTTGCCACCTGATAAACTCTGCAATATCAAGCACTGCTTTCATCTCTTTTTACTGCTGGCAACATCTTGAACACACATGGGCTGATGGTTTGAAGCCTGATATCATATGTGTTGGCACACGCCAAGAAAATTTGCGGGCTCACACTCATAGTACAGGACATGTGTATAAATTGAAATGTCTTTGATACGATTAGTCTGCAAGGCCATCATCTTCACTGACAGTCAGAGCAGATGTAAGCTTAAAGGGACTGTACGGTACTGGTTGAGGTAGGGATTCATGTTTTGAACATTCCTAAGTGAGATAATGAAAAGCCTCTTATGAAATATGAAAGGGCACGTAATTTTAAGAAGGATTCAACGTTTATTTGATGAAAATTGGTTTTCAAATGGCTGAGATATCCAAACAAGTGCTAATAATAAAAAGCGACATGCCACAACTTTATTATGGTCTCTTTGTTTCACTTTGTTTTTGGATATCTCAGCCATTTCAAAACCGATTTTCATCGAATAAACGTTGGATACCCCTTAGAACTGCAGTCCCCCTTACATCTCATAGAGTGGTTTCTGAATATCTCGCAAAATGTTAAAAGCTAAATCTACACCTCGACCAGAACTGTACACACCCTTTAACTTATCAACTTTGGAGATTTAAAAATTTTCTACTGAACCAACTCCTTTATGTCAATCAACTTTCTGTACGCTAGGACAATCAACTCATGGCTGAGGTTAAAGGTAAAATATCCTTTGTTATCAATTTTTACTACAAAGACATCCTCTAACCAAGCATTTACTGTATAAAGCTGTTATTTTTGCAAGGGTTTAATTTTCGTGAATTTCACATTTGGACCGCGAATTTAACAGCACGTAAAAATGGCGCCATGCGCTAAGGAAAAAGTGTCAATTCGCTAAAACAACACCTCGTGAAAATGTCTGTGACCTCCTCATTCAAGAAAATATCTCTATGCGAAAATAACAGCGTATAAGGTATAGGAAGTGCACGCACAAACTTTAGAATCATGCGCATGAAGAGAAATCAAATGAGAAATAGCTCGATGAAGAGATACAGTAAATAAATACATAAAAATAAGATTCTCTCCTGTAGTGTACCTCTGGAGTAACAAACATGATTCAAGCTCATGTGCATCTAAGGAGGAATAAAAGATGAGAAATGACTTCTAAATTTTAACCTTTTTAAAAATTTTAAACTGAAATTTTTAGAAAAATACCAAGGTACTTAAATCAGTGAGATTATCTCCTCTACTCTGGAATACGAACACACTTGCTTTAGGTTTACATATTAAAGAGGAATGAAGGATGTAAGTTGACATGATAAAGGGAAGAATAAGTTAAGGGGAGTGTTCTCCTTACTTTGGAGTTCAAACTCATCAAGGTCTGGCCCGTTGATGGTGATGGGGTTGGCTCTCCTCCTCTCAAGGTTCTCAGCCCTCTCTTTGGACTCCTCAACCTCTATCTTCAACTTCCGGATCTGGTGGTGGGAGAATAATTGGGAGTCATCAGTAAAGTTTTGAAGAGCCCTAGAGAATAGACAGTACTACACAGCTTGGGGGGAGGGGGGTAGGGTGTGGTTGGAGTACAACTAGATTTATTTTAAAACATGGAAAGATGTGGGGCCTACATTTTCATCCTGAATCGCACCCTAAATTGGTCCGTAGACTGATTCTGTTTGGGTGCTGTTTTTCATGTTAATGTCTATTTCAGCCATAATTTGGTGGGGGGGGGGGGGGAATTCAGTATGTCTGGCACTAGCTAATTAATGCACTGACATAGCAATACACCTGATTCATTACATAACCCATAAAATCATCATTTCTTCTCATGTTGAAAGCCCCCCCCCCCCCCCCCCCCCCCGCACCGTTATGGCTGACATAAGTTAGTGTTTTAAAACTGAATTGGTCTATTTGTTAGTAAAGTAATCCAGTCCATTCATCACCAGTGATATGAAAATTTCACCCTTACAAACATGCAAAGACAAGGAGAGAGAGAGATAGCTGCATGCATGCACCAAGATGTAAGTCCCTACATTATACTTACATTATTCCACATCGCATCATATCGCACCGTACCACACCACACGAATGACATGACATCAATATTGATCCATTCATCTACACTCACTTTCTCTAGTAGCTCATTTCTCTCCTCCACGAAGCGTTTTAGCCTGACGTCCAGTGGCCCATCACCGACCACCTCCAGCAGTTCAGCCGCCTCTGGCGACACCACCACAATGGTGCCCACCTTGGGCAGGGGTGGCTTGGACCCCTCCCCTCCGTCGGCCTGCTCTGAACTGCCCACCAGTAGCAGACCATGGTCCTGCGAAAAAACCAAAAATAAAACATGTATTGTGAAGAACATGGAAAGTCAATCTAATGACCAGCAGATGTGGGCATCTCAACCTGCATCTGACTGTAACTGATGCCAAGGCTTCGCTCTATGAGAGAACAACATACAAAGTTACTTTAAAGGGATACTGTAAACGTGGAAATTTTTGCGGTACATTAATTTTCGCGGATTTCGCGCTACGTTCGGTTAGCGCGAATTCAAAAACGCGCTAATATATCTTCGCAATTTTCTATGCACATTTTGAACGGCCTGAATTGTGTGCGCTTCGTCAATGATACTGCTACGTAGTACAGACATGTTTACGCATATAGCAGTATCATCGCACGCACCGCACGCACCGAGCCCATGGCCGATTGGTGTGCTACATCCTCGCGACTACAGTACTAGTACTACAGTACATGTATCGAGTAAAATACACATGTACTCCGTAGTTGAGCGCTTGTACTCGCACTCACGCCGCTCGCTAAGTCGCTTATCGTACGCTGGCATCGCTGGATAAAAACAGAGACTGTGTATTAACCCGCTGCGGAGCGCGAATTTAAGAACCCGCGAATATGTTTTCGAGCCGCTCAGCGCGAAAAATTAATCGCGCGAAAATATTGACGTTTACAGTAGTACAGTATTGGTGGAGATGAGAATTGGGCTTTTAACTTTTTGCGAGATACCAAGAAAACACTTAAGAAATAGTACAGAGCATACCATGTTAAGAGGAATTCAAAGTTTATTTGATGAAAATCGAGTTTGGAATGACTGAAACATCCAAAAACAAAGTAAAACAAAGCGATCGTAATAAAAGGTGGGTCCCACACTTTTATTAGAATTGCTCTGTTTTGGATATCTCGGCCATTTCAAAACCAATTTTAATCAAACAAATGTTGAATTCCTCATGGAATTACATGCTCTTTCATATTTCATAAGAGGTTTCTCATTATCTCACCAAAAAATGTTAGAAACCTGAAATTAGGCCTCAACCAAAACTATACAATCTCTTTAATATAAGCTGTTACTTTTGCGAGGGTTTATTTTTCGTGAATTTCGTGAATCACAGCTGGATTGCAAATTTAACAACACGCGAAAATAAGTAGTTGTTATGAAAACAAAACAATACCGCTCGACCATCTATAGGTCTAAAGGAGAGGCAAGCAAATTCCAGTCAACAGCGCCCTCTTTAGACACATGCCATCTGTCACTCACCGATATGAGTTGATCTCGCTGCTCCACCATGTCCCGAAGGTTTTCTGAGTCTCTCTTCAGCTGCAGGTTCTCTCGCTTCTTTGTCTCCAGGTCCTGGGAGATGAGATGGGGGGGGGGGGGGGGGGGGGATATGGGGGAGAAGGGGGGGGGGGAGGAAACAAGATTGACTTCACAATGAACGACCACACCCTTGAAGTGTTTGAATCATGATATAGTCACTACATAATGTTGTGATCAACAGGTCAATATTTATTATAATACTGTTGCTTCATTGCAAAGTATCATGTATGTTGTACCTTGGTGAATCTGTACATTAAAAAAAAAACCTCCCTGGCATTTGATTCTCCCTTTCTATATCAAACCCTTTAAATGGACCTAGGACCTTGGGCCACAACAGGAACCCCGTTCAAACAATCAGTCCAAGCCCTGGTCCTCATTCTGTACTGGTCCTTAGCCCCCCTGCTCAGCTCCATCAAGCTGGGATTTGATTCTCCCTTTCTATTGTACGTCAAACCCTATCACAAGGACTATGGGACCTGGTCCCACAACAGGGTCCTAGTCTAATCAATCAACCAAGGACCCTTTGTCCTCACTTTGTGCTTGTCCCTAGCCTCTTATGCTGGGATTTGATTTTCACTCTCTAGGTCAAACCCTGTAACTGAAAATCTAGAACCTAGACCCATAATATGGTCCTGGCCCATACAAGCAATCGAGGCTGGTCCTCACTCTGTGCTTGTCCCTGGCCTCCCTGCTCAGCTCCATCATGCGCTCCTCCTGGTCCGCCAACACGTCCTTCAGGTAGTCCACCTCGTAGACCATGGTGGACTTCTCATTGTCCAGCTGGGCGTTGGTCATCATTGCCTTCTTATACTTCTCTTCCAAGTCCGCCACTGCATCCTGGTTTGAGCCAAGCAGAGTAAGATGAGGAGGAGGAGGAGGAGGAGGAAGAGGGGGTAAGGAGAGGATGGGCGGTAGCAATGATGGGAAAAAGACGGTGAAAAATAAAAACACATATCAAAACAATCCCTCTAATTTTGATGGTTTCTACACTAGATGCTGACTCTCTCTTAGCTTTCAAAATTTAGTTTTGTATTGTTTAGTTGCATTTTTCCTTTTTATTTGGGGGGGGGGGGGGGTGATAGGCAAACAAGTCTTTTGGAGAAGATGACTGACCAAAAAAATGGACAGCTTTTTGGTAGGCAATCAGTCATCACAAGAAACTGATAGGTCTTTCTGTCTGCCTCCCTACAGTGTATTCCAGCATTGGATACCATTTTAATATGGGAATAATGCTTTAGATAGATACAATGACAACAATACATACCACATGTTGGTATTGTTGTTGTTGTTGTTGTGTGTGTGTGTGTGGGGGGGGGGGGTTCTATCGACTTCATTTAACAATGACGCTCAAATTTAGTTTGCTTTTGTTCACTTTTTTTTTGCAAGGGGCATAGGATCTAATATTCCATCATATCAAATTCTGAGAGCACAGATGTTACTCCCCCTCTAAGGATATGTGGGCAAAGCTGAAATTTTGCTCTGAATTTCTCATCAAAAACATAATTCTCCTAAGGGAAAAAATATGCAGGAAAATTTATCTTTATCAATCCTATTTACACCAAAAAATGGCCCCACTTTGCACTTTTCTGGAGTGACAACCCCCCCTCCCCCCAAACAACAGAAATTCTTTTAAATCTACAAAATACCATGCTTGTGCATCATAAACACAATATCTAAATCAAGATGATGTTGGAACACTCCTTCATGCTTTTCAAACAGGTCATCTCTGGTCAAAAACAAATGCATTCTCCATTCAAACCGCATCAGCATTCAACTCAATTTTAATATGAAGAACATACCACCCATAAGCAAAGCTGCATTTGTTTCTTTTCCAGTATCTTTGTCAGTTCGCATATAAAGATCATCACATTTCTTGCATTTGTGTCCATCATACATAGGAAGTCTTCTAGCTGTGAATTATGTACAATGGTAACCGTGGCAACAGCATAGAGTAGAATGGCAGGATGAATATTAAAGATGGTATATTATGACTCTACCTATGACTGTCTTTTTGTCTTTGTTTCTTTTGTATTTATTTGCTCGTGAGGGGGGGGGGGGGGGGGGCTTTGCTTTATATTTTTTTTTAATCTTTTGCAAGAAATGTAACTGTGCCTCCCAACCAGCATCATTCATTGTATGCTTTGCAGTTACTATGGAAACAATCACTGCAATATGAGAATCTGTAGGATGCAGTTTTGCAAGATAATGAGATGTGTTTTTTTTTTTTTTTTTCATAAACTGCAGATGTGCGGGGGATGATGCAGAACCAAGGAGAGGGGAAAAAAATCAAGAACAAAAACAGACCATAATCCTTCCCCCACACTTCCTTGCAAGGCTGTCCAGTATTACAAGAGACTTTAGAATGCAGTCCTTCTTTCCCCCTTTAGATTTACTCTCTTTTTTTCTTCTTTTTTTTTTGGGGGGGGGGGGAGTTTCAAAATGCATTTGGTGCATCAAGAGAGAGAGAGAGCATACTGGAAAAATCTGCACTTGAACGCACAAACAAAGATATAATCATTCTCATGAGCATACAATTTGTAATTCTGCACTCACACACACATACACTCACATACACACACACATATTACTGTTTACTTTTGGCTGATGGAACTGTCGAGATCTTTATATACCAAGACAAGGCAGTGGATTTCCAAACAAAATGTAAAAATGAAATCAAAATGACTGGTTCCTGGTTTGGAATCTTCTCTACATTCCGTCCACTACCGGTATTTCATGCGGAGTACAAATGACATACAAGCTGTACAAACATGTACATAAAACATTTCTGCAGATTGTTAATATGGGTGGTAATAAATGACTACAGATGGATTTCTCGAAAAACAAATTGATGGGTGTCACATGGTATTAATTCTACGGATGTGGTGGATCTGGTGAGTCACAACAGTTTACTCCTTGCGTTCTGGCATGCAGTATTAACATTGGAGGGGCGTCAAACACAAATTATCTATGTGACGGTCATGCTTTCCTCGGTGGTTCTGCCGGAAAAGTAGGACTACCAGTATCTGTCCAACCAATCAATGCTTTTATATAAAGTACCGTGATCACACTTCTCATATGAAAATGGCCTTAAAGCACACAGTATCTCTGTCCATACGATTAAATCTACAATGTACTTCACAAGTTCGCGTAATAATGCACCTTTTCAACACATCAGCTTGCATCTCATTTCCCCTTTTGTTAAAGATTATTGAAGAGGATAGACTATAAAATTCCACCAAGTGAAGTGCCGGAATCCTTGGACATTTTGTGTACCATGAAAAGATGAGAGCATTTCTCTTTTTGAAGGCACAGGTGTACTTTAAAGACATGTGGATGCCACAAGAACTACTGTAAAACCAGAAGTATTTGCAGCATAAAATTTTTTGCACATTGCCACGGCATTAAATTGCATACTGTAGACAAGAACACTTGTGATGCATTTTAATTTTGCAAATCTTGGCTCCTCTAAAATTCACAAAAATTTCTGGTTTTACAGTATATTCACGCTCTTTCTCTCAAACACACTTCTCTGACCCAGACCAGATTTAACTAGAAATGTCGCTATGGCGACTGGTATGCCTCCGCCATAATGAATGATTCTCCTAATAGGTCTATAGTACATGTGGACAATGTGTGATTACATTTTCAAAAAATTGGCAAAATATTAAAATGACATGTTTGTCACAAATGTATCGAATGTTTACCTTCCTTGACCTATGTTTAATTGGATGAATAGGAGAGCATGTACTTTAACTTCGACTTTGACCGTGTCATAAGTTTACGCACTTGAGTAATTTTCAAGGTATGGAGAAAAAGTGCAATTTCTGTATTGAACAGTAAATTGTTACCATTTTCATCTGGCCTTTGATTCATAAGAGAATCACTGTCAGGCAGAACATACATAAATATGTACTAAGTTTAATAGATTACTTGAGCCGCTTCCAATATGGAGAAAGTAGTAAGTTCAGCACTTTCACTTGATCTTTGACCTTTTGACCTTTGACCTTCTTGGCAAAAAAAAAAATCCCAGAGAATCTCTAGTGGGTAATATACATGCATACATTAAGTTTAAAAAAAATAATCCTGCTGGCATTGCATAAATATAAGGAAAATAGTAAAATTTTGAAGTATTGCCCTTGACCTTTGACCCCTGACCTTTGACCCCATGAACCCCAAATTCCCTAGCTAACTACTGCCAGTCAGTACATGCATGTATACTTTGTTCCATAAAGATACTTTGAACAATTTCCAAGATACAGAGAAAAAAGTGAAATTTTAACATTCTACTTGACCTTTTGACCTTTGACCTTTTGACCTCATTACCCCAAACTTTCACCAAAGAATCTTAATTGAGTAATACATGTATGCACTAAGTTTCAAGAAAATATCTTCAGGCATTGCATAGATATGGGGGAAATAGTGCAATTTTAAGCATTTGACCTTGACCTTTTGACCTTTGACCTTGAGCATGTGCACCCAAAAGTTGATAGGCACAACTTCACCCCCTAATACACATACATGCCAAGTTTCATTAGGATACCTCAAAAGGTTTTGATAGTTACCTTGTCCACAAAATTCATTACGGACGGACGGAAGGACGGACGGACGGACGGACGGACGGAAGGACGGACGGACGGACGGACGGACGGACAACCCGAAAACATAATGCCTCCGGCACCACTTCGTGGCGGAGGCATAAAAAGAAAAGAGAGATAAATGATAATAAATGTAAGAATGAAATAAAATGACTGATGTTTTCACAAACTTAGATTGTTAAATCCTTCTTACAGGTAACTAATAATCTTATATAATTTTTTATCTATCTTCAGATTAAACCATACCATATCATCCCTACAAATTTAATTCAGTTGTTAATGAATTTCGCATATTAGAAATTAGAACTCTTGAAACTGAAAGAAGGTTGTAGTATCCCCAAACTGCAATCAGAGAATTGATTACAGCCCATCAGTGTGATCAAACCAGTATATTAAAAAGAGAGTGGTTAAAATGTTCCAGAAAGTCCTCTGTTGATATTTTAGTAAAATCCAACCACACCCCAATCAGAATTTTACCTCACATGTTTTGTGCCCAGGAAAAAGGAAAACCAATCAGAATGAAACTCATCCTCAAAGAGGCACTATATCAATCATGATTGAAATGTTAAATAGATACATAAACACATAAATAAATCAATGAATAAATGAATAAATAAATAAATGAATAAATAAATATTTTAATAAACAAATAAATAACTTATAAATGGACTCATTAAAATTACAGAATAATCCCTATTTTGAAAACAAATCTAATTTCAAAACTGGAATTGGCGATTCATGAGCTTGGCAGCACAAGGACATAGCACCATTTGGAGACAGCTGCACTTACGTCCTTCTAGCCTCCACACCACCAGGCAAAGTGTTAAGTACATGGTGGTAATACATTCAATGCTACGGAAGGAAACATGAGGTTCTAGATGGATTAAAATGGGTTAGTATTCACACAGCACCCACAAGGTGGTATGTCAATCAGGAAGACTACACTACTACCATTCTATTAAAAATGAACATCACCGTGACTGAATGTCTACAGGTTGGAGGATGATGGCGCTATACAATGTGATCATCCATCGCAGGAAAATGCGAGGACTATCGAAAACGAAAGTCTATAATCTGGCTGATATCGACAGTAGAGAAAAGAAACCTGTGGGACAAAACTCCATAAAAAATATAAATAAAATAAAAAATTAAATGGTGACTGCATCTTGTGACTCAGGCTTTTTGTGACTACCCATGCATGGATGTTCTTCACTATAAAACAAAATTCCTCGCTATGAGCCATGGTTTCTGTGAGTTTTGTTGCAGGTATTATAGCTTTCTTGCATTTCTGTCATGAATGTCATCAAGGATTGTTGCTTTATCATGTAACATACATGATCTATACCATTTAGAATCATTACTGTGTATTTTCTATGTTTAAATTATTTTCTAATGTCTGATCTTCATACATTTCAGATCAACACGGGGGGGGGGGGGGGGAGATATTTGGTTATAGAAAGCGGTATATACATATAGAATACAATTTTCATATTATTGTGAAAAACATGTTTACATCCAGGTTTTGAATATTGCTAATGGGCACGGCCATACGGGTATAAGTCACAAGTACACACTTTCACAAGGAACAGGGGATTATATCTGAAATATGACCTGTTAGTGTTGAACATACACTTGCTTCACTGTATTATGTTGCATGTTAGGTCCCATGCATGAAATATTATGTTGGTACACACTCACGGTTCATTACACATCTAGAAAGAACAAGGTAATGTAGGGATGGGGAAGTGGGAGTTTCGAATGAATGACTTATTGTCCAGCAACTTCATTCCACATTATTTTTTGAAAACTAATCCAATCCTGTAACCAGCAGGATAAGCTATGCTTTGCTCTTTCTAAGACGATACTGGAGATAGATTCCGCTTTGGATATTTCTTTCCTGAGATGTGATCACTGAGAAGGTACATGTAAATCTGTGAAAATGGGGCAAGCACGTTTCTGAGCTGGGAAACACACCATGGACCCAGTTCAAGTGGTCAGCAAACCTGTGTTTTTCTCTGTAATGGTCAACATCATAAATGATGATGTCAGCAAACAAGCTTTGGTCAAGACATGTCATTGCGGAGGTACACAGTGTGTTCAGCGTCATACTTAAAAAAAAAACCCAAACCAAACAAACAAACAAACTTGCCCATACGTACCTCCTAATACCATTGGCATATGCAAGCAGTCTTCATTATCAAGTTTAGGATCAACAACTACAGCGGGAGGAAGTCTATAGTCTAATCAAAAGCACTACCCTTTGCTTATAATGATAGAGAGAGAAAGCTTACTCAAACTGTAATTTCCAAATTTCTGTGATAATGCTTTCATGACAAAAGTTCACACATATCTAATATGCTTGTTTCCCCTTCTCCCAAGTTATCCCTTTCCTTAATCCGTTCAGTCACTTAGGCATGCCAAATTTCATTGAGTATTACATGTATCTTTAATGATCACCTGGATGTAATGATACAAAAAAAAAGCAAACAAGAAATTCTGAAGGGGGGTGTTACCCTGATTCTACCAATTCAGGAGTGTTATTTGGTTTAGGCTTCAGAAACTTTGCCTTGCTTTAACCTGTTAAGGACAAGTCCCGAGTATACTCGGGCAGGTGTCTATGGGAACTGTGTGTTGTAGCAAAATCAGTCCGTCCTCAATGGGTTAATAACCAGTCCACTGCTGAAAGGCATATCATCCTACTGCAGGCATTTTTCATGTCCTTATTTCTCTTTCCTGAGTAATACATCAGAAAGTAATGCATATGACAGCAGCGAGGTATGAAAAACTTTGAAAATTTTTGCATAATTGTTTCATCTGATCAATAAATAGATCATTGTCTGTTGTTACTTCTTTTTTACTCTGATATGTTTTGAGGTGGATTTGTTACTGGAAAAAGAAAGAGAACTGGTCATTTTTAATGAAACAAGACCCTATTCTATTAAGATTAATTCTATAAGAGAATCAAAAGAGATAAGAACTCTGCAACACTGTTAGCAATTAACCCAGAAAAAAAAAAATCTCCCATGATGCACAGTTCCAGCAGGCCACTAAGGTCAAAGAAAGAAAAGTCAAAGTTCAAGCAAGAAAACAAAGTTGTCTGTGCTACAAGGAGCAAAGGAGCATCTACCAGAACTAAAAAAAAAAAAGGAAAAAAATGGTTCATGAGTTGTCACAGTAACAAACCTTCAGTTGTTCTTGTTCATCAAAGTCCAAGCTCCCCATGTGGGATTCGGACTGTGCGTCATCTGAGTTAACTGATGACCCCTAGGATTTGAGAGGTGATGGGTCAAAGGTCAAAGACAAACAACCACACTTAGTTATTATTTACTGCACAGGGGGGTAAGCCATCAATGTGAGATGATTGTTTTGCGGGTGAGTTCATGGAATTAACATGAATTACCTTTGAGTGATGACATTAATATAGAGTGTGATGCAAACATGTGACCTGTGACCCCGCAATGCCTTGCAAGGGTCGTGGGTCAAACATATAACTTTTCTGTTAATAGTCATGGCACGAAATGTCTGGTTATTAGCACATGTTTGAGGTGGGCAATGTGGGAGAGTGAAGTGCTGTTAGCACAAACCTTTAGAAGGTCCAGATCGCGTGAGTCAATGCCCCCCTTCTGAGGTGGGGCCTGAATGTCATCCGACAAGGTCGCTGAACTCTATATGTCAAAGGTCATTGTGAGTCACATGATTCAAGGGATAAAAGCAAAAAACAGACAAACAATATTACTCACTGACAGGTTGGATGGAACACAGAATTCTGTGGATACCTGTGCTTGTTGAACTATTCTTGTGTAGTTACACACCAAATGATTGCATGTAATAGGTGCAAAAGTGCTTATACCAGGTGTATGCCTGCATTTCTTACGTGCTACAAAAAAACTCAACAACAACAACACTCACTGTGAACATAAAAGACAATGCCACTGTACATAGGAGGGTACATAAATGAAAAATCTTACAGACTGGGTACAGAGATCGAACAGTGATACAGAAACTCTCTGCTTAAATTGCACAGAGGCCTGTGATGGCAGATTTTCACCCAATTAATCAGGACCACAAAATTGAAACTTGCCAAACTCTGTAACATTCACAGGAAGCGTCCACTAAAATCATACCTAAATTAACACTAACAGGAGCATCAAATCAACTGGTATCGAATTATGTGGAGAGGACTTTACTATTACACTTGAAGAAGGCCAATATTTCTGACCCAGATTGACCCCTGCCCCATATTTCAGATGCTTCTGAATTTCATCTCCAAAGAGACCATCTAAACATTCTTTCAATGTAAGAACTAAAGGCACCAGCCTCAAGCTTTCTGAATGTATGACAAGCCGACAGTGTAGAATTTAAGAGTGCACTTTAAATGTGTTCATTAAGGCAATATTTTAAATATTTGTGCATACATAATTAAATGTACAAGGAATAAGACTGTTGCTCATAATGCATTTCATGACATCATAGGTGAGGCTAAAGTTTGATAATATTTGAATGAATAACATCTCAAATTGCTATACTTTTTAGGTAGAATGAGTGCTTTATAAGAGTCTCTCTATTACTAGAAGAGCAGAAGGCCAAATTACAAGTTTACACAATACAATGCAATTATAACCTCTTAACTTTCAAAGGTATAATATGTCTAATCTCATTTTTATAACAGAATTAAAAACCTCAGAATCTTAATTGAGGTAAAATAAATGAAATGGAGAGCAGAAGTAATGCAAGATTGACATCAGTGCATCTCCTACTTGAGCATACACCTCCAATCTCTTATCAAAGACTTGAAGTAGGTTAATGACCAATAAAAATCCTCCCATACCCCTCCCCTCTCCTTAATCCCATCCACTCATCTCATGAAGGAAGGAGGGAGGGTGGGGGGTTGGGGGAGAAAAGAGATAATATCAGGGGGGCGGGCACTGGCCAGAGTGCATTACCAAGTCCTTGTGACATTCCATTGGGGCAGACACTAATCACCCTGTGTTCGTTTGTATACATGTCTGGACATTTATCAGTATAGGGGTACATCAGGACATAGTAGTGGGCACAAGGACTTGCATTAAAGAATATGCCATGTGCACACAAACACATGCACACACACACAGACACACACAGACACACACACAAGCACACACATACACACATAAACACATACACACATATATTTATAATCAGTTATATTATGGGCTGAAAAGTATGACAATGAGAGAAATATTCAAAAGATTATCAATCAATAGAGCTCCTACATGTACGTTGTTAACCAGTGTTGTGTCCACCACTATCACTGAACTCCAGAATGTGGTCTTCTATGTCTAGGTACATTGTAGTACTCGTATGTAGAATATAAATCAGGTGTTTCTGTCCCTTCCACTTCATGTGGAAAGATACAACATTTTGGTGTACAAATTTTGATGTGCGAATCATTTATATGCAGTCCCACATATGCATTTCCATGTAAATTCTATGCTTTATACATACAATGTACACATGTACATCAATACAAATTAGTTGACAAATTCGACTCTAGCAAAATTAATGATATGTGCGAAGAGTTTCAGTCCTGACAGAATTCTCATAGCTCTAATATATCAGAACAAAAAGAACTACATGGCTACTTGGCAGCACCTTCTGAAAATCAAAATTCTGTATAAAGGAAAACACAGGTAACTGACGCTTGGGTTACATTGGATATATCACAGGATATTTTCCTCTTTTCTCTTGAACAAGAGAGCTATATATGGAATTTTCACATTTGTCATTATCACGTACATAGGACTGATAATGCCTAGCTTTGCATTTTGATATGTATACGCATTGCATCTTTAAAACACAGATACCTGTTGTATCAATTGACTTTCTGACAAATGATGCGTTTGTATCTGTTAGGGCTGACACAAATTCTTCTTCCACAAGTTGTCAAACATTTAATATCCTGCACACACACTTCCTGAAATTCAAGACTACAATGTACATGGAAAACAGAGGCCTAATTTTACAAAGGTAATTGATCAATTTAACCTGTAGATAATGCGAATTTCATCACGTCTGTGTTAATGTTCATGACAGATCACATACACCAACAGACACCCTTTAATAAATGTGCATGAACTGTGTACATGTGAAATGTATGCCTATTTGCACTGTAAAGTCCATGGACTGAATTCAAACCATGGACTTTTGAGAATTTGGGCCTGAGAGTCTATTGGGTCACGAAGACATCACATTATATACACACAACGAGCAATGTATACTTCACAGGTACACACCCACAAATACACACACACACACACACATAGTGAAGTTCAGTGGCACAGGTGTGTTAGTCAATTTCACATGTTCACTGTCACAGTTATCTGTTTTATATCTACCGAGTTGACAGGATAGTCTACAGGTACAGACCTTTAGTAGATCATTGTCGATGGACTCCGAACTTCCTCTCCGTGACGACGACCCGCCGGAGGTACCGGGCACTGCAGAAGCGGCGGCGACACCCTGTACAGCTTGCTTGGTTAACATCTGCTCATTTGTTGTTGTTGAATTTTTTTTAAGGAAGAAGAAAAGAGAAAAATGGAGACCAACACACAGAATAAGAGAGAGAGAGAGAAGAGATAGAGAAAGTTGCCAAAGAGTTGAGAAACGGAGACACAGATACAAGCACCAAGATGTACAGAAAGAAAGGAGAGAAATATATGAATATAAACACAGAATGACAGAAACAGACAGAGATAGGGTGGGGGTGGAGAGATGAGCAAAAGGGGGGGGGGGATGAGAGATTGAGGGGAGAAAAAGAATGCAAGAAAAAAAATGGTATCAAATTAGAAATTGGCATTCACATATGTACTACATTCTTAGCAGTCAGTGAAATGTGCTTGATATCTTAATGTGTCACAATCTAAAAACCCAAATAAAGCTGGATAAAAAAATAAAATCTTAAGTCTTTGCATATTTCTATTTCATAAACATGTCAATGCATATTATCTAAATCTTTGCACCATGGCCTTTTGATCTAAAAAAAAAAAAAAAAAGGTATTAAGGTGGACAAATCTCTCATACTGTATACAGCACAAAATCTTTTAAAAAGACCATGAAATAAGGTAGTTGTATTGTTTGTTTGTTTGTTTGTTTGTATTACAATTGATAGACATAAACACACATTTGTATTATGTCTTACAACTGACATTTCAAAAGGTATGCAAGTATTTGATTTTCATTTAATAGCTGAATTGAACACAGTGACTTTTATTCATTGCTCAGTAATGGGTATACGTGTCTACCACGTCTACTCAAGTTAATCTACCATGGGAGGAAGGGGGAGGGGGTAGAGTTAAACATTTCACATTATCAGTTCCATGTACATGTGAGGAATTCTGCTGATACTACATATCTGGGCTAGGGGAGACAAAATGTGGGGTTCGGAGATTAGAATGGGCGTAAAGGGAGATGATTCTAATACTACTGTACAGTTGTAGGACATGGCTCCTACTGTGTATGGACAGTGGAAGGGGTCACAACCAACATCCCTTTAAGACAGTCTTCTAAAGTGATGGTGAGATGAAATTATACCCACAAATATTAATGAAAAACATAGAAAAATCATCACAAATATGTTTTTTATCAGTTTGACTCTTTTTGTCCTCGGATGGACTCAACTGGGACTTCCTGATAGTGTCAGGTTTTACGGCAAACTATTAGATCCTGAGAAAGGTACCGGTATTTATATCTAGTTAATTACATGTAGTTCTGATATCCTTAGTAACATTTATAAGTCATGACAAGTCCTGCAGAAACTATCCCATTAAGACTCATATGATTTTTTTTCTTGATATATAATAATACCTGCCAGAAGAGATTTCTGTAATATTCTTCCCCCATTAATGCCACCCATACATTATGCAAGATACCAGACAACACGATCACTGACGCACAACATTTGCTCTGAACTGTTTCATGTTCTTCAGAGTGGGTGGACAGACTTTTGAATTTCTTGCATAATTTGCATTTGTACACTGTCATTCGTGATTAGCAGCTTTTTCAAATAATCACAGGGGAAAACACATTTTGGATTTAATAACTGATCTGTACTGCATTTTCCTTAAATTTCATGTACTTATTCTGTGTTGAAAAAAAAGAAAAGAAAAAAAAAAGATGTCTATTTACCTCACTTTTATAAATGTTTGAAATGTTTAAAACACAAATTTTAATGCTTCTAACTTCCAAAGTAGTAATGTCTCAGCTTAAAACAAAATATATTCCTTCTGGTACAGAGATGATAAAAATTACATGTATGTACATTACCAGGAATATTTACAGCTGAACAATAAAATGTACAATTTCATGAAGGCACAGGCATGCTTGGAAGCTTACATGTATGATGAGATCTCTGCTCAGTTTTTTTCTTTTGCTTTCAAATGAAATATTGCAG
The DNA here is from genome assembly GCF_040938485.1 of Diadema antillarum. Taxonomy (NCBI): domain Eukaryota; kingdom Metazoa; phylum Echinodermata; class Echinoidea; order Diadematoida; family Diadematidae; genus Diadema; species Diadema antillarum. The sequence continues at coordinate 188,603 of NW_027271534.1, forward strand.
TTATGACAGCATATCACAGGATATTCTAATATTAAAGTTTTTTGTTTCCATGCAAATATAACTCCATGAAAAATCATTTAAATGCCTGTCACAATATAGTAAAAATCAAAAACATATAACATTAATGCAAATTGGTACATTGTAAAGAAAAAAAATAGTCCATGCATCATTCCAATGCAATTATGAGGCAATTAATGCAAACATGCTGTGTTTATTTACACCGAAAAACCAAGTGCAACTGTAAACCATTTTCCTAGCACACACAGTAGACAGTGCTCAGAAGATGAATTTGAATCAAAGTTCACAGTCAAATAGTGAGCACCTAAATATCACAAGACATGCACACACACACACACACACACACACACACACACACACACACACAAACACACAAACACAAACACAAACAACAGGCACACACAAGTCAATTATCCTGAGTCATTCACAATATACAGACACAATGTTTAGCTACAAAGAGAAGGGGGAAACATGCTATGTGCAATGTTCAACACATTGACAAATGTACAGATAAAGATTTCTACATGTACTTTTCTCCCTTCATTTGTTTTCTTTACAAACAAGGAACAAGGAAAGTACCTCACTTGAGAAGTTACAAAAATAGAAATGCTGAAGCATTTTCCGATTCTACAGACCATGGAAAAAATAACCCACTGCTGTAACCTCTTGTGTTACACTAGTTTTTGCTCAATCTACAATTATCATTCATGCATTTTGCAATGTAGCATTTATGAGTTAAAACAGCAAATGATCATGCTGTGTTGAAGCTCAAAAAAAAAAAAAAAAAATACGTCGCCACAGGTTTGTATAGCATGGACGAGCAGACCTTCACTGCATACATGTAGATGAACAATTGTGAATTGTATGTAGGAACAGGCTAGGGTCAAATGGTTTAATTCTGGCTGACATAAAATTAAACATTGAATGCAACGCCTTCCAGATTTTATGATAAAAAAATAACTAAATTCGTATTACTTTTAAAGGGTTAATTTAAACCCACATATTTGCAACTTTGCCTCATGGTGCTGTGAAAGAAAGGTCCCAATAGTGAGAAGGGTAATTCTACACACGGATTAATACCTTTTTCTTGCCTGGGAATGAATGTCACTACTACAGTCATTTAGTCTACAAAGAATGATCAAGTGGGTTTTCAAGGATGTAGGTTTCAATCATATTGTGATTAATCAATTTCTTGCTACAAGGGCAATTTACAAGTACCTGGTATATTAAAGGTGTCCACATACATAGAGTGTGTTTGTGTGTAAGAAAGGGAGGGGAATACAAAAAAGCATTAACTATTTCATGTTTATGAACTTTTCTACGCGGCAATACTTTAGTATTGACATTTGAATTACCATGTATTTCTGGATTCATGACATATTCCACTACAGCTAGATGAACAAGGGGGGGGGGGGGTTGTGAGGTATTCATGAAGTATTATCACATGATGTGAGCGAGTTAATTGCAAATTGATCAGCACATCTGAGCTAGAATTGTTATTATTATTATTATCATAAGTGGAAGATCAGAATGGGGAATTCAAATTTGAAGTAACCTAGTGACATTACAGTATGTTTTAGGAGAGAAAATGTGTTCTGCATATGCTACTAAATCTATTGCAAAAAAAAAATGCTATGAGTGGTATAGATGACAGCAAGACGAGAGAAGAGAAAAGCATTTTGTATTTACGTTCGTTCTCATACTACTCGTTATCATCGGGACTTGAAGCGATGCTCGCCGCTGGTACCACTTAGGTCTAGATATCAATGGTTCTTTCAGCTGCAGCAGAACGGCAATGCATACACGTACATACATGAACCATAAGCACAATGCAAAGTGTGCGAATCGACCAATGACAAACAACACAACAAATATCGCAACAACCCGGATCGGACACACAAGATGAAGAAGTCGGTTGGTGGGAGAGGGGGGAGAAAAGAGAAGCATTAGATCATACAAGCACATGATGGATTTTACAGGCATTATCAATACAATTTTGGAATCAAAATAAATGAGGCAACTTCATTACACAGGCACTAAAAATATTTACTACAACACATGCCTTTCCTTTGTAGGTAAAATTCGTCAACACTTGAATTTAACAACACAACAACAAAAAAGAAAAATCTTGTTTTGCACAGGAAATGATTTCTGAAGTCTCATACATGTAGGCTTACATACATCTGTATAAGGAGTAGATGCAAATTTCAAAACAATGTTGCTTGTAAGTATTTATCTCATTTAAAAAAAAAAATGAAACACATGATAATATCAATGTGATCTTCATAATACAAATTGTATCTGTCACACATTATCAACAAATCTACTATACACAGAAGCATGCAGAAATCTGTACAAATTGTAGCTTTTGTTGCCTACTTTATTCACATGTATCAAGTTTATCGATGTAAAAAAAAAAAATGCAAAAAAAAAAAGATCAACACAGAATAAACTACAGACTAATCACATAATGCTTCTAGATTTCAGGCACAATATCAACTACCAACAGTCCTGGGCCCCGTCGCAAGAAAGTTGCAATCAATTGCAAATAATTGCTAATTTTGAAACAACCATTCTGATTGGCTCAGGGTCTGCCCTATTAAGAAGACATGCATGCAACAATGATTTTGATTGGCCAGTGACAATCAGTTGCAAGTTGCGTTTAAACGCAAAGTTTCTAGCAACGGGGCCCTGATCTTGTGAGGCAATCCAACCAAGAAGGTACAATGTACTAGGCTCACCTAGTACCTCCTTGGTCTAGCTGACAAAAGTTCAAGCAATGGACCCATGACCTTTTGCCACTTGCATCATTAAAACGGGCTAAATGATAAACAGACCCTACAAGAGGATGTTCTCTTTGCCCTCCCCCAGTGTGCTTCACTCAGCATGTCATAAACATGTCATAGCCAATGGCTGGCTGTCGGCTACAATTAGCACCAGCACCAAACCCTGGGCACATTCAGGACAACAACAGTATGATTGTGTGGGACTACAGGGGAGGGGATCTGTTTTCTGAAAGCTCAAAGATAGTCTCATCGCCAGGCTGAGGGAGGAATAATCACATCAGCTCTTCAGTGCAGCCAGAGGCAGGGGTTTCCTTGCCCACGATAGAGCGAGGCATGCCAATGTTTTGACAGCGACGCTACGTATAAAAGGGTGAGATGGGGGCCCACGGACTGACCGCTTTTTTCCCTGATGGATTCAACATCCAGTGAATGCATTAACTACATGCATACAACATTACATGTGTAACTCTGGCTGCACTGAACATGTGTAATTGCCTATCGCCAGCTGGGTCCATTTAATAAAGATCACTGCCATGATGTAAAAAATGGCTGATTTCAGCTGACAAGCTATTGGACAGGGAGATGGATGTCTACAATGTAAAGCCCATGCAAAGAGTAATTGCAAGAGGCTTTGAGCTGGCTGAAACTCTTCTGATTTCCTCCTTTGATACAGGTACAGTACACTGTACATCGTATGTATCCTAGAATGGGGAAGGTGGTAAAGATTTTTCTACAAACTATCAAAAACATATCCTTTCACAAATTGATACATTTCATACCAGAAACCCATGAACTATTCATTCTGGCATAGTTTGTAGGCTACCTCAATTGTCTCCACTACTAATACTGCTTTTTGCCAACTTGCTAGGATGCACACATACACGTTGTAAACTTGTATGAGACTGTGTGCATTTGATGAAGACTTGTCTTCTTTGACAATTGAGAGTCACAACATTTGTGAGTTACAAATGTTATTCTACAATACATGATAAAAACTAATTGCTAAATACCAACAGTCAATATACTCCTTGCCCTGTTGTTGCCATGACAACTGAAATTATAATGGGCTGCAGCTGTTGTAGAGTGACATACAAAAAAAAGGCAATTAATCTTATATTTTCGTATCATTTCCTTAGCATCAATAAGGGTTTCTGGTATTACATTGAAATGAGAAGTTTATATTGTGATTATAATGTGAACTATACTTTGCATGACAGTCCCTTACAATTGTACGCGACACAGAGAGCCACCATTTATACATATCAATTGTCTATGTATGCATAGATGCATACGTGTGCAATATGTTATGATGTAACAGTAAAAGAAAGAATATTTGCAATTGCAATAAAAGCTATATGCTTGCGTTTGTGTGTGTGTGTGCGTGTGTGTGTGTGTGTGTGTGTGTGTATTTTTTATGATCATAAAAAGTAAATCAACAGCAAAATTTTATACAGTTCATAGGTGTGATTCAAACACTTTGAATACCACAATCACACAAGTATGGAGAGGGTACAGTATGCACAGACAAAAAAAGTGCAAATGTACACAGCACTGCTCGAGTGATAAATGAAGAAATATCAAATAGTTCTGACAAGAAGAGAAAAAGAAATCATGCAGGAATAATATAAACAAAAACAAAAACAACAAACACTTACACCATTGCAAGACTGAACTACAAATTACACTGTTGTATAAAAGCATGTACAAGTTCTAAAATATGCTAGTGTACATGCATAAAAGGGCATATTACACTGATGTACTGTATGTGCTATAACGAGGAAACAAAACTTATTCACTCATTGTGTACAGGTACAACTGTATGTATACATATAATATTGACAATTTGTCCTAAACTAATACTTCAATCACATCCATTGTTTCAAAACTGCACAATACTGGCCTATTTGATACATTTTAAACATGCTCACACATAAAAACACACACACCCACAAATATCTATGTGATGGTGCTTCCAATAATGAAGGTAAAATAGTTAAGGAAAAGTTGAACAATGCTTTCAGGGATTTTCTTTGATTTTAATGATTTTGATGAAGATATTTGATAGTCGCCAATCACCTCATATTCTCACAATCTAAAACTTCAAGGCAGTTTGGTCTTTTAGAAGTCAAGCCTACTAAAAAACAAAACAAAACAAAACAAAATCATTTCATGAGGATGGGACTATGATATGATAGGCTTTTGTTTATCTATTGCCAGTGATATGATCGCTGGAAAAATTTTGTAAGCCACGTAGGCATATGCTCCCTACAACCAAAAATATGTTGACCTTAAAACATTTCTGACAGCGACCCTGGTCAAAACAGAACTCGGTAAGCGCATCCAAGCATCACATGACACACAGAACAGCTCACGGCATACAAAACAGACAGAAGATCTTTACCATAATCCGATGACGGTACTACGGTATGGTAAGTAGTGGATGGTATTTTCAACAACAAAAAAATGGAATGAAAGAATGCAAAACCTCTGTTGTTAGTAAACATAGGTTAGAATATAATCATCAGGACACACTGTTGGCACGTAATTAGCACATCATTACCTTGCGTTTATATTCTGGACGCCCCTTGATTCATAACATGGGGAAAAACAAATTGCAGAGCAAAGTAAACTGTACATAACCATTAAGTAGCCATTTTCACACCTGCACAAAGAGAGTGTGCCTGAACCACAAACAACCAGCAAAATTAACGACATTCCACCTCCTAGCAAAATATTTGCTCTTATTTTCCTTTGTGTTGAAAACATTTCACCTAAAATTTGTATTCCCATTATTACTGCGAGAAAATGAGTTGAAATGACATCGCGTGACATTCACTGTATTTCATTACTGTGTGAAGTGGTGCGTTTTATCCATGAATTCTTGTGCCTAGAATTCTTATCTTGAATACAAATTACAATTGCATCTACTACAAAAGTGGTATGTGGTTCTCGCTCTGCTGCGCACCATTACATTAAAGACTATCAATACGATTCAAATGCATGATTTGCCCACTTACAATTCTATTACACCTCACTCTTCTGCCTCAAGAAATAATGTTGAACTCGGGTAAATCACACATTTGCTGGAGTGCACATACTTTTAATAGTAGAGTGCAAGACAGAATATATGCGCTATTAACATGACATCAAAAGTGAAAATATTCTATTAATATGACATCAACAGTGTAATTCATAACACATTTTGCAGTTTGTGACTTAGATTTAGGTGGTTTTCATTTTCTTCTTCTTCTTTTTCTTCTTTTTTGTTAGGGTGCACGCTTATGCATTCATTCTTGGACAAACGAATGAATGCTATATATAAACTTTATTTACCATATTAAATTACTAGTGCAATGAAGTTGTTCTTTTTTTTTCAGAGAAAAAGAATGGGGTACCGGTATTTCACTTTTCTCTTCTAAAACTATAGTATTCACGACATGAAGCCAAGAGCATTTAAAGAAGAAATCCACCCCAAAATAAATAAACTTCAAAAGAAAGAGAAAAACATTCCCTACAGAATGATACTACAGCTGCTATATTTCTACTGATTCTATTTTGCACAGTGAAAGTATGAAATCATCAACTTGAACCTGTAGAGGGTTATCTCTAAGGCTCTTCTCATATTTCTGAGTAAATCTGTTCGACAGCAAGTGATAAAATTTAACATCTAGTCACTTTGACGCCAATCCCTTTCCATAATTTACTGGAAACTTTGACTACAAGAATCACTCACACACACACACACATACACACACACTCATACACACACACACACAAAGCTAATAACTTTTTATTGATTGTGAGATAAGAGTTATGAAATCATTGCATGTAAACCCTGAGGTCAAACTTAGTCACACAAAGCTGAATAAATTACTGAATGCAAAACTCCTTTATTACAAAAGAAATACTGTAAAAGTGGATATTTATGGCAAGTAATTTTTCACCCACCGCAGAGTAAGATGAATTTTGCGTAATTTTAACTCCACGGAATCAAGACATTACATAGCGTATGATTTTTATTTCTGCTTAAGCTACTACTGGTCGCACAAAATACACAAAAATTTCCACTTGTATAGTAGGCTCATTTGAAATGCTTAAATATTTTCATCAAGACATCATTTTAGTTGTTGAGATATTCTGAAATCTTGCGTGTTTGTGTATTATTCATTGTGATGAGCAGAGATAAGCAATTCAATCTGACGCTGCGTAATAATTCTGCATACTCAGAAATAGCAAGCATGAGAAACAAAGGCAAAATTCCCTTACTCTGTAATTACATTGGATTAACCATCTAAATACAGTGTACATGTTAACAAACCCTTTGGAGACTGTTACCTTTTAAATGTCATTGACTTTGCGTCTAACAAGGTTTCCATTGGTTAATGAAAGGGTTAAACTTGTTTAATAATCGTATGCAATTTTTTGCTTTTTGGCCTTACAAACTTCATATTCTCCACTCTGCATATTCAATGTAGGCTCGACAACAGCAATTGTCTGCTTGCCCAAGGCAAGTCAAATTGTGTGTATGACGAGCAGTTGAATACAATATATAGGCTGCTCCATGTGACTTGCCTGATCAGGTAAGCATAATTTTGACTTGGGTATGAATATCAGGAGCTCCTCAAATCACTCAATATACCAGTAGTAGCACTATTTTAGGGCAAGTGTTTTTTTTTTCTCTTGGGCAAGTAATGATTTGAAAAAAAAAAATGATTATGATCTCCCTCGCCCAATGGGAAAATGAAAGAAAAGGTGAATGTTGGACCCTGTGTATATAAATATACCATACATCACAATAAAAATGCCCTTTCCTTGTAAGAAACTACAGATTCTTGTGGTTTTAATTAAACCACTGCTCCAAAAACAAAAAAAAAATCAAATCATGACCATGTAAAAACACAGACATGTAACGCGTATGAAGAAAAAAAAAAGAGAGATAATTGCACAACCCATAAGAATGAAAACCTTTCAGTCCCAGTAATGCATATAAACAGCAGCTTCAACTTTCACCGCAAATGTAGAATATGGATCATATAAATAGCAGTTCCAGCTTTTCTCTGTGATCACAATAATAGATATCAAAGAGAAAATGCATGTTAAACAAACAATTTTGTTGATGCTTGCCATCCAATCCATTGCAGTAACACATGCTGTTGGTGGTAAGACATTGAGAGTTAGATAATACTTACATTCTTTTTCTCTTCCTGTTGAATTTTATATTCCTTGTCCATTTGTTCTTCCGCCTGTGAAAGCAACCCCAGAAAAAGAAATACAAAAATGTGATATTCGGGAGAAATTTGAGACAGCCAGAGTTAATTCTATTTTGTAACATACCCCTGATCTCTCCCCTTCTCTCCCTCTCTCTCACTCTCTCTCCTAATGTAACACAATCTTGACTGTTTGACATGATACATATCATACGTCTGGATTCATATTTTCTTCACGGTCCCTGGCATTTTTGTCAGAATAGTATCAAGTAAATTGCATGTTAAAGGTACTGCTGCAACGAATTATAAAAATTACTGTAAACCACACCACAGCCAAAACTTTACATACTGGTATGTCAATATTATGTCAATGCCTACATGTTAGGTAATACTATGACAGTAAATGTCATTCATTATGTCAATAACAATAGTGCTAGTACTAACAACAATAAGAGTAATGAGAGTATTGATAACAATGAAAGTATTAATATACCTGTTACTAATACTGATATCAGCTACATGTTTATAAAGGTAACATAATTGCATTACAGAATCGATCCCTATGTGTTTTATAACCATACTGATACTGTTACGATCAGATACAACATAGACAAACAAAGTGTCTTCATAAATTAATCATGATGTAGTACCTACATGTAATCCTTCAAATATTTCCAAAATATCTCTGTTCATGTGCATTGTCTATGGTTGGGCGCAACATACATGTAGTTCCAAAGTCCAGCAGCCCCAAAGATTAACTGAAATGAAGCATGCTGAATTTGATGTATTATACCCATTGCAATGAGAAAATATGATACCATAGCATGATTAATTGCACTCAAAATTTCTTTGCTCCTTTTCCAAGAATGGATACAGAAAGGAAAAACAGTCATCAAAATTTCACATTTATATGAACAAATGACAAATGTCTCTATATGTGGGACTAAGTAATCATATTCCAATGTACTTATTTTGTAACTTCTGGGGATGTTCTTGAAGCATCAATAACATATCTTTCTTTAAATATTTTCTGTCAAGTGAGCTACAAACAATAGCTAACTATTAGATCAAGTTGTCAGAATATGGTATTATCCAAAAATAATATCATAAGCAGCATGAAAATCCTTATATGACCCAACACCATGGCATGACTCATCTGTAACAGACAACACAAGACAAAAACAAAAAACAAAAACAAAATAAACAAATAAATAAATTAAAAAAATAAATGATTGAATGAATGAATGAATGAATGAATGAATGAATAAATAAATAAATTGAATGAATAAACAAATACATAAATAAATAAATAAATAAATAAATAAATAAATGAATGAATGAATGAATGAATGAATGAATGAATGAATGAATGAATGAATGAATGAATGAATGAATGCATAAATAAATAAATAAATAAATAAATAAATAAATAAATAAATCAGGCTATGGGGATTCTCCCACCTCTTTCTGTTGTCTTTCCAACTCCAGCATCCGGATCTTCCTGGCCTCCGCCCTGGCCATCCGCCGCTGGGCCAGCTTGGCTTCGGCCTGCTATGTCATAGAGCAAACAAACAAGAACAAGCAAGAGCTCAAGATTAATATACATAAACAGATACTATGAAAATATACAGAAAATTAGACCATTTTTCAATTCTTATTACGTTTTTTTTTAATGTTGTAGGCATATACACTGTATGAGTAGATGATAAGTAGATACATAGAGAGAGAGACAGACAGACAGACAGACAGAGAAAGAGATAGACACAGCTGGAGAGAACAATGATTATATAATATTCAAAGGCACAGATTGATCAAAAAAGATAACAGGTAAACTATATGATTCATATAAAATATCTTCAATATCAGTCAAGGGGGATGTGTACTTGTAACTTTTAACACCTACCAATTAGGTCCCTTGCTTTAATACAATAATATCCCACTGGACACATCTCATACTCGTAATTTCAAATACCTCATTTTTGAGGCATCACAAATTGCGTGAGTCTGCCTTCTGTTGGTGGGATACACGGCAGAAAAGAAAAATTCAACCAAATGTCGTTATAGACCCATGTTTGCTGACTGGATATCACAAACTCTTCTTGGATTAGTGTCAGCAGTTGGAAGATGCTGCTGATACGGCGGATGGGCAGTAACATATATTCCATCACCCATTGCAAGGGAGGGGGGAGTGGGGTAATGACTAATTAGGCCCTGGAATTGAGGGTGGCTCGCTGCGCAAACGGTGATACCATGCCAAGAAGAAGAAGGAGAAGAAAAAAAATCAAGCAGCAATCTAGAGAAGACATTGTCCTGATCTATGTGTTTCCCCCCACAGTCCAATTTAGATCTGTCTCCTTCTTGGAGCTGACATGATGTGGTGGGCTGGTCAAACATTTCTGTCCACCCAGACTCTCTTCAGGATCAATCAGGGCTGGGGTGATTCTCGAGATCTATTTGGTTTGCTTCTATTGCTCCAGTATATTAAAATACATTGATAACAAATTGGATGTGTGCCCATCTACATTATATACGTCTGTGTGTCTGTGTGTGTGTGCGTGTGCGCGTGTGCACTGTATACAGGAACCAAAGTTGATGTACTTGTAACCTAGTGTGCACTGCCACTAAAATACACATAAATGATATTATATTATCTCAGTATGTTGAATGTTTTGTTATAGTCATACACTATTATGTTCGTACACACAATGCATGTGGTGATACTGTATTGAATTACATGTACAATGTACAAATATTGTATGTATGGGTGTACAGCTAGATAACTACAGGGTTCCACAATCCTTGACCACAGTATTTTTTTTTTCTCTCTGGTAGCCTGTGACTTTTTCTAGCCTGGCCAGCCACATTTGTGTTTATCTGACCTGTCCATTCCAGTAACGGCCACTCAGAGTGATTTTCCCTTTGGGCACAGCTTTCTGAAACCGCAAACTTCAAGTATGGCAGAGGGGAAAAATAACTACAGGCATGGAGACAAGACTACAGCACCTTCTTGAATCAGGTTGAATATATTGGGCATGCTCAAACGCTCTTTATCGAGAAGGGCACTCGCGAGCAGCACCACTATGTAATATCGACTGAATGGTCCCGCAGTGGCAAATTTCACACACTGAAGCAGACACAAGCGATAAACATTTGGAGAATAGAATGGTACCACTCAAAAGGATGTAAATGGTTACTAAAGCTTCTGATCAAATGCGTTTGAGCTGTTTTGTTTTGCTGGATTTGTGTGTGTGTGTGTGTGTGTGTGATCCTTGCACTCTAAGCACAGATTGTACAACCTACAGTTACACATGAAACTATGTACTACAATGTACACTGTACCTTGGGCATTTATAATCAAAGATATACCTTCATTTATTTTTTTTTAAAAGAATTTATACAGGCCTCCTAGTAAGGTCCAGTTTACCTTTGGGAGCAGTGATTTAAAAGATGTTCAAGATATCATATTTGTAGCCCGACCAGACGCTGTTAATACGCTGTGCGAATACAGCGTCTGACCAGCGAGCAGGCACCTTCAAAGTGAGGAACCACAACACAACTACAAAACTTATGAAAATGTATACTTATTTTATTAAAAAATGTACATGTTACCAAACGTTACTCACCTTAAGAGCAAGTTCGTATTACAGAAGGTTCGTAAGTCCATTGAGAGCCCTCGTGATAAGTCTGTGGAACAAAAACATGACACTTTCTGGCGGATTCGGTGACCGTCACGGTTCATCGTTGCAGAATTCAAAACGGCGCCCTGGTTTCTGCAAATTATGCGTATGCGCTAAATTGAGATCGTATTACAGAACCTAGCTACAATGTATATGTACTTGCGTGCGTGCGCTGCTTGAGTGTATGTAGCAGCCATAGAGATACCATGGTACAGTAGCAGCACAGTCGACAGCGCGACCTGCATTCAGCAGATCATATGCATCACAATGGTCTGGCGTAAAATACAATGTAGGCTTGTACCGTGATACCGTTGGCGAGCCGTTCACACATGCTGCATATGACCATCATTTTAGGTAAGTTGTTAAATTCAAATTTCAATATCGATAGCATAGATACGAAGTGTCATTATTATTTTGTTTGTCCGATGAGTTTGAGGTGACAAAAAATGATCTAAAGCATCAAAATTCAAAGCGATCGCATGCCATCGTTGAACTCTCTTCGTGTTTGGAGGTCCGCTGGTACAGCTCTGTCGCGCTACGTACGTACAGCGACTGGGCTGTGTATAGTTATCATATTTGATGCATATATGTGAAGATCTGTTGTACCACAAAACATCCTATTGACTATATACAATTTTTGCAATAAAACCTAAAATACAGGGAGATATCAGTATTTTTCTCAATAAACTGTAACTGTAGACGGTTTAGTCTGGAAACATCTTTATTATAGCTATTGTTCACATTTTGTGTATTTGACAATACTCAATATTGATTATACAGATTCAAATTTCTACAGTGGTTGTTTCTATCCCTAACTCACGTTTTAGAACTATTTTAAAGCACTAATGCTAGGTTTTTGTTTCAACTGCAAATGGTAAATTATGCCTTTAAGTTCCATTCCATACCTATATGTAGTGATAAGAAAAAAGGTCTCTTGCTGAACATTCTAGCTGCTATATTGTACCTACAAAATTGTAAACTATGCCTGCAAAATACATGTTAGACCCATGGCCATCCCATCCCCTCCCTTTTTCATCAAAATGATGTAAGTTTGGGAAATTTGGCAAGGTAAAAAAAACTGCAACATTATGGTAAACTGTGCATGTCAACATATTTTAATAGGCTACCTATAGTATACACATACCTTTGTACCAGGTACAATGTACACGTACACTATACATATTGTACAATGTGTAGTCTGCAAGATGCAACCATTGTTACAGTCCCCCTCTACCAGGTTTATAACTGCTCTTCTGATACCGAAATGCCTCTCACAAGGGCATTTGTAAACACTGGATGTATCGGTCGTCACATCTGCACATGTATGACATACTTACACAAAAATGTACTCAGTTACACCTGTGTAATGCATACACACACAAACATAACAGCACTAAGACACAGAGTACAGTATGTACGCAGATATATGTGCAGAGGTCTCACATGGCAAATAGTGTACACGCTGGGTGCCTTGGATAGCAGAATGAATGTCGTCATAGGCTGTATAATGACCTGGAGAGGGTCACGGCGCTGAACAGAAGCAATGGGGTATGCGCATCTCGTTTCCACCAAGTGACCGGTCACTCTACATGACTTGAGGCTGACTCAGAGTCAGACGAAGGGGTTAGGGAACGTACATGTACGTGTACAACATGTACAGGACGGATGAAAAAGGACAGGATCGGAGATGGGGGAGGGGATACAAGTTACAGGGGAAAGGAATGAAGTTTATATACTTTAAACAAAGTTGGCAATTAAATAAAGTTGATGATGATGGTGATGATGATGATAATAATGATGACGATGATGGCGATGACGACGATGATGACGATGATGATGACAATGATGAAGATGATGATGATGAAGATGACGATGATGATGATGATGATGATGATGATGATGATGATGATGATGATGAAGGAGAAGATGAAAATGATGATCAATGATGATGATGATGATGATGATGATGAGGAAGAGGAGGAGGAGGAGGAAGAGAGGGAGGAGGATGGCAATGATTGTGTCGGTATCAAAGGTCAATACTGCAAAATCAGAAATTTTTGTGTGCATGAAACATTAGCGAATTTCTGGAGGAGCCACAATTGGTAAAAGTAAAATATACGCGAAATCTTTTATTTACATAATCCAGTATGCCTACGTGTAGTACATGTGCATGCAGTACATTGTATACTCATAATTTTTTTCATGGGCGGCAATTCATGAAAGTTTCATGCCGCAAATGTTTATGATTTTACAGTACACTTTGTAAGTAGGCCGACCTCATGCTGAAATATACAGTGACAAAAAGTGTGCTACTGTATGCATGCTTTTATCATTACATGAGATAAAGAAGTCGAAAAGGGCACAGACTAAGAGAAATGAGGAAAGTAACCCTGACTAAATGTAGGTTTCGAGGGCAAAGAAACAATGGCAGGATAAAAACAAACCTAAGCAGATTACAGGGTGCCAGAACTAGCAAGAGACAGATAAAATGAGAAATCAAAATGACAATTCAAACTGAGATAGTTCTATACAAAGTTACAATGTAGGTCCTACAGTTACAATGTACTGTAGTTCTGCAGATCTAGACAAAGAGAGAAGGGGGGGGGGGGCTGGCACACACACACAACGATACATTGTATTAAAGGAAGCTGTAAGAAAGACTGAAGAAATTCTGAAGATTGCTCGAGTTACATTTTTTGGAAAAAAAAAATCATCATAAAAATTGTCTTATGTGTCAAGATTACATGTACATTGCTGGCATGTTAACACTGAGCTACAAATAACCTCATAATATCATACCTACGCTGTATGCAATGTACGTGTTGTATAACTGAGAGCATGGGATGAAATAGCTGAGAAAGGAGCACAAGGATTATAACAAAATCAAAGCCAAGCATGATATTAAAAGAAAAATATACGTAAGAGTCTCCTACAACTTTATACAGAGCCAGGATAAAAGATGACAGTAAGTTCAGCATGAGAGGGAAGAGAGAGAGAGTTTAGAAGAAGAATGAGGGGAGAGTGGGAGAAATCTGAGGGATACACTGTAACCAGTACAGAGAAAGAAGGCCAAAGGTAAATGATGGGCAAGGGGGGTAGGCAGGTCTATACAAAACATATGTCCATATGTCCAGCATGTGCGCAAGGATGACTGACACCAGATATATTTGGGTATCCAGGGGAAGACAGGATGGTGTGCAAAACCGCCGCCACTCACTGCCAGGGAAGTCTGTGACGACATGATGGGATTGCCCTTGTATAATCGCTACGACAGATGTCAGGGGGAGGGGGGGGGGGACAGGGGGGGGGGGGGACAGGAGGGGGGTAGCGACCAGACACAAGTGCGCAACCCTCATCACTAGCCTTTCTGTTCGGCACTGAAAACATTACCTGGAGCAACGCAATGCTCACATTGTCGGGGAGTCATCGTCAGATGAACATTATCCGTCTCCACCGAGGCTGGGAAAGAGAAACAGCCTCGGCTCTGGCGAGCAATACATAAAGTGTGTGTGCTGCATCCATCGGCCATACAAATTTGTACCATGCTGAATGCAGCATCTTTAATATACAAAATACACTAGACATATCGAGAACGCATCTGCTTGTATTAAAAATGAAGTAAAAAACTGTTCCCTTGACGGCTGACCTTAAATATCTAAAACATAGAGACCGAGGTACATTACATACTGTACATGTATCAGTCTACCTTATGCTAGTTTTATGTGAAGTCCATTGTACATACGTACAGTGCACACCGATATGCACACATGCAAATGGACAACAGAATGTGTACATTATCACATTTGCACTAACTGTTTGTTGCACTTATACTGTAAGCTGTTATTTTCACAGATTTTACAGATCAATATCGCGAATGAGGAGGTCAGACATTTTCATGAGATGTTGTTTTCACAAACCGATGCTGAGGCTATTTAAGTGTTGTTAAATTCATG
The DNA here is from genome assembly GCF_040938485.1 of Diadema antillarum. Taxonomy (NCBI): domain Eukaryota; kingdom Metazoa; phylum Echinodermata; class Echinoidea; order Diadematoida; family Diadematidae; genus Diadema; species Diadema antillarum. The sequence continues at coordinate 204,244 of NW_027271534.1, forward strand.
ATCCAACAGTGATTCACTAAAATTCGCAAAAATAATAGCATGTACAGTAACTGTCACACTCTGTTGTTGTGTATAATGCAAAGCACTTTACACACAGTTACTTCCCGCATGATTATTCGTCCATGAAATTTGAATCCTTGAATGGTGATGAGGAGGGTCTGCAGCCCCTCTCAAATATTCATCATCAACAAGATCTGTACTTTGCCAGGCTTTCACTCAGAGTCTTGACCATCTATTAAAGAAAAGCAATAAACACGCGTGTATTTCAAGAAGGCGAGGTCATCCCTGTACATTGCATCTAATAGGTCTTTACACGTGCAAGTGACAGGGTCCTAGATGCATATGTCCTGTGAATATGTAGGGCCTATACTGTTGGTACATGTACATGTATGTAATACATCACAACACAACTGTACAATGTACATTTGTAATTAACTGTACTTTTGTATGTCAAATTACATTAATTTTGTACTATCCCTCCTACACTTGTACGTGGGGAGAGTTAATTTCTTTCCATCCAACAGGCACCTGACTATTCTAAAGTCCATACTGGTGTCATCGAGAATTTTTGCAGTGGAGCTGGGGGTGGCACTACATGTAATTCAATTGAATTCAATTTGGGTTTTATTGCAAATAAAAACAGCATAACAGTAAGTCCGCAGACTGATACAACAGTGCCACTTTAAAGGACAAGTCCACCTTCATAGACCGTGGATTGAGTGAATGCAGCAATAATAGTAGAACACATCAGTGAGGGTTTGAGGAAAATTGGACAACCCGTTAAAAAGTTTTGATTTTAAAGTTTCTGCTTTGCCACTGCTGGATGAGAAGACTACTACAGCCTGTGATGTCATACGTGTACAACGATTTAATGAAAACGTCCTAAAAGAAAATTCAACATATTTTCACTTTTCTCACAAAATAAAAGAACGCTTGACTTGCATCTTTCAGAAGGCAGGTGGAATAATATTACCCTTATCATACATTAGCGACAAGTCAAGGAAATGTGTACTTTTTTCAACAACAAAAAATTGTGAAATTCTCTCTATATTTTTGCTTTCTCGTTGTACGCATGTGACATCATACACTGTAGTAGTCTTCTCATCCAGCAGTGACTGCGCAGACACTTTAAAAATTCATAATTTGTGAATGGATTGTCTGATTTTCCCCAAACTTTCACTGATGTGTTCTGATAATATTGCTGGATTCACTCATTCCACATGTACACTGTACAAATGTACATAATTATGAAGGTTAACTTGTCCTTCTAGTGATGTGCCAAGTGAGTGCTCATCTGGAACCAAACTCTAAACCTATAAACACACCAGGTATCTGATTCAGTCTACAATGTATATTTGTAAACTGTAGCAGTCATGGATCATTTTTATGCAAAACAGGGGGGGGGGGGTGGGGGACTACAACTGTAGTATGAATTTCCACACAGTTTTATGGAGATGCTTTTGTAAACTGCTGTGCACCCATGATGCACAGTTTATCAGGAAGGGGGTGGGGGGGGGAGGAGGAGGAGGGGGTGGGTTGCAAAATTCCCCTAGTTGATTTGAGGCATCCTTGTGAGAGCAATTCTGAACCCATCCAGCCTTTCATCATACCGTCTACACGGCTCTCGCATCCTGACCCTTTGGCAGACGATCACTGGTGACCACTCAAAACGACACGCGTTTGAGGGAAGGGCAATAAAAGTGGACTAACTCAGAGCACAGAGCAGGAGAAGGGACACTGCCATCAAAAGCAAATTATCTCTCGAAGGGGGGGGGGGAGGGGCATGAGGAGCAGTTTGACGTGTTCACATTCTTTGGTAGCCATGCAGCAACTGGGAGGCCATACACTCAGGTGATACATTGTACCATAATCAATTTGTTCCAGGTGAACACAGCATTTCCTAAACACTAGTCAATTGTATGGTAGAAATTGAATAGTAGCATGCATCTATGTAATGTAGATTAAAAAGCTGAAATTAATCTTTATCAGGTCTGCATTTTATGCAAGCATTTTTTTCTTTCTAAACAAGTTTTTCACCATTTTTTGGTCCTTCTGCTGATTACTCAAAAGATTTAGAAACAAATAATACAACAGGCTACATGGCCTTTTGTACTGAAGTCTTGTATCCCTATTTTGTACCATGAAAATGCATGGTGACCCACACTAATATGTATCGGTATTTCCTCCATGATAGACAATCGTTGCACCTTTAATTATGTGGGAAATTTTGTAGTTTCAGAAGGCTATTAAACTAAAAATACATTACAAACAAAAAAGTGATGGTGTGGTCAATTTGAGTTCATATTGGAATAATTTCAAGTAACCTTGTGTTTCCACCAAGATTAAATACAGTACAAACAGAATGTCCATTTATCGTAGCTATGGTGCAAGGAAAGTAAATGTCCACTCTGGTCAGCATACAGAGTTGTACAGTGTACATGAGATTCCTCAAGTGCACAATTGTGGTTGAGTACATAGTACATACAGTATGTACATAGTACAGTACACAAGTGACTGCAGAAAGTTGAAGTACAGTAAGACTTGATGCTGTGAACCAACTGATGACTATACAGGTTGTGTATTTTTATTACTTACCGCCAGTATGAATAATTAAGTACTTTATGCCTGTAAAACACCAGCACTCAGGAATCAGGTACACAATGAAAAATCCATGATACACAATCCAAATTTTAAAAACAACAGAAAAAGCTTCCACCATCCACATACTGTACATACAAAGTATACTGTACTGTATACGCCATACAAATAGAAAGACTAATTTTTTTTTTTTTGCTACTCTGGACAACTCAACAATTTTCCAAGCCGGTTAAATTTCGTGATCATGGAGTACAGAAATGAATGGAGAAATGTATGCGTGCATGTCACATTCCTATCCAGTTCAGAGTTAATATTCTATTAAACACTAACAGCATTTTGTTAGATTTGTTGGATAGCACCGAACTCGCAAATATCACAAAAATGAAAACCTCGCCAATGTACAATCGACTGTATATGGCATATCTACAGTATAGCTGTGGATACACATTTTACCTTGTCACAACTGCAGCTGAACTTCACTCCTGGTGGAAAACATGTGCATAGATTTGATTGACTGATTCTTTCAAATTGTATGTCGTGATGTGTGGGCCTCGTCTGGCAGAGTTTACCACGGAGGTATCAAGTGGCTATACAATTACAATTGTACATTGCACCGGCTGTAAAACCCCAACCCCAAAGATCTTCAACATCAAAGAAAGATAAATTTGTTTTATTCATTTTTATCATAGTGTAGTTAGGCTATGGAAATATTTACGCAGAATCTTGGAATGTTACTGGCCTACAGAGATTATTAAATCTTCTTCTTTTCTTTTTTTTTTTCCTTTGAAGCCACTCTACTGATGATTCCAGAGTTGGAAATTATGACTGTAACAACTTCAATAGTAGTCAATGTTAGTATAACTATCACTACAAATTTCATGGCAAGACATTTTTGCAATATTGTTTCACTTTTTATGTTATTATCAAGACTAGCCAAGAATAATTACATGGAAGAATGGAGATAATTCTTTCTGACTATGACAATGCCACGTCTTATTACTCATTCCTCTCCCACACCATCCCCTGAAAACAAAATAAGTAAAATAGATATAACATCTCCAGACGCTCCATGTGTACTTAACTGCTGGCAAAGTCCAAATTTGCATGATTTCAGTACAGTACATTTATGAGGCAAAAGTATGTCTATAAAGATAAACACAAAATATCTGCTGCATATGTGTACACATTTTTTTTTTTCAAGAGCCAAGAATGTTATCATTATCAGTTTTTCAAACTGATCTACAGTACAAATACAGCGTACTTTTTGGCAACACTACCTTAACCCTATAAAGCCCAAGGGGGGGGGCACATTGTGCCCCCCCCCACCATATTTTCGTTTGCCACTCCCACACCCTTTACTCGATTTCAACCAAATTTGGTCCTAGAATCTTATTGCGAACATTTTGATATATAATTTAGCCATGTCCGATATTGCTGGTTGCCATGGCAACCGTAAACCGACAACCATGTTCGTCAGATTTTGCATGATTTTCTTTTCCAATTTCAGTTAACAGTATAATAATGGATGAAATGAGGGATTTCTTGGCTGTAATTTGCTGAAGGACCAAAATGTGAAGTAATAATGGTTGTGAATTACCCTGAAATGCTCTTCATATTATTTCCTTTATTTTTACACGACATACACCGTTGTAGGCATCAAACAATATAATAGAAATAATCGAAAATACAGCATTTTTCAAAGACTACCCTTTTATTTTGGGTTATTTTCACACAAGCTTTGCCTGTGATATCATTTGTTTATCATATTATCAATCTGCAAACTCAAAATTTCAATATTTTGGAAATATGAAATGTGATACCAATATATGTACCCATTCCAAGCAATACATCATAGGTTTCATATATTTCTTTATATTGTAATGAATAGCGCCCCCACATGTTGACCGTGAGAAATTTCAACCATTACAAATTGTGAAGGTTGACTTGCTTTTCCTTTATGGTAAATATGAAAATGATTGATATAAAATAGAAACCTATATACTGGGGATAAAGAAATAAAAAGAACAAAACGTGATTTTAGCATATTTCCTATGTATTTCTATATATTTGGGTAAATAGCGCCCTCAGTGGATGACCTTGGGAAATTTCAAATGTCGGGTCATGTAGAGAATGAGTTGCTCTACCCATGTGCCAAATATGACGGTCATACATCATATAATAAAGAAGTTGGGCCTGGAAGGGGTCAAAATAGCTTGGGCTTTATAGGTTAATGCAGCAGTCAAGGGAAGCTGAAGTGATTATATTATCACAGGAACACACTTGATCAGTGAATAGTTTCAGTAGAATTATATTAGAGGGTTGTTATACATTGTACAATGATAGTTGGACATTTTAAATGCCATTTATCTCATCTCAAACATGGCAGCCTATAGTATGGAGAACTCTGCACAGTCGTCTCGTGCTCAAATGACAATGACACAGTCTGCTACAATAGGAATCATTTAATACATGTACTTGTACATACAATGTATTTATGTACACTGTATATGTGTACATTGTAGATCTATTACTGTATATTTCAAGTTTTTATTTTTACAGCAACATTGTTTTCCGAAGTTTTCATAGAGGAAGCACTATCCTCATTTGTTAAAGGATAATTTGTGACACTACAATGAACAATGTAGACCCTGCATCCTTGATCATTCAACGATGAATCAGAATGTCAAATTACAAAATGTACATATGAGGTACAGATGTAATCCATAAATGACCACGGATCACCTTTATGATTCTGCATGAATTCTTTATACTTTTAAATACTTTATACTTTTTATATATTTCTGTACAAATCCTGTGTATCAACTATATATCAGAAAGTTTTTTTGTGTGTGTGAAATTTAAAAGATACATTTTTTAAAATCACATTATTGCCTTTCTCTCCATTTCTATGTCAGTATGTGTAATTTTGCAATGAAATTTGGTATTTCATGAGATAATCTTTACTACAGTCTGTATGTACTTTGTATACAACACACACAATAAAATAAATAAATGCCCTGATGTGCACTTACAGTGTAGAAATGTTGCGCCTAATGCAGCTGTAAATGCAGACAACGACATCACTATTAGTAAAAACAACCCCGGGGCCACCTGAAAGTGGATCAGTACACATGTACAGACTGTATACGCTTGTAACATAGCCATACTGTTGATGGAGATTATGCAGCGTACAACAGGTACGTACATGTTGTAATTGATCACACAGTATTCTATTTCGCTGGTTGAGAGTTGGCAAATATCAGTGGGTCAAGCAAGTCTTTTTTCTTCTGTTTTTCTTTTTCTGTTTTGCAAGCCATGTAATGATATGGCTGGGATGTCAACATTGACACATCAAAATCAGGTATCAAGGTACAGTGTGCACATTTTGTACCAAGAAGCGTATTTCAGTCTAGAGACCTGTGATATTTACGCCCAAACCAGGAATGCTTTTGTATTGCTGTGGTGATGAAAAAAAAAAACAAATCATATTTCTGGGAATTTCCCGCAATACATGCTTTTAAATAAACTTGATGGGGGAGGGAGAAGTCATGGGAAATTTTACATGCAGTATATTCGGGTACATGTATGCACAATATGTACAGAATATGTACATGTACAATGGTGTACACCGATCTGTACGTTGTAATCTTTCAGTATTACATTTTGTACATGTACACGTACATATGTACAAACTGTATACAAATTGTATGTACATGTATGTACATTTGTATTAAGTACCATGTACTGTAAAAAGTGGATACTGTAAGGCAAGTGTTTTTGCCGCATGAAATTTTTGCAAATTGGAGCAAATGGCCTTTTTCAGGGCATGGCATTTTAATAGCAAATTGCCTTTGTCCTTCATTGCATAATGGTGTCAGACAAGAACTTGTAATAGCATGTACATTTTAATTTCGAAAATTTTGGCTCTTGCAAAATTTTCACAATTAAAATGCAAATGAACATTCATCATTTTACATTATTTTTGTGCAAGTATTTCTATTTCTATTTCTCTTTTTTGCGCTCAGCCAGGTACAGCTGTAAGACAAATAATATTTCATCTCACATTGAAAAAAATGTAACTTCTCTGTGACATTGTTCATTGTATTTGTACCTCTACACGAATACGTCACATCGCCGATGTACAATCGTATACAGCTGTAATGAAGCTTTTGGTCAGTCCTTGTGGTTCAGGTTTACTGTATTCCACACTGTACTATTACTACCGCTACACTACTGTAGATTATGCGTGGCAGCTTAGAACGGAAAAAAAAAAAAAGGTGAATAGACCATTGAACTCATTATCACACACAAACCTCTGTGATCTTATCAATTTCAAACTAGCAGTGGGTCTGTTCCTCAAACTGCACTAAGATGCACAAATCCAGTTGCACTGTATAGCATTCACAAGGTCGCCAGCATTACAGCTTTAATGCATAATACAGACTGTATATGTACCAACTGTACAATGTACATCACCATACTAATGTTTTACAACTACAATGTACATTCCCCATCCTCAACTACAATTGTACAGTGTACAAAACTGCATACGCTGATAAGCATGAGTGGGACTTCATAACACAAATGTTCACAAAAGTCGCGTGTACGATTTCACTGTATACTACGTACAGTTGTACAACACATTGTAGTTTAGCTTACTAGTAAATAATTACAGGGCACCTGTAGTCCCTCACCACTGTTTACGGTAGGTGCAGTCAGTGCATTCAAACAACATTATGAAATACATTAGTGGGATACTACCTGGTATTCAAAAGTGACTTGACATTATTACAGCTGTATATATTGTAAAATTGCAAATAATGCACTTTTAATATCTATTACAGACTATACAGGAATTTGGCTGCCTATGTTGTAACAAAGCACACTAGACAATGGTGTTACAACCTACAAATCTACGTGCCTTGGTGTGCATACAAACTGTACGTGTATACATTAATACATGTAGGTAGCTCCACTTGGAAGAAAATAATGAGATACAGCTCTGTACATGTACATGTACAGCACATGCATAGCACATTAATTGTATCTCCAAATGGATCTACTATTAAAGTGCAATTGTACGTACACGTGTACTGCATAAAGAAAGAAATTTGTACCTACTACCTTCCTTATTTCACCTCAAAGCTTTAAATTCAGTATACAGCAGTCTAGTGTAGGACATCTCTGTTGTGCTGTAACTTCTGTGCAGCACGCATACAGTGTAGCTGATTACAACCTTCAGCACAATATTCTGTCTTGTACATTTGTATTGTTATCTACAATGTCAATGGCTTTGTAGAAAGTATGATTCATACCATATTCTTCCTTGCAGATTCCTATAACAGGAGGTTGTTGTTTGCCTGAATATCAGAGTAGTGACAACAAGGCCCAATTTCTGGACTGTGAAATCTAACACTGGTGGCCAGAACTTGTGAGGGTACACTGTACTGTACAATGTACAAGTCTAGCCTTACCAAAGAAGGACTTAAAAAACAACACGCTGTAATGTATTTCCTGATCATTATACATTGTAGACATAGACCCCAGTTGATAATCCACATCCAACATAGCAGAGGTTTGTAGCGTTGATTGTCTTTAATTGATGCATTGTAAATCTAATTAAGTGCCTAAGTATTCTTTCTTTTTTTCAAAAGTAATTCAATAAGTTTTCATTGGAGACATACGATTGTAGCAATGTAGCACAACATAATATGAAAAGCATCCGTGTTTACAGCTATCAAGAACAGGTAGGGTACCTATTGAAATTTAGACTTACATGTACAACTGTACATACACATTGTACATAAAAATATGTACAGTATGTAAATGTTAAACTACAGTTTTGTACACATTAATTGTATGCAAGGTACAGCAGCCAGGTTGAATCTTGTGCATTGCATGCTGCATTTATACTGAACTTGCCTTACAGTAGTGTAGATGTACAACATGTAGGTCACCAAGTGTGGGCGGGAGTTCCTTGTATTGTGTGCGGCATTGTCACGTTTTTGGATGCTGCACACACTGACTCGCAAAAATTTAGTCTCCTCTGAGCAAAATAGTGTAGGAATACACGGGCATACGTGGTAATTGCGGGAGTGTCACGCACCCCAACAGTTAATACCACAAGTAGGACTGTACATGTACTGTACGTCTCATCACTAATGTTGTAAATCTTGAGGTTACCAAATCATTCTTTGTAATGAGACCATAATAACATCAAGTAATATAATCATAGCCATTATTAGAGTTGTTTGCTTGTTAGATTGGTCAAGATGCCGGAGTGCAGGAAACTTGAAAAGAAGTGGCAGTAAAAAGAGTCTATGGCACGTATTTTTTATTCAATAGTAAACCACAATGTTGACTCATTTCACCAATTTCTGGCTTTTTTGTTGTTGGTTTTGTGTGTGTGTGTGTGTGTGTGTGTGGTAATTTGGGATATTGGTCTGTAGTTATATACAGTGTAGTGTACAATGTACACTCTGTTGTTCATGGAGGTTCCTTCCACAGAGTACATTTTGTCTGTTCTAGAAGCATTCATCACTCAATATCCTGCAATGGTCAGCAAAAATCTTTAAAAGGCACTTCCACAATAATAACAAATTCTGACAACACTGCACATAATGAAGTTGACAGATGGATGTACCAGTTGTACAATGTACAAGTGTACATTTCCATGTTTTTCTTTGACTACAGTTCTCGTAGGATGTTTGTGAAAAAAAAAGAAAAAAGAAAAATCACCACCACAGAACCATGACACCAAACCATGCTGACATTACTGGAAAACCTATACTTACTACCGTACTGTATGAGTTGCACATGAACTATACAGTAAATGATGTTTTTAAGCCATTGTACAGTCTTTGACAAAGGCCACGGCATCTGTATTGTAGCACTATTTCAGAAAAAAAAAATTCTTTTACTTTAATAATGCTCCAATTCATAAATTTTTCAACATATCCACATAGTAGGTAGATAATCATGTCCGAAAAATGTAATGTCCGTAATGGCAAGCATTTTGTGTACCACATGATTCATACATGTAGTATCTACTTGTAATTAGACAATTTCTGAATGCACGCATGCATCTGGCAATATTTGTGGTAATAAATTCCTAAATGATGGCCATACTTCTATGGCAATGGCATCTTTGAGAAGCTGAAACATGTGACAATACATATCTACATGTGTACATTAAAACCTTACTAACCTATAAAAAAAAGGCCTTAAAATATGGACAATGGTGCTGATGTACAATTGTACTTTCATATGGTCAATGTAGATTCAGTATCTCAAATTCCATTGAATCAAATTGCGCCAAAATCACAGGATTTACTCAATAATTTATTTCCAATCCCTTGAATTTGATCCAAATTGGTCATTGGGAAATGTTGATATCAATGTAGACTTTCGTGTCGTCAATATCGATGTTTCCCAGTGACTGATTTCATCAGTTGGTTTCCCAATGATGGTCAACTCTAGTGCCCTCGATATTGACGTTTTCCAATGACCGTTCATCACGTTCAGCAGTTGGTTATGTCAACTAATATCAAGAGAAAAGGACTCATCGCGGGAGCTAAATATCAACGTGCCATGATTGTGGCAAGCTGAAGAAGTCGCAAGTCGCAGAGCAGAGTGGGAAATAAGCTATTAAATGTTCAAGTAAATCCTGACATTTTGGTGTAATTTGGTTAAGAAGAATTTCAGATATCAACATGGATACGAAAGTACATTGACGCCTTTTGACAACTGAATTGAAGTTAATTCTAGGTCACTCATGATTGTGATGTATGAATGATGTTGTTAGTGCCCATATAACCGCAGCAGCGACCCCAATACGTACCGTTACTACTGTATGTTTACAGCACCCCGCGCCGAGGTTAGTGCCCATCGCCCATATTTCTACTATCTAGTGGATTGTGCGTCTGCTGACCTATCTTTTTTTACTTTTACGGCTGCCTCCATAGACAATGTGAAGCCAGACACAGTCTCTGTAGAACATATCCCCGATAAGACAGACCAATCTTTCGGTCAAGACTGTGCATATGCATGGCTTGACAAACCCTGGCCCTACGACTTTGTAATTTAAGTTTACTGTAACAATAACTGGATTACCTCAATACAGTTCGGGAAACCCACTCACAAGGGGGGCCCCTCCTTATAAGTAACCCGTCCCCCTTATAAGTAACCCCGTCCCCCTTATAAGTAACCCCCGGGGCACCCCTTATAAGGAGTCTCCACGCTTTTTTGCAATGCAACGCGAAAATGAAAGGACTGCGGCAATTCGCTTGATTATGTCCATAAAGCTTCACAAGTTTCCTAGTTACTCACGAAATTTGAGCAAAATCGGTTTGAGGCATCATATCTAAAATCATAGATTTAAATGCGATGTCAAACGACCCATGCGAATGCTGAAATGCGAGCGATTACTGGCGTAAGTGTCGCCAGGCGCGGCGGCGCGGCAATGCTTGAGTGCAGACGTGGCGACTCAGTACATGTACTCAGTCGCCACGTCTGCACTCAAGCATTGCCGCGCCGCCGCGCCTGGCGACACTCACGCCAGTAATCGCTCGCATTTCAGCATTCGCATGGGTCGTTTGACATCGCATTTAAATCCATGATTTTAGATATGATGCCTCAAACCGATTTTGCTCAAATTTCGTGAGTAACTAGGAAACTTGTGAAGCTTTATGGACATAATCAAGCGAATTGCCGCAGTCCTTTCATTTTCGCGTTGCATTGCAAAAAAGCGTGGAGACTCCTTATAAGGGGTGCCCCGGGGGTTTGTTACTTATAAGGCCATATAGGGGGATGGGTTACTTATAAGCACGTATAAGGAGGGGCCCCCCTTGTGAGTGGGTTTCCCGAACTGAATACCTGATCAGCAATATCAAGCTACCAACGAGTATCATCTGCAAGAGCAAGAGATTAACCCAAATGGATTTAACGTGGAAGAATATTACAATATTTTACATCACAAACGTTGTTAGAATTAAAAGCATACCGCCTTGGCTATGTCGTTCAGCGCCTCATCCTCGGCGGTGTAAGCGCGACTGGTCTGTCGACTCCGTCGGCCGCCCGTGCTGGCCGGCGATGGGGTGCTCATGTTAGGCCCGCCCCCGACAGAACTGACGTCCACATCTACTTGAACTGCATCGACAGACATGTTTATCTGTGTGATAGATTCATTAAAATCCTTCAGAGTATGAGGCATTCGCGTTCATCAGTTGGTTACGTCACACACAAAACTTGCACACGGGTTTCATCCGATATGAAATGATGAATCAAAAAGGCATTCCAAGTGGAGTTTTACGTTTCATGTCGTAGTAACGGCAGGGCAGGGTACGAGCAGCTCAGTTTCCGTGTTTGGTCTCCTTCCAAGTGAAACCAGTATTTCTCTTCATTCACTGTGGCATATGCCATATGATAATCACTGGTACCAAGATGAAACGTTTCGCCGGTACTGTAAACCAGTAATATGCCAAAATATGCATTTATATTCTCCTAATTCAAACGTAAGGCCCACGTACGTCGTGCCATTTTGCAAGTAGTAAAACGGTTTTCCAGTCTCTTCCATTCGTTTATGTGTAGATGGTCCCAGTATACAGTTTTGCATGCACTTTTATGCCTGGCTAGGCGGCTGCTGTCGTGTGAGGGCCATGCATTTTGCACGGTTATCATTCACGGACGTACGTTCGCATTCCTTTGCAACACAAACCCATCTCACACGCCTATCCTACCTCTGTATGTGTGTGTACGTGTGTGTGTGTGTTCTAGTGCGGTGTGTAAGAACCCGGATGTCAATAATGCGCCATCTACGTTGGTCACCTCAAAATACCACCCCATGCTTTCTGGCATAGAGGACGCTTCAGCATCGTATATCATTATGCTCGGCATATTGTCTGTTTTTAGCATAATTCTAGCATATCATAACTGCTACAGAAGGGAAATCTCTAGGTATTTTGTGCACTGTGGTACCTAAGTGTGATTGGCTTTTTAATTTGTCAGCAGATTTGCTGACGAAATTGACAATAAAAAGTCGTGAAGACCAGTTTTATGTTTGTTTGTTTTTGTTTTTGGTTTGTTTGTTGTTTTTTTTTGTTGTGGTTTTGTTGTGTTTTTTTTTTTTTTTTTGGGGGGGGGGGGTTGATTTGCTGATTGAGATTGGGCACCACAGTGCGGCACCATAATACGATTGGGTACCACAATTTGTTTTATTTTTATTTCTATTTTTGCTTGTCAATCGATTGGATACCATAATTCGATGCAAAAAAGGAAAAAAAGTGCGGACCTTTTTTTTTGTGTGTGTTTTTTTTTTGTCAGCTGAGTAGGCAACTTAATCGGTTGACATGATGTGACACGTCATATTCGACATTGCTAGACAAACTTTTTCTTTTGCAAAAGATGGCGCTCAGAATATATTGTTTTTAACCTTCATATCCTAGCACATACTATAAGTTGTTCCCTGAACATAAAATCCTGAAAATAAAAGAGTTGTATTTATTTCAACTTGGTCAATTTATGTTAAATTACAACTGCAATTACATACCCAAAATATTTCACTCTTTATTTCACCGTTTGTAACAGCCACGTACATAATTATCACATGAGACAATCCAATGAATTTCATCTTCCCTTAGTGAGACCTGACACACTCAAAATACATTAATTATTGTTTATACGGGTGCTGTTCGTTATTCCGAAGGTTCGCTATTCCGAAGGTTCGTTATTCCGAAGGGTCGTTAATCCGAAACACGCAAATTCCCTATACGACCGACGTATACAGGTTCGTTAATCCGAAAATGAAAAAGGGTTCGTTAATCCGAAAATTTGTGGCGTTATTCCGGAGGTTCGTTAATTCGAAGATTGGTCAATCCGAAAATGAAATTCAGAACAACGAACCTTCGGAATAACGAATCTTAGGAATAAAGAGCGTTTGGAATATCGAACCTTCGGAATAACGAGCTGTAACCGTTTATACTGGACCCAGATTTTGGAATAGCTTAGATAATCATTTAAAAGAATCTGTTACATAATAATTGAAATATAAACTTTAAGAATATTTGCTTTCCACATAAATAAGTTAATTCCGTTCATGAAAAATCCCCATATTTTACTTGTCCTCGAGATTGTGTATGTCCACAGGGCTTTTCCTTTCCTTTCCTTTTCCCTTTCTTTCTCCATTCTTCCCTGCTCCTCTCTCCTCGTTCTTCGCTGTGTGTGTGTGCATTTTTCTTCATTTCTGTTATTTCTGCAGTGTTTTGTGTTGTTATTGTTGTTGTCGTTATTGTTTTGTGTGGCCGCGTGTATATCTTCTCTTTTGGTCACATTTTCCTGGCATGCACGGCCAAAATAATGTCTGTGCCATAATTCTACTATGTTATGATATCTTATATGTTTGCAGTCTAAAATCATAGTAAGTACTGTTTAAGTTTGTATTATTGTCTGCATCCATAATGAGCAAAGTTAATGTACAATGGTGTATAGATGAATTTAATATGATTATATTTTATTGGTATAACATATTGATCTTGTCGTTGTGTTCATTCCAGTGTTCCACGTCTTACAAGTCTGGCTTTTACTGGAACACTGTTTTCCGTCGTTATGATTACTTACTTTTATTTTGTTAGCATGACAAAGTGTGCATTGTTTTTTTTTTATGATATCATTCGTGCATAATTATACATTAAATTGTATTCGAAGAAACTGTCCTTATCAGATGAATGAAAGACAAATCGACAGCTTTTACCGCTTTGAATCATGTTTTATTTTTCTTTGATGATAGAAATAGATAAACTATTGAATTGAACAGAATTTCATGGCAAGTTTCAGGCCGTTTCAAGCACAATCCCGTTTTTTACACGTGTCTGCTGGTCACACTTTTGGGTGCCTTATGCATGGTGGTCACTGATCTCTTTCGGAGGTACACTATATTCATGTTATTCAGAGAAATAAGCAGCTAAAATTTTCATGAAAACAAAAACACTCAAGTAATGGAAGTCTTCACAGAGTAGCAACATTAGTCACGATTATGGCGTAGGCCTATGAATTTTCTTCAAATTATTGTCTCCCTCTGTACAGTAACAAAAAAAAAACATGAAATTTGTAATATATAGCCAGTGCTGATCTACATTCAAGCAAACATGTAGGAGTAAGTTTATCGTGTCATTGCTGGCAATCAGGGATAGCTTAGTGGTAGTGCCACTGGTACTACCAGGGAAGCAGTAGATCACAGGTTCGATTCCCGCTGGTTCCTTTTTCCTACACGTTTGTTGATAATGTAGATCAACAATGGCGATCTTAGAAATGTTATTTTTTACAAAATGTCATTATTTTGTACAAATATAAAAACTCATACCCAAAATAATCACCCTTCTGCATAATCTCTTGCTTTCATTTAGTCACGATTACTTTGCAAATAATGAGATGAAGACCTTAATGGTGGCATTGCCTCACACGATGACATTATAGGAAACGCTTATACCTAAAATATTTCCGTGTGTGAATTGAAATCACGGGGAATCATCGGCTGACAAAGCACAAAAAAAGAAAAAAAAAGAAAAAAAAAACAGGCTTCAACGCAATTTTCTGGTGCCATGCACTATATACAATAAAGAATAGGTGTGCGCCCGGTGCGCCCCAACCCCCGGATCCGCCACTAAAAATTGTAGCAGTATAACAGACAATCATATAAAAAAATACCTTCTCTATGCAGGATGGTCTCTTTAGCATCATGCAACTGCTCTACCAGAGGGCCCTGTCATCTTCATTTAGCGTTGCCAGGTAAACACTCGTGGGTCCAGACGGACATGCTGGGTTAAAAAAGATATTTTGGTCAGGTGTGGATACATGTCTATTGGCACTTGATGATAGGATTCGAACTTCGGACCTTCGAGTGAACTGAAAGGGGCCCTGAAATCCAAATGCATGTTGATTTGTGTTGTTTAACAAAAGACATTGAATGCACCTTCCCTTGACTCAGTATAACTTGCATGTTCCCTCGCCATGTCTTTTGTTAGTCACACTAATATCACAGAAACATGCAAGTTATGCTGAGTCGGGGGGGGGGGGGGGGAGGTGCATTCCAATGTCTTTTGTTAAACATTTCAGTACTTCAGCAATGATTGACAGATGAGGTCATCTGAGGAATATTGGTTTAGAAGGATTTTTTTTTTTTTTTTTATGGGCGTTCCCAAGTAATCTGAAGAAAAATATAAGAAAAAAAAATCGTTAAAAATATATGGAATGTTTCTAGATATTCGTTTCATGGCAAAAGTGATGTTGAGGGTATTATCAAATCAACACAAATCAACATGCATTTTGATTTCAGGGCCCCTTGAAGTCTTCTCCACTTCGCCACACTGCATGCAGTGCACAATCTCGGTCATTCTACTAAAAAGAATAGTAGTGCGTGTATTTGCATATATTATACAAGATATAGGCCTATATATTAAAACATTATGTGTGTATATTATGAGAGGCAAATTTTCGAAAAACGAAAAGCCCCTCCGGGAAATAAATAGGCTGGGAAGGATCATATAGATAAACATGGAGGCAATACAAAAAAAAAATAGAATAAGCAAAATAAAAATGAATGAATAGATGGTTGGTTATATTCCTTTAAAGATGTAAACTACGAGCACATTTATCAGTGAGTAAAATGAACAACATACTGTGGAATAATCAATTTATAAATTCACAAAATAATTGAATGCTAAAGTGAAATCATATAATAGAAAAGATATTTTGTGTTATCACGTCTCTTTCTATTTGTTTCATTGTTGTTTGATTGTTTTTTTAATCATAAATGACATGCACAATCATACCTGCTGTATCATTTTATTTGATTACTAACTCATCATCTCAAATAACACTCTATTATACAACGACCAAAAAGTTTGACGAATGTGACCGTATGACACTGTCGCAAACGTATATGGGGTAAACGCCACCAACGGTGCAGGGTAAGAGAGTAATCTTTTGTCATTACATTACCAGTAAAATTGCTCGCTGGAACATGCAGGTTACCTTAAAATACGCTTGTATGTGCATAATTAAACTAATGTGATATCATAACATAATATGAATTATATGCTTGCATTGTTCATAATTATACACGTATACTGAAAAAGTGAAATTGTCTATGAATCATTATTTTGGCTGATGACACATTAATCATCTGCTATCATTGTTATCAGTGGCTTCTAATCGATTGAAATGGGCATTGGGTGTGACTGGCAGGAGTCCAATGATTTTGTGGCAGAGAGTAATAATATGACATACTGAAAATCACTGTCTGGGGAAAACGATTATAGTCTAGCATTACCTGGCTTTCGACCAATCAAAATGTAGCATGCGGTGTTCATGTTGTTTTGTGTCGGCTGTTTGTTTGCATACATCTTGTAACTTTAGAATTTCGAGAATGACTTTCCATGGTAACTGAGATGACTGAATACTGTCATGATTTCCTGTACACTTGCGATTAGGGTGAGGATACAAAAGACACGCATTTAAATGGCATAAAAACGTTCGGGGAAGCGCATGTTTTAAAAACATGCGTTTTTTAAAACATGGTTTCATTGCGATGATTTCGTTGCAATCATTACCGCTGTTATTGTTTATTTATACTACATGTGTACTGCTACTACTGTTCTATTATTTTCACTGCCAGTGTATGTCATAATATTCCAGCTCCGTTACAGTGAATGTCATGTTGCTGTCTATATTCCGTTTGATTTTCTTTTGGCTTTCTTTTCTTTTGTCTTGTTTTTATGTTTATTGTTAAGTGGTTTTATGTATTGTTTATTCCGTTCAAATGTTTGCAAATTGTTTGCTTTTTTGTTTACGTCCCAAGCCCTTGAAAAAGACCTGTTCCAGGGTCAAAAGCTTGTGAGCATTAGAAGGCAAAGTGAACATCCTGCAATGGCTGCTGCAACGTCTGCCAGCAGCCATTTTTCCTCCGTCGCAATTATATATATATATATATATATATATATATATATATATATATATATATATATATAATATGTTTATACATTACTGAGCACACGGAGCGTAAGACAGTCATTTCTGTACGAATATGACCTCTCTATTGATGTCCCATCCAATCATATTTTTTCGTCGATACCCCTCCATCGTATCTTCATACATTAGTAAGGATAATTTCATCTGAAACTACAGAAAGTTGTCCATTTTATATCCTGTCAAATTAATGACCAATTTGAACACTAAACACTATAGATGATATAGGCTTAAGCTATAGATAAAACTTTCATCTGAGATTTGAAAATCTAAAAAAAAAATGAACTTCTCAGTGTGCAAGTTCCTACCAAGAGTAAAATTGGAAATATACTTTTATTTGAATTGAAATGAAAACATTGAAGGATCAAACATAATTATAGACATTAGTACCTCATCTAATCGCTATACATGCCCTACATTGCAACTGCAACCAATATTACGAGTATGTGAAAACATGTATTCACTCTGACATCTTAGAATATAAGTATAATTTCTGATAATTTTTATTTGAATTTAATGAAATATTCACTGTTCTGTTTATCAAACATCTCTTAATAAAAGTCAATTTGAACAGATAGGTGTCTCTCCTTTTCAACAATGTATTAATGACAGCCGTATCTCTAGTCTAGAAATGTCCCCGATTAATGCGTCAATAGTAGTCAGTATAGTTCTGTAGTAGTGATAATACGCTATTACAACACACACAACACAATCATAGAAAGAGAAAGCGACTGGACGTGTCCGGAAAGTAGAATGTAAAGAGAAAGAGAGAAAAAAAAACATATAGAAAGTCTTTATTCATTAAAAAGCTTTACAGATGTTATTTCTCTCACTTTAGGCTGAATTAGTTGGCTGTCATCATATTATGATTTAATATTGTCTGAGTGTGATAGAATCTTTTCACCTGATCCATGGGTAGCATGTACAGCTCTATCAGGGGGCATAGTAATCATTACAGCCATTAGGTACCCATGGAAACACCTTGGTCAAGCGGGACTCAGTGGGTATAACAATCCTATCCAAGGATGCACGGGACACGCGGAGCCGAATCTGAGACCTCTGAATGGAAAGTTTAGAGATCTATCTGACATACACAGGGCCGGCGGCGCCGTGGCGCCGTGTTTTTAAAAATGGAAGGTGGGGGGGGGGGGGGAGGGAGCAGTTTATATTTCTGGTGCCACTTCCGGGTTTCATCAGCTGACAATTTTCTGGTACAACTTACGGGGTCATACAAAAAAAAAAAAAAAAAAACCTAACCACATTTTTCTGGTGCCACTTCTGGCATTAAAAAAAAAAAAGTGGGGGAGGGGGCAAGTGGTTATATCCTATGAAGGCTATTCTTAACAGTGCTGGTGAGAAAAAAAAAATATCGAAAGTTTTAGTGAGCCCTTCAAGCTTCTGTCGTTTCTGTTGCTGATCACGTATTACGATGTCTCGTGTTAATTTGGGAATTAGCTCCCGGTCATCGTATGAGCGCTTTCCTCAACGGCAGGTTGCGGTCGGACAGTTCCGCCCACCTCTCCGAGTACGGTGTCCGCGTCTTCAACCAGTAACGTCAAGGTAGACGAGGACGCCTCCCGGTCGCGACGGGCTGTGACGTCGTCCATGACCGCCGCGTCGCCTCGCTTCCTTCGCATCAAGCACCCGTAGATGTTGCTGCGCACGCGCGGGTTGGCGCCAACGTAGAGGAAAGGGTTGAGGGAGACGAGCACGCAGAGAAGCACGAGAGAGGCTCGTTCCATGATTATGTAATAGCGGTCCTCGAAGAACGCGTGATGGTAACCAAAGATAGCTACAATGGCTCCCGCCATTTCCGTCACGTGATAGAGACCCCAGCCGAAGACAAAGGCCACGGTGACCGGAGAGCTGAGGGAGAACAGGTGCATCTGGATCCGGCGGGAGTCATTCCGAACACGGGGTGGTGGTCGGTGGTTAGGGCTGGATGATGCGTCTACTCTTAGCTCTGGAATGTGACGGCTCGCCCACTTCCGCCTCACCGACACTTGGCAACATACGATGACGACGAGTGGGCAGACATAGAGGGCGACAAACTGGAAGATAGTGATCGCCAAATAGTCGCTCGCTTCAATGCTGAAGGCGGTTTTCAGTCCCAGCGATATGCCAATTAGCAGCCCCCCTGTGGATGAGAATTGGAATTCCAGTACTTACTCGGTGGTGCATACAGATTGCAAATATTGAGGAACATACAAATATGAAGATAAGCTTAGTACAAGTCGACGGGAATGACTGTCGTGAATTTAGGTTCACGGTCATTTTTCTGAGTTTGAATATAAAAACAGACAAAAATATAATGTCATTTTCAAATGGTTAGAGCATCATCATCAATAGAGAAAAAAAGAAATCTTTTCAAGGATACTGCCTTCGTTGCAAAACAAGAAGTATCACTGAATATGTTCAAATTTCCCGCTTTTTTCACAAACTTTAATTTCAATGATTTATCAGATTGATGAAATCGATGTCTCTGTTTCTGTTTGTTTTCTGTCTAAACTGTTCGTATGTTGCAGAGTGAACCTCCCCAAATCGCCATCGCCATTAAAGGAAACCCAAACCCAAAGAATAATATAGATTGAGTGAGAGCAGCAACATAAATAGAACACATCGGCGAAAGTTTGAGGAAAATCGGACAATCGATGCAAATGTTTTGACTTTTCAAAGTTTTGGTGTTGGGACTGCTGGATTAGGAGACTACTAGAGGTTATGACGTCATGTGTGGACAACAATATAAATAAAATATAAAGGGAATTCCACAAAAATTCACTTTTCTAGCATAATGAAAGAGCACTTGACTAAACCGTTTTCAAAAAGCGGGGGGAATAATTGCTACCCTGAACATATTATGTCAGTATCAAGTTGATGGTACGTGTAATTTTCATGAAAAATGATTTTTTTGTGTGTGTGTGGAATTCCCTTTATATTTTCTTTATTGTTGTCCACACTTGACACGTGACGCCATAACCTTTAGTAGTCTCCTCATCCAGCGGTTCCAACACCAAAACTTTAAAAATTCATAACTTTTGCATCGATTGTCCGATTTTCCTCAAACTTTCACTGATATGTTCTACTAATATTGCTGTTTTCACTCCATCCACATTTCTCTTTGGGTTTGGGTTTACTTTAACTTGATGTTGGCGCAGGAGTTGAAAATGGTATGCTATAGGACGAACAAATAATTTCTCTCTCTCATATCTGAATAAGCATGCTCGTGGTTCACTATAGATAAGTTTTTCGTAGATGTTCATACACGATATCTACTTTGGATAACTTGATAGGCGTTTCGAAGAAATATGACACAGATAATTATTGTATTCAGTGTCTGATTTACTCATTAGTAGGCCTAATAGTCTCAGAAAATCTACAGGAAGTATAATCACGGTAATATTGAATAAGGAAGTATGTAGAAATAGAAACAGCTCCTATCAGAAAAGCAACAAAGAAAGACATGAAATACAAGTATTCCGCAGTATATTAACAAGTCAGCGGTCTTTCAAGTATAACATTATTTTCTTCGAAATGGGATGTGTGCTCACGAACGCTACAAAGTTCCTCTAACGAACAAGCAGGTAGTTGTGATTACTGTCTTAAAATGATTCCGAGTCGTCGTTTCGTCACAATTTAGAATTATTACTCACTTAGGGGTCATTCACAATTATCAACATTTTCACAAGTGTACAAACCATACACTTTTCAAGACCCCCCCCCCCTCCCCCCCAAAAGTGTACGAAGAAAATGTTGATTTTTTCCCCCACATTTTATAGCTACGGTCACAAAGGTCCTTGCGAACGCCGTACGAAGGACTAATTTGTACAGCCACAATGGGACAAAAATCATTCGTATGGCGTTCGCAGGGCCATTTGTGACCGTAGCTTTATTTTCACTGTGTTCAGTTCTTGCTTGGTCTGTTTTTTTTTCCAGTTTGTTTCCCTCCTTAGTTCTTGCTTGGTCTGCCTTTCTTCAGTTTGTGTCCCTCCTCATCCTGGTGCTTCAGCAGTCGATACCGAGTGGGATACTTCTGGTCACACACTGGGCATCTGTGGCTGGCCTTGTCCTGATTGGCATCCCTCAAAGCACGTACTCCACCGTGGATCAATTTGGTGTGCTTCTCTTCATCGGCTTTGCTGGTGAAAATGTATCTGAAAGTAAAGGAAAGAGAAGGCCACATTAGTTTCTGTATTTAGAGCACAAGATCAGGAGGGCAGAAATATGCAGAAATAATGTGCCCATGGGGCAATTAATACACTGCTGGGAGATAGAAGTGTAATAATTTGAATAGCCACAGCTAGGATGAAAAAGTCACTATTATAAAATTATATATATCTGCAACAACATATTCTTCAGTCACAGTGTAGGTTACTGATTTCCAAAATGTGGTAGCCCACTGGGTTTATTTTAAAATGTAGAGCAACCACACAGTTCTGTACTATGTTCATGTATTTCAGGGCAAATCTCTTCTGTGATGGCTGGGCTATATTAAACACATAGAGTTTATTATTGCTTTGATTTTTTAAAACTCTTTCGCCCCTGTTGTCCAATGGTCTATGCATGTATTGTATCAGTAGCAATTCAATTTTTATTCCAAATATAAAAAGGAAATGAATGAGCAACAACAAAAAATGGAGAATATGAAAGATATTGAATACATGTACAGTATAATTATATTGTTTTGAATTGTGTAATTTTAACTTGTGGAAAAATGAACTCGAAATGAATAAATGAGCAACAAATAAATTGAGAATATGAAAGATATTGAATACATGTATAATTATATTATTCTGTATTGTGTAATTTCAATTTGTGGAAAATGTACTTGAAATGAAAATGAGCAACAAATAAATGGAGAATATGAAAGATAATGAATACTTGTATAATTGTGTTTAATATTTCATATTGTGTTTATATTTTGATTTGTGGAAAAATTAACTTGAAATGAACTTGAAATGAACTTGAATGAGCAACTAACTAGGAACTTTAGTCCATATTTCAAGATTGTATAGACTTCTGTGTTCTGTGAAAACACACCAGTGCAGAGAAAATAAAACTAGTGGTGTGCTGAGAAACCTATTCAAAAATGAACTATAGATCACTGATATCATATACAGTGTCTTTTATTCACACTGCATATGACATTAAACAGTAGTAAGTAAAGAAAAAAATTTATTAGAAATTATATGCAGCACAATAATCATACCTGCAGTGAGTGCAGCTGCGAGCTTCAAAGTTCTTCAAGTGCTGATCTGGACTACTGAAGGCCAACGATCTTTCCAGCTGGCGGAGTGTCTTGTAATGGCCTGGGTGTTCAGGGTCAGGGGTTATTGGAGGGAACAGCCATTTGTCACCACTTGGCATCTTCCACACTTTTGAAGCCCGGACTCCATCTTCCATGCACTTACATGTGCTTTCTCCACAACTGCCCTTGCGGAAGCACACAAAGCCACTTCTCCTGTCCATATGCGCAGAGATGTACTTCCACTCATCATGGGCCTCAGACAAATCTGAAGACTCCCGGATTCCACGTAGACTGGAGTGGAACATGTTCCGAACAACAGTGTATGTCCCATTTTCATCACCTGCGTTGGGTAACACAGCTTTAGAAGTGATCCTGAATCCATCGTGGACTCTCCCATCCCAGTACATGTTCAGACGGTTCAGAGCATTTTCGAACACAATTGTCTCCTTTTCCAACTTCTCGTCAGGTGAAATACTCTGAAGAGCAGGTGGAACCGTCTCACCTGGCAGGCATGCCGGGAGAGACACACCTGCCAGAAACTTCGACAATGGAGACCAGAGGTGCTCAATTGGATTGTAGCGAGAGAGACCAGCTGGCATGCACGTACTGATCAACATGTCATACTTTCCCTCCTTCCAAAGCTTACCAAGGAAGAATTCATTCAGATTCGTTTTAGGTGTCCAATCTGGGCCGCCGTCAGTTACAAGTACCAAGATGGGCTTGTCTAGACTGGGATTGTCCTTCATTATCACTTTCAGATCATTCATATGGTCTTCGATAGTTGTGGAAGTGTTTTTCACAGTCCGATTGAAAACCCAGAGGGGACCAGTGGAAGGGACTTCCACCACATCTCTGCCACATTTGTCCTTAGTGCTTGGGGCTTCAGCCTCTTTCATCTGAAGTTGCAGGTAGCCATCAGGTTCGATTAGATAGCCAGGGACTGGAAAATCATGGTCAGCATAGTGTGGGGTATCATCGCCAGGAAAAAATGTTCTCAGCTGGTGGTATCTGGACACAGCTTGTCCTCCAATATGGATCTTGGCCTTGCTGTCACATGAAAATGCTACACATTCATCTGGATACATTGCACACATCTGTCGCACGTTCGAGACAGTGGCAAAATATTCATGTGCATTTGGATTGTCTTTGCTGACATCACATGACTTCGTCCCAACACGTATATCAAGTGCGTCCTTGTGTCTGGCAGCTTCCCTTGAGTTGACTCTTGCAGGCTTCATCAAGTAGTACACTTTCGTCCGCGATATAGTATCCAACCCCTCCACATTTTCCAGAAGGTGTTTGCGGACATCATCGAGGGTGACTCCACAGGAGGTTGCAGTCCCAGTTCGCCTGCGTATGTGTGCACCAAAACCATGTAGCTGTACAAAGTTCATCATCACATCAAGCAGCTGTGGGTACTTTTCTTGCAGTGGTGTTTGTCCTGATTTCTGATAGAAAAAATGCCATCTTCTGAACCATTATCTGACTGTTGCGTGCTTGGCAAGTCCTCGGTCTTATCAACAGAATCCAGGGTTAGGACCTCATACACAAGATTGGGTCTGAATACCAACTCAACATAGTCTAGAAGAACGTAATGTCCCCCTCTGGCAACACACAGCAATGGAAACATATCCAAGAGTTCATCAACAGCATTCTTGAGTTTGTCGTCTGTCAACTTGAAATGTTCAGCTAAAACATGGCCTGGTATCCCCAGCATGTCAGAGCGATGGCACATGTCCTTTAGGCTAGGGAATGAGTACAACTGCATAGCATTCAGTGGATCGAAGAGACTTTTGTCCCCATTGGATTCCATTTCGGTAATTTTCTCTACAGCTTTCTCCCAACTAAGGCCTAGAGAATTCCCGGCAAGCAGTTTATATTCAGAGTTGCCCGTCAGCCGATTGAACCTCCTGGCATTCTGTGCTCGAACACTAGCCTGCAGACTGTCAATTGCTGTTTCTAGGGCAGTCTTTGCATTGAACAGAACAGGAAGCATTTCCAGCATTTTCGTCAGTTTCTGCTGACAGGACTTAAGCTGGAGACCAAGATTCCCGCTTACTACTTTTAGTTGCGCAAGCTGTGTCAAATGGTGCGACAGTTCACTGATACTGGACTCTGCCTTCTGCTGCCTTTGTGAAACAACAGAACCTTTCTTCACAAAAATTTGCTGTTTCTGCCACGAAGCAACTAGAGGGAAATAATCTATAGCTGAAGCCGACACTGACGTCAGAGCTCTCATAAATTCTGGATGAGATTTCACGTCCTCAGTGAGTAGTTCCGTTGAAGAGATTTTCAATTTTTGACAGAGGAATGATACAGCAGTTATTTGTCCATCCAAAATGTGATTTTGAACTGTGCTTGTATTCATCTGAGAAGAACCAACCGTTTCCTCTGGCACCTGAACTGTCACAAGAACTGGCTCTTTTTCTGGATGGCCATTGTCATGCAAATCTTGATCCACAGTTGCTGCCTGAAATAAAGACAAATCATGTTCAATGTTAGTTTTTGAAAGTGGGTCAAACATCAAGGTCAAGGGTCAAAAGTAAAAAAAAAAGTTTTGGTATAATGTGCAAGGTCTTGCTGCTGGTCATATACAATATGAAAGCCATATCTGCTCACATTCAAAAGTTATGACCAAGGTTAAAGCGGAATTAAACCCACCTATGTGCATTTTTATTATATGCAGAAAAATCAGAGAAAGAAAATGGTGAAAGTTTGAGCAATATCAGATAATCCATTCAATAGTTATCAATTTTCAAAGTTTTACCAAATCTGCGTAATGGCCACCTAGGGGATCCTTGAGTTGGCCACTGAGCCAATTTCTGTGATATGGACAACTCTCCATTCGTTTTGTACACATATTTTCACAATTTTTTTAATCAAGAGTATACATTTCCCCCTTGCTTGTTATTCTTATTCTTGCTTATTCTGTCCTTTCATAAAAATGAAAAATAGTGGTAATCTGTGTGGAGAGTTGTCCAAACTCTAATACACTGATATTAGGAGAGTTGCCAAAATCAAGGATCCTCATAGGTGGCCATAACGCAAATTCTTATAGCAAAACATTGAAAATTGATAACTTGAAAAGATATCCGATTTTGATGTATAAAAAAAAAAATCACCATTTTCTTTCTCTAATTTTTCTGCATATATATATTGAATGCAGATAGATGTCCGAGTTTAATTCCCCTTTTTATAAAAAAACATATTGAGTACTTGACCACACCAAGATGTTAAAAAATTATTAAGAATTATGTACCAAAAGAAAGAAAAATATTCTGTAAAATATGAGCCCTCATTTGTCACAGTCATATGTTAGAATGGCTCGCAGGAATTTTTTAAAGGCAACATAAGCTGCTAATCCTTAAAATTGGCAACATTTAAAGATTCAAAATCACTATTATAGGTGCAAATTCGCAACTTTATATATTGGAAAGGATTGCCAAGTGTTCATATTTTTATATTGTCTACACAAATCAAGTTTCACTGAATTGTAATGAAATTAGAAAATATTTGTTGCCAATTTGATATTCATTTCCAAATGAGATGTGGTCTTGTACTCTGTGGGTTCAAGTTTCTGTGAGACAGACAGACAGACAGACAGACAGACAGAGTGGCAGACGGATGCATGAATAACGTTCCCTTCCTTTCCTGAAATAAAGCAGGAAAAGCAAAAAGAAAAAAAAAATACCCGAAATCAAATGTGCAGTTATTGGCTATATCGTGTTACTGGTCTCCAGGGACTACAAGGAGTTTGTGCCAACAATTCCTACGACTCTTTCAACTTCATTTGTACTTCAAATTTGATGTCTTAAAAACACATTAATTTTTTGTTGGAATAAAGCATACATGTAATCATTGCTCACAGAGCAAAAACATTCAACAATGCTGGTTTCGAACCCCCAATGCATCGACGAGCATAAAAATCGCTGCCCTCAATTTTAATATTGAGCTGTGCGAGATTCGCTGCCAGGGTGGGGTTGTCTACAAATATACATATCATCATTATGAATTGCGCACTGGCCGTGCACAGGACTCATTCTATTCAGATTTTTGTGTATTCATCTGTGCCACAGAAAGAATTGCCCGCCAGTGCCGTATGTTGTCCCTGGTCACATTTTCACGATAATGCCTGTTTGTTCAATAATCATGGGGGCTGAAAGTGGGGATATTTTTTTATTACAATAGATCTCTACTTCTCTTGAAAAAGAGATCTGGTAGCTCCCAGCGACTAATCATAAAATTTCTAGGATGACAATATGTGCACACTACACGCCACCGTGGTGCACGGCGGCACCTTTTCCAACTTTCAAATCTTGTTCAAACAAATCTAGATCTAGATCTATACCGTATGTACACGGGAGAGAACTGGGCCCCACAACATTCAGCTCAATAAAATTAAGTTTTTCTTGCTATTGCAAGAACAATCAACAGCTTCAAAAACCCATAAACTATTCCTGGATTTTGGTATTAGCTGTTGATTATTCTTGAAATAGGAAGGAGAACTGAATTTCGAGTTTACCAAGGCCAGGGGGCCCCGAGTTCTCCCCTGTAAACGGTAGACATTACTGGTTGATCTATTACTTAGACTATTCTAGATATGTAGGCAAATTTTCCTAGAAATAGTTTGATTTTAATTTGTATCTGAATATTTTCTACATTAATGCAATTTATGATGGTGGAATATGAATTCAAATGAAATCTCTTACTTCCTCAAAATGGTCGTAAAGTGCGGCAAAAGTCATTAAAAATTGTGCGCAGAGTAATAATTGAGCGGGGCTGAGCCAGCCGCACCGCCGGCTGAGCCCGCCGGCCAGTAGCGCCGGGCGGCTGGGCCACCGGTCCGTGTTGCACTCCCAGTCCCACACTCTACAGCCTGCTTCAGGCCTGCTTCATAATCGGGGTAATTCTTCGGCATGTAAACATTGAAATACAAATTGCCATCAAAATATATGATAGAAAATCTGCCTACATACCAATAGAAAACAATTTATACACGAATCTCAAATTTTACTGAAATTAGTTACCTTTGGAACGACTTGGAAGAACGATTTGATCGTCCCCTTCTGATTTTTAACACGCTCCATCTTCAGCAGGGCTTTGTCCAGAACTTCAGTGAAGAGAACACATTGCGTAGACGCAGTGCGCCACAACTTTTGACCTTCCAACACGGCATCTGCTCGTTTCCGGTGCTCATTCACAAACACAAAAGCATTTATGAAGTTCATATATTTGTTAACGGGATTTTTGTGAACAATGCACCCTCGCTTAAGGAGGAATTCTGTTAGATTTTCCGGGTCAGTAGGTCTATTGTCCCTATTGTTCGCCATCTTTGACATTGTTTCCACGTACGTACGTACGCGCACATTTTTCTACATAATAATATAATATACCTAGATACCAAAGATCGCATGCGCGCGTATATCGACTACGCGAC
Source organism: Diadema antillarum (assembly GCF_040938485.1). Lineage (NCBI taxonomy): Eukaryota > Metazoa > Echinodermata > Echinoidea > Diadematoida > Diadematidae > Diadema > Diadema antillarum. The sequence continues at coordinate 232,542 of NW_027271534.1, forward strand.
TTTCGGTGGCACAACTCACCAACCTTGAACATGAAGAAGGTGCGTAACTATGCATTCTTCACTCGCTGTTTCATTTCGGATCCAAAGTCGGTGATTCGTGTATTAACCGAAAGTCGTGTAGTGTGCGGGGGCCTAAGATAGCTATCTCTCGGTCATAAAGTGAAACGATGCCGCGAGAAATTGTGGGATTTTGATGGAGTGCGCGAACTATTCGGTCAGCGTGGAAAGTTTCCAGCGAGACGAGAGGCCGGGCCCGTGATCAGACGGGATGGGCGCGAGAGTATGGATCGACATTTTTTATAATTTGAAAAGCGTACGCCGGGTGCTGACCCCCTCCCCCCCAGCGTACGGTTTGTACGCTCGTGAAAATGTTGATAATTGTGAACGGCCCCTTATGCCTATAATAAAATTAAAACTTTGTTATTTTCCGTGAATGAGCGAGAAAGGTGTACCAGTATTCCATGTACCAAGGGAAAAGAATCACAAGAAGAAAAAAAAAAAGCAAATGATTGTTCATTTAAAACACACACACACACACACACACACACACATTCCTTAAAATTTGGCGTTCAGGCAGAATAAGATTAAATTTACATGTTCTTCATTTCATTTCATTTCATTTATTTCATTCTTTCTTTCTCTTCGGCAAACACAACACGAAAAGAATGAGAAGATATAACATAGGCATTTTCGACTTTACATGATAGAAAATGGTTAACAAATGCAAAATTATACATGCATACCGGCAAAATACAAAGTTATGTCTGGAGAAAAAAAAAAGAATTGAGAGGTCCACTGAAAAGCATGCTTGTAAACTGTGAACCACTCAACGGATTCTTGTGAACATATCATTTGTTTACAAAGACAGGACAGAACAAGACAGGAGAAACACAACGACCTTACATGACTAGACAGAAGGGCATATCATTGAAAGTAATGAAGCACAAAAGAATAATGGAAAGAAAGGAAAGAAAGAAAACAGGAAATGAAAGGAATAGACAACACGCTGAACATCGGGATCGGAAGAGGGAATTGAGGTGCTTCAGAGCTCGTGCAGCTGAGCAAAGTTTATAGAATACAAATAAGATAATGTAGAAAAATACACAATGATGATTTCAATGATTGCCGATGAACCCTTAGGTTGTAGAGACAAGCTAAGTAATGAATAGTATATATCTTAGTATGAATTCAACAAAAAAAGTTTCAACTTCCGCTTAAACGAATTCAAAGATAAAGAATTTTTTATATCACAGCTTAAAGAATTCCAGAATCTAGGGCCAGTGTATATAAATGTATTTTGAGCCAATAAAGTTCTCAGAAGGGGCAAATGAAACTCATTAGATCGCCTGGTGGGATGATTATGAAAAGATTGATTTCGTGGAAACATTGAATTGAAAATGCTGGGAAGTGCATTTGTGTTATGATTAAACATAAACTGACCCAGCTGAAAGAAAAACAAATCTTTAATCTTTAAAATCTTATATTTAACAAATAATGGATCTGCATGGGAACGTGGTGAAACGCCACTAATGATACGAATTGCCTTTCTTTTTTTGTAATAACAATAGTTTATCTAATAAAGTTTGATGGGCACTACCCCATGCTAAAATTCCGTAATTAAGATAAGGTAATATTAATGAAAAATACAACGTCAACAAAGAGGACAACGGGAGATGAGATATAAGTCTATTAATAATACCAATATTACGCGAATTTATTTTACTAATATTAATAATATGGGGCTTCCACGAAAGTTTATCGTCCACTGTGATACCGAGAAAACTTGATGTCAGACACACGTTCTAAATGAACGTCATCAAAAATGATATCTGTGCGTAAAACTTTTATAGACTTACTGAATAACATATACTTAGTTTTCTGAAGATTTAGTGATAATTTATTGGCTCTTATCCATTGATTCACTTTTTTAAATTCAGAATTGACAGTATGGACAAGAGTAATTGGATTTTGGTGGGAGAAAGAATATCTAAATCATCGGCAAAAAGTATAAAAGAAAGTATGTCGGATGATCTGCAAAAATCATTAATGTAAATGATAAAAAGTAAAGGTCCTAATATACTATACCCTGAGGGATTTAATGACTTCAAGACTAGAGCTGTGCTCGTTCAAAAATACATATTGTTTTCGGTTTTGCAGGTAACTCCTGAACCACTCCACGGCCTTCCCTCGTATACCATAATGAGACAATTTATGCAGTAAAATTTCGTGATTAATTGTATCGAAGGCCCTGGAGAAGTCCAGGAAGATATCTATAGTGTGTGCGGCGTTATCAATAAACTTCAAAAGAGCATGAATAATGCTGTGTTTCTGACGAAACCCAAATTGGGAATTCGTAAAAACATTATAATAATTAAAGAATTTAATCGTTCTGGTGAATATCAATTTTTCCAAAACTTTAGATAAAGATGAAAGTAAAGAAATAGGTTTATGATTTCTTATATCAAAACTGTCTCCTTTTTCAAATAAAGGAAAAACCTTAGCAATTTTTATACAATAAGGAAAAACACCATGTAATATGGATTTATTAAAAATATGAAAAAGTGGATCAGCAATAGAAAATATAATTCCCCTTATAATAGAATTACTTATATCATCATAACCGGCACTTCGTTTATTATTCATTGCAATAACAACGTCTATTATTTCATATTTCGTAGTTGGAGCAAAGAAAATAGATCTGGGATTGGATTGACCTCAAAATTTTGCAAAATGCGTATCAGACTGGGGTACTTCTTTTGCCAGAATCTCTCCAATCATTGAAAAATAAGAATTAAAGATATTTGCTATGTCACCAGAATCTTCAAAAATTTTGTTATTAAATCTTATTTTTGTAATATTCAGTTTCTTTTTTGATATATTCATGGCCTGCTTTAATATCTTCCATGTATTCTTTACATCATGTTTATATTTTTCTAACTGAATCATGTAATATTTCCGCTTTTCCGATCTTATAACCTTAGTCAAAATATTCTTATATGATGTATATTTATTCTTTGACTCCTCAGTTTTTTTTCATTTTGAATTTATAATATAACATATTTTTCATATTAATTGAACGGAGGAGAGATTTCGAAATCCATGGAAGTTTAGGGGATGTTTTATAATTAACTGACTTATCTTTTAATTTGGGAATATAATCATCTGAATGTTTATTAATAATCTCCATAGAATTATCAAATGATACATTAACATCATCATTATCACAAACACTTGACCAATCAACCCTATCTAAGCTAGCACCAAGACTAGCTAAATTTTCCGGTGTGGAAAATAAAACTTATTAACCGAATGCTTGAGATCACAACATGTCATAATTGGAAAGTGATCGGTCATATCGGATAAAATTATAGAAGAATTCAAAACTTGTAAAGAATTAGTAAAAATATTATCAAGGAGGGTGGCAGAATAATTTGTAACACGTGTAGGTTTGGAAATTAATGGCAAAAAAGAGGATGACAAAAATAATTCAAGAAATTCTTGTGACGTATTATCATCACTCTTAATCAAATCAATATTAAAATCACCCATTATATAAATACATTTATTAACAAAACGAGGGCTTTTTAATAAATTTGTGATACTATCTAATTGTTCTTATTCTTATTGTTCTTCTTCTTATTGTTTTTCTTTAACTCTGAACGGATAGAGGTGTTTACCGGATTAAAGTAATGGTAGAACTTTTTGACCATGTTTTTGCTTATCATGATTTATCAGCAATTTATGATGATATATATCATTTTCATCTTCATAATAATGTCTATAAAAAAACTTCATTTTTTAATAAAATTCTTGATAAAGACACACTCAACTGCATGTAGGATCTAATTAGCACACTGTATTCAAATGTGTTGTCTTAAATCGGTTTCGTCATTATTTCGTCGTTATATGGACTAAAAACTTTGGTTTAGTTATTGATTTCATGTGTTACCTGTTCATGCAGTCATCTATTAATGCTTTGAACAGTATTTTGGTGATTTTATTACTCTTTAGTCTAGCATTGATTTGCATTGTATATTGTGAAATATGAAAAAAAAAATGAATGCACTGCAACCATGTTTATAACCTTCTTGAGTTGTTTAAAAAAAGGTAAAAAAGTCGAGAGTTGTGATGATATTTTTGCTGTGAGTCATATCTTGTTATTTAGCAGATAACAAAAATATACTCAATAGGGAGAGTCCACCACCTCTTATTCAGTCCAGAACGTCTGTATATTAGAGACCACTTCCTTGTTTTCACTTTATATTCTCACATCCACTTATGATTTGAAATGTTGCCAATGTCGTCATTATGATTTCCGTTATATGGTAATAACAATTCCGATTCCATGATTCTCTAGTGCTTGGTAATGCTCCTAAACTTGGTATTCTTGTTTCTGATGCAGAAATGGAGTGGGTCTTGTATTAATACGTATCGCGGTGTATTTCCTGCTGTGGTGCTCACTAAAATGATAACTAATGACTTCGGGATTAATCGTCTCCTATCGCCAAATGTTATTACTCTTATGTCGATTAGTAAGCCATAAATGACTAGGAAAATATCACGGAACATGCTACTGCACATTAGCGTCAAAACACCCATGGTCGGGATGGTAATGGGCCATTTTAGTCCCGAAAAGTAACAGTATTTTATGCGTACTGCATCCTCTCCGCTTAATACGACTCTATTGGTGGCCCGCCATGACAAAAGGATACGAAAGTCGCTGACGGCTGAGACCAGAAAATGGAGTTTTAAGTTAGATCATCAAAATCGGTCAAAACCATCGAATTTCTGTTTATGGAAAAATGTTGTGATCTAATGTATTGTCTATAATCTGCCGAAATTTTGAAGATGAATGATCAAAGGAAAGGCTATTGTCAACAGGTGAAACTGTCTTATCTCCCCTTGATCATATGCGTCGGAAAGGAAACTTTGAAGACGGTTTTCTCGAAACGCTGATTTCCTTCATCGCTCAACATGGTCTCATAAAATCATCAATATCTCCGCAACCGAGTACTTGTCGTGTTATATATTTGAAATTAAAGCGGAAGACTTAGGGAATAATGTCATGTCATTTTCAGAAAATCAATCCTCCTCGACTTTCGGATCCTTTTGTTGCAGCGGGTCACACTGGTGTAGGAAAAGCTTACCTGCCCATATAAAGCAGCATACAATGAGGGTGCCCTTCTTACTTCTCCATTTCAGTGCAAAGGCGGGCTGCCTGATAACAAGGTACTGGTCCACGGTAAGCGCAGTGATAGTAATAGCCATCGCTGTCATTACAGTCTGTAGAGGAAAAAAAAATCAACAGCAAAACGCTACAATTACAACAATAATTTGATTCAAATTTGGTCAGGGAGGTGAGCCACCTACCTGGTTTGGTTTACAAGTTACAAGTCATTTCGTTTGCAGACAATGAAGGTATTACTCAAAGAGGTAGATGGATTCGAATAAGATATAAGACATTATCTATGCGTGGCAGAGGCATTATATAGTTATTACTCCGAATTTTTATTTCACCGAGGTCAAATACCAATACATGTATAAACTGAAATGACTGCATGCAGGCATGCTGTGTATATCCACCATGTATGTATAATGGGGCACGGGAGAACATTTTATGCACTAAATAAGATGTAATTATTATTATCATTATTATTATTATTATTATTATTATTATTATTTATTTATTTATTATTATTATTATTATTATTTATTTATTTATTTATTTATTTATTTATCATTATTATCATTATCATTATCATCATTATTACTATTATTATTTATTGTTATTATCATTATTATTATTATTATTATTATTATTATTATTATTATCTTAAGTGATAGAATAATACCAATAACGTGCCATTCTAGCATTACGATTGAACGAATTCTTGGTAATTATTTTGCACAATCATGCACCATGACTCAAACAGTGAATGTCACGTAACCCAAAATTCAGCCAATCACAAATTATCTCTTGAATGCTTTATGTACATCGATGATAATGATGTCGCTTGAGACTTTATGTAAGGTATACAAGTTCGTTTTCTGTCTACTCAGCATGTTCTAATGTAACCATTTCAGTGCTGATCACTCTTTTCAATCGATATTGTTACTTACTTTTTGTTACCACTTCAGAGTATGCATTGTTTTTATTCATTCGTTCATTAGATATATTGACGGCATTAAACTTTATGATCTGCACAGCTATTTTTTTTTTTCTTTTTACAAACAGCTGAAAAAATTCTCTTTACAATATATGATTTATTTATACAAAAGTTGCATTTGTATCACCTTTTTGTTGGATGGAAATAAAAGCACAGATGAACTGAAAACTGAATTGAACCAACTATATAGGTTCAAGACAAGGAACATAATGGGCCTTTTTACACGTACCGAGTTGCTCAATTTGAAACTTGGTTGCAAACGTGTCTGCAATTAAGTTTCAAATCACCCCCGCGATTCCAGTTTCCATCCACATGGCAAATTTGCTTGATTACAAACTTGACTGGAGTTTGCTTATTTACAAAATCATTTCTAATTAAACAATCTCGGTACGTGTGAATGCCCGGTGAGATACTTTGGTTGCACCAGTGGCTGTTGAAAATGTGAAGCAATTATTGATTACTGTGTTTCTTTCCTCATAAAAGAGCACAATGATTAATAAGAATCTCCCCCACAAACACACACAGGCACACACACACCAACATGCAGACACATGCGCTTGTACAGCAATAACACATTGACAATCATATCCGGAATATTACGGACCTGACTTATTCTCGAAAAGTAAACGTTATTATTATGTTTATAAAAAGTACTAATTACGGAGAGATAGTTTGTAGACTAAGGAGAGTGACCTGTTGCTGAGCAATGCACTTATTTATAGCTCCAGTTATTCCTCACAAATCTACCACAGGAACCCATCGCAATGACATTGGTATCTCACTGACCGGCGAATGTTTGCGAGCGTAGCGAATTCTAGGGAATTTTAGGTTTCGCCAACAAGGGTTCGTTAACAGTTGCAATCAAATTCTCAAACAGTTTTCATTGTTGTAAACAGTTTTTCTTGTCTCAAAGAAAGTTTGAAATCTTCTCGCAAAGAAATGTTGAACAAACTGTAAACAGTTTCCCTTGTCGCAAAGAAATTTTGAACATGTTCACAATTTCTTTGCGAGAAGGAAAACTGTTTACAACAATGAAAACTGTTTACGAATTTGATTATAACTGTATAGAACCCTGAAATACCCTAGAATTCGCTGCGCTCACTATCATTCGCAGCTCAGTGAAATACCCCCTTTATATACACTTTCCATAAGTATTCACAATTTTGAATCAGCGTCCCCCTCCCCTCCCCTTTCACCCCTACTCCGGTCATCACACCTACCACCCGAGCGACCAGGCCTGCGGAATATTTGGCTTGGTTCCACGTCCAACTCCCCGTGAATGCGATCTCGGCCTCCCACTCCACATTCTCGACGCCCCACGAAAGCATGAACAGCTCGTTGACGACAGCGAGGTTGACGACGAGCACGTAGTGTATCCTCCGTCGGACGTGTCCGAAGGCCACGAGAGCGTAGATGAGTACGGCATTGGCCAGGAGGCCGATCAGGATGACAAAGATCACGGCGATGAAGAGCGAGAGAGCCAAACGCTCTCTCTCCTTCAGTGGTAGCCAAAATATATCATATGAAGAAATATGATAACTGTACTCATCAACATTTTCCTCAAAAGCAGCTTCTTCGTCACCAACCAAAGCAGTGTATTCTACAGTTTTTGGCATAATTATGACGTGGTACACTGAATAACACTGAGAACACCCTGTGAGCGAGAGAATATTACCTTGGATTCCAAAAGACAGGATACGCGAGCTAGCTTTGAGAGCTGTAAATACAAATGGCGGCGCAAGTGACTTTTCTATAATATTTTCTAGTGCTGCGAAACATCGGTCTGTTTTCGCTTGCATCGTCCAAGCCGGAAGAGAGATCACGCAGCGGTACCCGACTCTATATTTAGACTCATAACGGAAGGTGGAAAAAGATATCGAAGCTGCATAGGAATGAAAACAACAATTGGTATATTTATTGAAATATTATAGTAGAGAGAGAGAGGGGGGGGGGTTGAAGGGAGAGTAAAGGGGGAGGGGACAACGAAATCAGCAAGAAATCTCAGTAAGATAAAGCGAGGTTTGATATTGTATACAAGTTTTACTTAGAGCTTTCCGAGACATCCGTGTCTGCAACCTGCCTTACCGATTCACGGCGGGCAAATTGCATCCCTCAGTTGTTGCTATGTTGGGCAAGCCTCGATCGGACATGCTTTCTGGTGACTGAGGACAGCCTTCGTTTAAAATAACAGCTAAAACAACAACTGTATGCATGGAATTTGAATTCGGTAGAAAACCAGTCTGCGAAACAGAGGTTAAATTTGGCTTGCCTGAGAATGAAGTGCATATACAGTATATACATCGTGATCATTGTCTACATCATCAACGTGTTCGTCGATCGATAGAAGCACTTATAATCACCATCAACATCGTCATCACCGTGACTAATTAACGTAATCAGGAAGAATGAATCGTCGTCATCACAGTTTGCATGGACTCAGAGCTAGAGATCAGAGGGAAAGAAGAAAGTTTTAAGTCTCGTTGATGGAAGGGAAGTAAGAGACCTTCATCTTCAGCTGCACTCTCAAGGTGTTTTTTGTTTTCATTGATCTTTTTATTTTTGTTTTTAGCAAAGGGGGAAAAGTCCTCCATAATGAAGGACGACAACTCATAGTGATATAATAAGGTGTACTTTACACATGTGCATAAACGAATACTATTTTGTCTGTAAGACGACTTCGTGTGCGACGTGTTGAAAGATCGACAGCTCGATTTTCCGAAGCAATTTTATATACTTTGTGACTGGACGAGTTCCGCTGTAGTTGCTACCAGCTCCCAAAAATGAGTAATATGCGATCAAGACATTATTGTCTTCTATTGATTCTGACAATGAACATTATTCTTTGTATAATGATTAAATTATGGGATGACGTCTGAGAAAGCACTATGCGGTAGCATCGCAATAAAGCTAAAAGAAAATTATTTTAGTGGAGATGAGCCTCTCAGGTAATGGTTTTGGCGTTTTCAGTCGTTTCTGTGGAAAAAAAAAATTCTTTCAGCCCGGAAACCTTGTCAAAAAGTTGTAAGTTTAACCAAATAATGTAGAGTTCACTCCAGGTATATAAGTATATCTTACATAAAAATCACTAGTTCACCCCCGCTAATCAGGACACTTTGAAGCCACTAGAATGAATATGCATTATATCGAAAATATTATGGACGAAAGCACTTAAAGGTGTCTTGTTTACAGCAGAAAGCGACTTAAACTTGTATCTTACAAGTTGCATTTGGGCTTCTCACAAGGCGCGCTGATACGAGTTGTAAAAGTAGGACGATTTCTCGTCTGCCCGTCCAATGAGGCGCCTATGAAGACATTTTTGAAAAGTCAAATTTCTACCCTGAACAATTAAGGCGTCTGGACGCGTGTGAGTTAGAGATCTACCGAGTCATCGCCGAGTGGACGCACGTATACATTACCTTTGATAAAGCTCGCACTGCCAAACACAACATTATACACTATAAAATAAGACAACATAATGCAGTTTTATGTTCAAGTACATCATGGTATAATATCTATGTCGATCTATTTGGGTTGACTTGTCGTGTCTGAGCTGTCAAGGGAGGATCCAGGAATTCCGTAAAGGGGGGGGGGGGCGCAATTATATCTCTGGTGCTACTTCCGGGCAAGCCCCTGGGAGCCGGGGGTGCTGGGGGTGCTGCAGCACCCCTGACTTTTTGAGCAGGGGGGCATAGCACCCCTGTGAAAAATAAAAGTTATGGGTGCTTTTGCACCCCAAACTTTTATCTTTTACAGGGAAAATTGCAAGTTTTTTTGGATCGAAAATTGTCCAAATATCCCACCCAAAGTGTGCATCAGATTGCTGAATTTCACTTTTGAAAATGTGAAATCTCCATAGCGTGGGAGGGGTATCCCCCTCCCACACAGAACAAGCTCATAAGTGCAGACAGTACTATTATAACATTTCCATTGTCCCTGGATATTTTACTTTTCCTACTTTTCTATTGATCTTTTTAAAAAATATATGCTACCTGAAGGGCTCACTATAGATTTCTGAATTTCAATTCTAAAAATGCAGAAGTTCCCTCATTAAGGGGGACGGTTCTCTCTTCAGGAGAGTGTCGATGGAGGGGGCATGTAGCATATCATTTTGCCCCCCCCCCCCTCCAGTAATTTCCAAGATGTGGATTTTTTATTCGACACTGTCCCAATCTTTCACACAAAGTGGCTTACCTTTCTATTCTAGAGTAGAAAAATGCAAAAGCTTCCTCGTATACTTTTGTTTTGTTTTGTTTTGTTTTTTTTGCTGGAAAAGATATTACCCCCCCCCCATGATTTTTGGAATGTCGGAGATTTTCTTGTTTTTGTTTGTTTTTTTTTTTGCTGGAAAACTGTCCAAATATTTTACTGAAACTGTGCAAGGTATTGTTGCAGTTCAATTCTGAAAATATAATGGGTTTATACCCCCTTCCACATCCTCCCCCTTTGGTCATTTCCCATAAGATTGACATATCTCCGAATGATTCTTTCATCAAAAGATATGTCATTTCAGTTCAAAAAATGCAAAAGTGCCCTCGTGTGGGAATATAATATCCTCCTTTCATTTAGACCCTAACCATTTCCCCGCTTAGTTCCCCCTCCATAGACGTAGTAGTATTCTACACTTTGTGGATTGATAATTTCCCAAATTCCACCAAAATGCGTTTGCTAGATAACGTCAATTGGATTCTAAAAATGACACAGTTTCCTCGTATCAAATAGCATCAATCCAGGAATAGAAATATTGGATGGGAGCTATGTCAACACATCACTTTGCCCCCACCCTCCCCATCCCCCCCCCCCAAAAAAAAAAATCCCCGCAATGCGGAACATTTTCTTGCTTTAAAAAAAAACCTGTCCAGATATTTCACCAAAAGTGCACAAGATCGTTTAATTTCAATTCTGAAAATGGAATATGCCTTAGTGTGGGAGGGATGCCCCCTTCCACATTCTTCCCCGTTAGGCCAACTTCCATACACTTTAAGTAGACTTTTGAGATCGACACTTTCTGAATATTTCATCAAAAAGCGCGCACCAGATCTGTCACTTCAATTTAAACAAATCCAAAAGTTCCATAATGTGGGAAGGGGATATTCTCTCTCAGTTTACCTTTATTTCCCTACTACATTTAGTAGGCTTATGCTTCTTTGTTTGACAGTTTTTCAAATACAGTGTACTCCATAATAAATTACAACTTGTGTAGAGACAATATATTTTCACTTCAATCCTTAGAATACAAAGACTCTCTCGAATGGGAGGGGTTAGGGGACAACCCCTTCCAAAACCCTCCCCCTTGCTGTATTAGCCTCCACCCCTTGCATTGATTATGGCTACATTACGTTACATATTAAATAAAAAGTGTGCGCCAGAAATTCCACATCTGTGAATCACAATCATAAAGATGCAAAAGCTCTCTCATGTAGGAGGGGGATACATCCTCCCACATCCTTCCCCCGCTTGGTCTCCCTCCATAGATGACTTAGTACACTTGTCTGATACAAATTCCAGGATATTCCACCTAGAATTTGCATCGGATCGTTGTACATTGTATTTCATTTCTAAAAATGCAAAAGCTCTGTCGTTAATGGTCATTCACATTTCTGTGAATATTTATTTTTCATACTTTTTTAGAAATTTGACCAAAAGTGTGCACCAGATCGCTGAATTTCAGGTCTCACATTTCAAAATTTTCCTCGTGGGAGGGGGATACCCCTCCAACACCCTCCCTCCTTGGGTCCCCTTCCATGGACTTATACAAAGTAAAGACCAACACACAATTCTCCTGATACAAATATTGGCATAGTCCACGAAGAGCGTGCATCAAATCATTGTAATTAAATTCTACAAATGCAAAAGCTCCGTCGCATGGTAGCCACCTCACATCCGATCCCCGCCTCATCAACTTCCATACAGTTATTTCACAGTGATATGACGCACACACGGAACAAGAGTTGATTGTAACCCGATTTATTGGTCATTCACATTTCTGTGAATATTTCATTTTCATACTTTTTAAAAAATTCACCAAAAGTGTGCACCAGATCGCTGGGTTTCAGGTATGAAAATTCAAAATCTCTCCAGTGTGGGAGAGGATACCCCTCACGGTGATGACACACACACGGAACAAGAGTTGATTGTAACCCGATTTAATGGTCATTTAGATTTCTGTGAATATTTTTTTTAATACTTTTAAAGAAATTTCACCAAAAGCGTGCACCAGATCGCTAAATTTCAGGTATGAAAACTCAAAATCTCTCCAGTGTGGGAGTGGGAGTGGGATACCCACTCCCACACCCTCCCCCTTTCATGGACTTATGCAAAGTAAAAGACCCACACACGGATCAAGAGATAACAGATACCTCGTTCAACAACATTTCATTCATGAAACATAGTCTTTTTTTTTTTGATTGAAAAATTTCAAAATTTACCACACTAAGTGTGAACAAGATTGTAGAATTAAAAAATGCAAAAGTTTCCATGTGTGGTAGAGGGCTTTCTCACCCTCGTTTCGATTTCCCCATCTCCTCCCTTCACCTCCTCTGTCTCCCCCCCCCCCCCAATATACTGAAACGCTGCTAATATGGTCTGGCAACCGAACAGCTGGGTCAGGGGTTCAGCACCCCTGTGAAAAAATTGCTCCCAGGGGCCTGCTTCCGGGTTTAATCAGCTGACAAGGAAAAAAAGGCTTAAGCGCTATTTTCTTGTGCCGCTAAGTTATACAGTTGGCTGACAAGGCACGTTTTTTTTTAATACAATTGTATTGGTCATTGTCCGATTTCATGCATACTTTTATTAAAAAAGGAACAAAAAATCAAACGGGAGGAGGGGGGTGCATCCACCCGGTAGCCCCCCCCCCTTTTTTTCTTTTTTATTTCTTCTATTAAAAACAATAAGGGGGGTGGTCGGGCAAGGGAAGGGTCCATATAACTTGGGCTTTATAGGGTTAAACCACTTGCTTTTGATTACAGTCCATAGAACTTGCATTGAAAACACAAAACACACACACACACACACACACACACACACACACACACACACACACACACACACACACATTGCAACCCGCATACTTCTTCTCCATCTGGTTAATCATCGCAAAATAAAAAGGAATAACACTCTGGTATATCCATGCAGCGAACCATAGGAATAACTTATACTTCCAAATTGGTGGAGCGCAATATGAACCACCACCATGTACACTTGTATATGAAATCGTGTTTTGCCAGGATATGACATACTACTCCCAGGGTAGTTGGAGTAGGCCTACAGTAAATGGAGGGAGAGCTCAGCTAGGAAGAAATACAAAACGATCCTGTTTCGTGACTAGTTTCAACACATGGTCATCCCTGAATAAACATAAATCCATAGTCGACTACCTCCCCAAGCAAAAAACCAAGACAAAACAAAACAAAACATTGTAAAAACAACAGTGTCGTAGGCCTACTGTACCCACCAGGTCCGCAGGTTGGCAATGATAGACTTGTGCTACGCCAACTTTGGTGGCTGTCGAGGATCATAAAGCTCAGTGTCATCCTTTACACTGTAGGAAGTTAGAGACTTTAAAAAAATCGGTGTTAGATTTAACACCATGGGTGTTAACACCGATCAACTGTCAACAGAAGACCACACCCACAGGTGTAGAAAGTATGTTGTGTTGAAAAGTGTTCACCTGGCACTTTGTGGTGTTAATTTGACACTGTACAGTAGGTGGTGATACTTTTGACAATGCGCTGATGTTAATTCAACAATGACACCGCATGATGCTGATTTCATATTGCTGGCGTTAATGTTAATGGTATAACACCCGCCCAGCTTCAATAGGAGACCACACCAACTGTTGTTATTATGGTGTAAATGTGTTCACATCTTTTTTTTTTTCTCCAAAAATCGAGTACTTTATAGGAAAATTCTTGATCGCCTTGTTGAAGTTCAAAATCAACAAGAAGAGCAGTAATTAAAAAACTATTCAAAAAACAATTTTATACTAGTATTTTGAAGTGACGCCCGGATGTGTTAATCTAACACCACAAATGAGCACAAGAAATTTGATACCAGTTCGGTGTTTCATATTTAACACCAGACTTTTTGCAGTGTACACCACAACTTCTGCTCATTTGTGTGATGTGTGTGTGATAGTCCAGTGATCCTATATCGGGCATTTCTTCCTTATCCCAATTTCCTGCGGGGGGGGGGGGGGGATACCTGTATATCATGCATTATTCGAATTTTCCAGTAGAAAGCAGAACAAGGCTTCTACATAGTTTGCACGGAAATTTGAAACACACATACACTCTCACACACACACACACACACACACACACACACACACACACACACACACACACACACACACACACACACACACACACACACACACACACAATGTTCCGTTGAATACATGGGTCCATTATCTCGTTATGTTTCAAGATACTGCCTTCAAGAAACATGCCTTTGATATATTCCTGTATTTATTCAAGTCCGGAATAAACAGTGGCTGCGGAGCCAAACTCACATGCCATGGGATCGAATTTCTGAATAAATAAAACAATGAAAACACATATACTGCTGTGGCAGCTAATGGAGCCATTCTGTTTTGGCAGGTTTGGTTAGCACATGACACTGTTGTTCCCACACTGCTTTATGAAAAGTAAGATGGTTGATTTATTTTGGAGATCAATGTTTGATATTCTGAATCGTGATTTTGATCAATGCCGCCATTAAGGAAGCAATGAATGCTTGTACGAAAAGTGAACATGAGAATGAAGTCTCGGCAGTCCCTTAGTAGGGAGTACGCAACGAAGATACAGTGTACAGACAGTGTACAGTGTAACGAACACGGTTATAACAAGGAGCTTAATGAAATCCCGGTTACAACGAAGTAAAAATTCAGACTGCAACATTATCAGCTCTATGTTTTCTAAATTATTTATTTTGTTTGGTTAAAACGAAATTTCGATATAACGAAAGAAACCTGCTGGTCCCGAGGACTTCGTTATAACCGGAGTCCACTGTCAGTGCCTTGGGGCACAGCAGTTGCTGCTTTGGGTCTTGAATCAGGGACTTCATGAATGATAAAGCTGTGACCTTATCCGCTGAACCACACCATCCTCATAACTACATACACACTGCTTTTCCATGTAAAAAAAAACAACAACAACACAACGACAAAATACACAGTCACTGCATTTTATTTCTCCACTCATATTTCTCTGGTTGAAAATCTCTGTTGATATACAACGTAATTATCAGGATGCAAATATCATATGGAGACAAAGCACCCCATCACAGAGTTGACCTTCAGTTTTATCATTAATCATAACACACACACAAACATACACACACACACACACACACACACACATAAATACAACGTTAACTACAATATCTTTGCACTGAAGAGATGTACAGTTGACTTTAGGGTAACTGTGTATCACTTCATTGATGAATTATAATTTTTGTTGGCATTATCATTAATGTGTGAGGGTAATGGCAAAAGTTTGTTTGGATCTTATAACATATACTATTATATATATATATATATATATATATATATATATATATATATATATATATATATATAAAACATTAATTACAATCATCATTTTCACTGAAGTGATGCAGTTTCCCTAAAGTCTGACATTGATAAATTATAATTTTTGTTGACATTATCATCAATGTGTGAGGGTAATAGCAAAGGTTTGTTTGGATCTTGTAACAAATATCTATCTATCTATATACTGTATATAATTATATGTTAAACATTAACTACAATTATCTCTTTCACTGAAGTGATGCAGTTACCCTAAAGTCTGACATTGATGAATTATAATTTTTGTTGACATTATCATTAATGTGTGAGGGTAATGGCAAAAGTTTGTTTGGATCTTGTAACAAACATCTATCTATCTATCTATCTATCTATCTAACTATCTATCTATCTATCTATCTATCTATCTATCTATCTATCTATCTATCTATCTATCTATCTATCTATCTATCTATCTATCTATCTATCTATCTATATACTGTATATGATTATATGTTAAACATTAACTACGACCATCTCTTTCACTGAAGTGATGCACATTTACCCTAAAGTCTGACATTGATGAATCATAATTTTTGTTGACATGACCATGGGTGATAGGGATGAAATTTTTTCTCCTTATAATAGGAACTTAGGACTTCACATCTGCATGAAAACGAGAAGTATCCTAATAAATAATATTTTTGTTCTGTGAAATAATTTTGTGGAAAAATCAATAGTTACCACAAGTATGAGAACCAACTAAAAAGAAATGGCATGGAATCAGTTTGATCTTCTTTTCTATGTATAGTAATCCATTTATTTTCCATCCCTTGAAACAGTATAAAATATTCCAATGAAATCATCACAGCTTCACCATAACATGCAGGAGACAAAAAATTGTCCATCTATCTTTCTCATTGTTCTAATATATTCATTTTCTGGATGAATCAAAATTGCACATAAATAAGGCAGCATTTAACATTCATAACGAATAGCTTTTCTCAAAATCATGCTCACACATTACATTTGTTATGCGTAATTTAGTTGAATGATAATACTCTGCTACCTACACAATCATGCACACCAATCTGGAGATTTGTTTGTTTTTCCATGCCATTGAATAGTGATGCTGCACTGAACTTTCTTTTGAAAGCATACATATACAGAAAAATTTTAATCTTAAACAGCAAACATATTGTCATAATACAGAATTAATGGGTACCACTAAAACTTGTCATAAAATATAGGGTTACTTACTTCCTTTAACTTTAACCGTTGAGAACGGTTTGATTTTGCTACAAGACGCATTTCTCATAGACACCTGCCCGAGTATACTCGGGACTTGTCCTCAACGGGTTAAAGAAGCAGCTTATACGAAGACTTTCTATTGTTTATTACTTCAGCATAGAATTTGATTTTCTATATTCATCTTGAATTTGACAGGGATTATGGATATTTTAGCAAAGAGGAGAATGTGACATGCTATAAGCAGTCAACAAAAGTGCAACAGCAAATAAAATCACAAGCAGGCTGGTGAAAGCTGACACAAGCATCCAAGACTGAAAATGATTAAAGGATAAGATGGATTACACATCATCACTATTCTAATAGTACTGTGATCATTTCAATGCTTGCTTCATGAATATTTGGTCCCTACAACCTTTCTATCCCTTAATGTCTGAGAATAATTTGTTGCCATCATTTTCAACGATAGCAGACGGTAATAAAACTTTAAATTTTTGCAGCATTCATTTTCAGACACCAAGGGAACATTTCATGGGCTGTCAATCCAGTTGCAGGGCTGCCAATATCCCCACATCAAATATTAGTGAGGTTCCAAAGAGTACTCTGAGTGGGAAGACATAGTGATTACTGAATCAGGGAAGATTATAATTTCTCGTCAAGATGTAAAGACCACATACGATGCACTCTTGTTAAAACGAACACAGTTATAACAAAACTCTTGTTACAACAAAGTAAAAGTCCAAGTCCCCAAATTATTGTCTATATCTCTTTGTATATCCTATTGTTCTGTTTCAACAACATTTTGATGTAATGAAAGAACACTGCCAGACCCCAATGACTTTGTTATAGATACAGTGTAAATAGAAGTGGCATGTAACATTTGGGTCTTTTAGTCTCTTTCTCAGTGACCTTCTTGCAGAAACAGGGAGGTCTGGCAGATCTGCAGTTGGAATAATGTCTGCTGGCTTTGTCTGGGATTTAGGAGACCATTATAGTCTACTTTGCTGGATGGCCTCCATGGCATGGCTCTCCAGAAGCTGGCTCGGTTTCCAGTGAGGACTGTTAGCTGATGGAGGGAAGATAAAAAAATAGAGAAAAAAAAAATCATAATGTTGCTGGCATGACAAAACATTTTTTCCCAAATTTTGGTGAAAATCACTTTTTGGGATTAATTGTGAGATAATCAGTGAAGTGATGTCCTGTCAAAATCCTGACTGTTTTACTCAAAATGTGAAGCAACTGCAGCATGTCAAAGGCAAAGCGATCCCATTTGTTTTAGTACTTTGGCTGCCATGTTTTCTTTTTTTGCTCTCACAAGCTGTTTCGAAATTTTTTAGAAATGAGGGTTTGTCACCCAAACAGTGCTGAGCACTGGTCATCACTGGAGTGTTATTATCTGCACACTCTCCACATTCAAAGACACTTTGAAAGGTAACACTAATTTCTAAGACAATGCAGGGCTCAATAATTAATCATGATATACCAAGAGTGGTCAACATAACCCAGTGCCCCAAAGGAAGTGTAACAAAATAATGAAAATCAATGTCAAATTAAAACAAAAAACAAAAAAACCAAAGCCGATATGAAGAAGAAGATTGTTTGACCTGCAAATGCAGCTCATAATAGATTATCTGTAAGGCTCTACTTGATTCACACAATACATGATGTAGGAGCACTTCTCATATCATTTTCTCTAATAATTCATAGAGTCATGTCTTAGATATAGTCCTGAACAAACAAAAGAAAAACAGACCACAAAAAACCTGCATCCTGCAATAGCAAACAGCATCAGCAACTCGAGGACAGATTTTTTTTTTTTTTTTTTTTGCACAAGTCAATAATTAACATGTTCCATATCTTTTTTTTTCAAGATAAGTGATATTGTACTAAAAATTCTTAGTAATTGCGGCAATTACAGTATGCATACCTTATTCTTTTTCAACCTTCCTATAAAGACGATAACTCGAGTTCAAACAAATTGCACATGATAGTTCTACACAAACTTGAAACCAGCTGACAATGGCCCTTATTTAAAAAGAATCTGCACGTCCCCTAAAACTGATCTCCCAGCCCCCGGGAGTGAGATGAGAAAAGACGACTTACGATGCTGCATATGATAGAAGCAGACACGTTCGTACACCTTGGGTAAGCCGACAATGTTCTTGGCGTAGTACATAGGTCCCCCAGTGTGGCGGGGCCAGCCGTATCCATACAGCCTGGGAAAGAGGGTCGCAGGATCGAAAGTAATTTCATCTCTTATGAATTCCTGGGACTGTTTACTCAAAAAACTTCAAAGAAATACATATTTTTTATATTTTTTATTCAAATCATTCTATGGAACTTTCACTCAGATCAATATTTAACCCCATGAAACATGGTGTATGCCCAAATGAATAGTAGTGTTGGCATATTGCCATTGTACAAGCCTTGCAAATACTTCTGTTCTTCAAATTACAAGAAATAGGAATCATTCCAAATAACATGTGCAGGCCTATCTTCAGCAGGAACATCACTCTCAGATAGAGGCTTTGACACGCAAATGTCAATGATTGAAGTTATTTGTACCAAATTATAGGGCCTACATATAGTCACTCTACGGTCTACTCCCATATCCGGATATTCTTATGTCTTTCACATATGCATTCTTGTTTCTTTCACATACATGTACTATCATGTGAGTGTTCTGTCATTCTTTAAGTCAAATATATAATCAAGGACACATGACAAGTCTACAACACATAACAAAACTGGGAGATTTTTCACTGCCAAAGCAATACAAAGGTTTCAAAACTGCCTCACTATTATCACCATTATGAATATGATTAAATATGACTGTGAATACGTTGAATATGATTCTTCTTCTTCCTCTTCCTCGCTCTTCTCCACTATGAACTTACCACACCATATCAACGTCCTGATCAGATGAGGCAATCTGTTCTTCTAGGCACTTGAAACCCTCGTTGATCAGACCATACAGGCACCGCTCCAAGATTTCCTACCACAAATAAAACAAACTCTATAACTGAATGAGGCAAGAGCTGTTCAAATTCCCATCACATTCATATACTGTATTCATCCAAACAACAACCTCTCTTGGAATAGAGCTTTCACTCGATCCTATAGTATCAAATCACTGCAGCTCAGACGAATAATGTCCCTAATACACACAAGCTCAGGGCATTCACAAATGAATAATAGAGGCATATTATCTGCACCAAACGACCACTGGTGTAAATGAATTCAGAAAAGTATTCTCTTAAAGGTGCACTACCATCTCACCAGTCTGAATTCAGATCTATTTATTCTACATCTCAGAACAACGCTACAGTGTACATGCCCATATGTTATCCCTTTAAAATACAATCTAAAATTTATTAATTGATAATGACTTGTGGCTGAAGTTGTTTATGTTGTCACCATTATCATCAATGTTCTCATGATCATCAATTTCATCCTCCTCCTCAGCAGAAAAATATGATGGGATCTTACCTTTCTATTAAACACTTAAAAGTCTCCAATACCGAGATGCCTCTCACCTGAGCTGGAATATGTCTCCTTGTCACTCCGGCTTTCTCTGAGAAATCAAGAATCATCTGCGTGACCTCAGGATCGACCTCTGGCTTTCGACCTCCTGGTTTGCCATAGTTGTAATAGCCCTTGCCTGCAAATGTTTTGGGGTTGACTGGTTGTTAGGCTTTAAACTTGCGTGAACAAACCACCTCTTTTGTGATATGGTTGTTTGCCACAACTGCACATGAAAATGTGCAATGCCACATCATGCTCATAGGCTCTCACAAAGTAAGATCAAATAACAGAATTGCTCATAAAATTAGAAAGTTACGGAATATTCTCATGCTGTATGTTAATCGGTAGAGGTGCGATGTCATCACATCCTAAGTCTTCCACGGAACTGTACACAAGTCTTCACTAAATTCCTGTTTTTGACTTAAATTTGATATAAATAGGATACATTCGGTAATCTCTTGAACCAAATTAGTGTAGTCTTGTGGCTACCTATCGTAGCAATGACTTTTCCGGGGAGAGAGACTACAGAGGGCGCTAAAAGGGTTTAACTCAGGTTAGGTGCCACATTCACACACATGATGCACCTCAACTCCAATTTAATGATCTCCATATTTCTCCTTCTTGTGTCATCCCCCTTTGTGTATTGTGTACCATAATTTACCAAACATGCAATAATGCAACATATGAACCCGTTGAGACCACGCTGATTTTGCTACAACACGCATTTACCATAGACACTTGCCCAGGTGTACTCGAGACTGGTATTCAACGGGTTAACACTGGGACTTGCATCCAAGCTGTTTGATTGCGATGCGGACATGTCACTGACTAGGCCACTTTGCTCCCCTAGGTCTCCCTACCATCATGGATTGCCCTTTCTCTCCGAAAACCAACCTGTCTTCTGGCCCAGACGACCCTTTTCCACCAGCCAGTCGGCGAGGGGGCTGTAGCGCTCCCCCTGTCTGATCCGGTTTGTCTGCCCCTCTCTCTGAATCAGGCCAAACTCCTTCCGACTCTTGTAGCCCACATCAAGACCTACAAACAGTGGAGGGAGGGGGAGGTTGAGGGCGAGGAGGGGTGCGTCAATTCAGGTGTATCAAATGATCAAGTCAGCCAAAAATGTAAGATGAAAATAACATTCACAAAGGCTTTGCCTTCATCATCCTTGAAAAGTTCTATGGATATTTTCACTGATAATACCAATTTCATATTTCTTGCCACAACACATACGTAGTCATTCAGCATTCCCATATTATAATAAAGCCATTTTGCTTGTCACAGTATTACTTGACCCATCTCATATCAAGTCTCATTTTATGTAATATGCAATAAAGCAAGACTCTCATAAAGCCATTCTTTGTCTGGTGACTTCCATAAGATATTTAAACTTGTATTTACACACATCAGAAGCAAGTGTTTTTGTTGGTTGGTTGATTGGTTGGTTTGGACTTATTTACCTGCCAAATCTCCCATGCGGAAGAGACCCATGGCAAGACCAAAGTCCTCCAGGACCCGGTCTACCTCACTTGGTAGAGCACCCTCCTCAATCAGGAACACTGCCTGTAAGAAAGACATAATGAGGGCACTTGGTAATGTGAGGTATAAAAGGTACGAGACATACAAAACAAAACAAAACCAAACACACACACTTTATGACAAGCAGATTTCCACTCAGAAATCTTGAAATATCTGTTTAGAAAAGCTATGTGCATGCCCAAACAAGCAGCAGAAAAAAAAAATACATACTGCACCAAAATTTGATGTCTTTTGTTTCATTGAAGCTCAGAGAATAATCAGCATGCCAATACTGCTCAGTACTTGATTCCCAGCAAAAGTTGATATGACACCCATTAATTTCGTACCTCCCTGGAATATGGGGCCAGCATTCGGTTGCCAAGAAACGCAGGGCAGTTCCCAACGAGAACGGCCACCTAATTACAGAGGTAGAATGAAAACAATCAAATCCAATTCAAACTTCTTTTCACACTTTCACAAAACACAAATTAATAGCATATGCAAATGAGATGATAATATAGTGAAATCAACTGGCAATTACTATTCTTTTAAAACAAAGTTGCTTATGTGAGGTTCATACTCTTGGCAACATTTCCTACCAGAAATTGATAAAGACATTCATATTCCAACATTAAATTCATATGAGATTCTCCACAGCAGAATACATATAACGGGCATTTTTAATGAATCATCCATTCTTAAAATGCACATCAAATGAATTACTTTAGTTTTACCACGTGAAAGTTCATTATGAAATACTTCTCTGTTGCTCTTCAAAATAACAGGAAATAAAGTACAGTAGACAAATAATTCAACCAAACATCAAGTTGAAATTATTCTTGGAAATGTAAAAAACATGGGTCAAAATGGAGTATGCATGGTAAGAACTCACAATCAACACCTACAGCTGTATATGATAATGTTTCAACGTTGACACAACATTTGCTGCTGCGACAATTGCTCTGACAGTGATATTTTCTCCAAGGACTTTGGGATAGGGTTGTGATAGGCTTTTAGGTTTAGTTCGATGTGAGGATTACAATTTGGGTTAGGGTTATGTTTGTGGGTAGAAGTTCTATTTGGCATAGCGTGCAAATATTTCATGGGCACAATTGCCACAGGAGCAAATGTCATGGAACCTGTTTCAAGACATAAAACACAATTTGATTGTGTTGACAGTGTACTATCTGTGGATCCCAGCTGAAAAATATTTCAGAAAATTCTGTTCTCCATCCAAGTAATAAGAAAGACAAAAACACACATATAAAAAAATATAACTACTTCCTGCTAAATGCATAGGTACATAAAGGGTGGTTATAAGTATATGACATGAATTCTGTCCTGTCTTTAAGATAAACTGACAGATAATATGTAGTAAGAGAAACACACCTTCTTCATACGCTTGCCCAAATCCATAGCCGTTGCCATGGTTTCGGGGGAGGTTGCCTTGCCCCTCACATTCTCCAGCAGCCTCATGATGTGAGCGGGAGAAAAGAAGTGCATCCCGACCACCTTGTCTGGCCTGGAGGTAGCGGAGGCCATCTGAGGATTGATTGAATGAGAGAAAGAGGAAATGAGAAAGAGAGAAGATAGAAGAAAGTGAATGAAAGAAGGGATGGAGAGATTACAGCAAGACAGATAAGGAAGAAGGGGAAAAGAAAGAAAAAAAGAGAGAGGAAGAAATGAAAGGAGTGTGAGTAAATGTTAACCACAAACTACTAGCTTATTTGGAGACTAATGTCATGGCTACAACAGTCATAGAGTAATTCAAAAGTCTGAATGTAATACACTCTTGAAAAAAAAATCAATACGAAAGAAAAAGAAAAAACATCTGGGAAGTCTGGTTGGGAAAGTTTGACATTTGCTATTTGAAATGTTTAATCAGCTTGGTTCCTTTTGTTTGCATTAAACCAACAAAAACTTTGAAGTCAACTGGCCAATCACAAACTCCCAACATACTGACAGAACACTGAGTAGAAAACCAGTTCTGAGCAACTTGATGTCGGCCAAAAATCTGTGAATACAATGGTTGCTAAACATGCTCATACCTGTTTCTACCCGACTGCCCGAAGTCTTGTACAGAGAATATCTTGCTTGGAACCAGCACTAAGCTATAGCAAAGGACTGTGACATCAACAATTTGGTACTCTACTGTATACGCTGTTATTTTCGCATACAGATACTTTTGTGAACAGATATTTTTGTGAATGAAGAGGTCATAGACATTTTTGCGAGATGTTTTCGTGAACTGACGCCGACGCTAACGTAAATTATGCACTATTACCCTAGCGTAAGGAGACATTTTCGTGTGTGGTTAAATTCACGATCCAACTGTGATTCGCGAAATTCACAAAAATTAAACCCTTGCAAAAATAACAGCTCATACAGTATGTAGCCTTAACTTGAATGATCCTGTGGTTACCTGATCGATGTCCAGTGTCGATGTGTTACTGGCCAGGACGGCACTGGGCTTGCAAACTCTGTCCAGCTTGCCAAAAATCTCCTTCTTCAGGGCCATGTTCTCGAAGACAGCCTCGATCGCCACGTCAACGTCATTCAGGTCATCGTAGCTCAGCGTCGGACGCACCAGGGAGAAGATCTTCTCGGCTTTCTGCTGGCTCATGCGTCCCTGTTTGACCCCGTGAGCTAGAAAGCCTTTGACCATCTTGAGTCCCCTGTCCAAGAACTGGAGAGAAGGCAAAAGTTCTCACACATGTTGTCACTAACCACACTTCTTTTTCACACTTTTTGACTGTGATAACTAATTCTGTTAATCTTTGTCAACATTTCAATCATGGACTATAAGTACTGCTGGATGAAGATTTTTCCATGACCAGGCTGCAAATGCATTGTCAATAACAAATGCATGAATCAAATTCGTATTTCGCAGTGCGATATCATTTTCTACAATGTCATATGAATATCAAAAGGAAACAAAACACAACATGAGAGAGATATAAATATGAAGAGCCAATAAAATTAGAGAAATATATATGTTGAGAGGGCAAAAGAGAGAAAAAGACTTACATATATATATATATATATATATATATATATATATATATGTATATATATGTATATATATATATATATATATATATATATATATATATATATATATGTATATATATGTATATATATATATATATATATATATATATATATATATATAAAGAGAGGACAGGGAGAGAAATATAATCATTTAAAGAAATATATGACAAGGGCAAGAAGAGAGAAATACATAATGAAAAGAGAAAAGACAGAGAAAAAAATAGATATGAAGAGATGAAGAATAGAGAAACATGAAGCGAGGACAAAGCAAGAAACATATAGAGGTAAGGACAAGGAAACGGAAGAGAGAAAAAGCTAGCAAAGGAGACAAAAAAAGAAGGTAGAATTCTTTTCTTGGGCACCTCTTGGTTTTGTTCGGTGAGGTAAGTTGGGATCCCACTGGTGATGAGAGACATGGTGATGCCCACACCCATGGTGCCTGCACCAATCACGGCTGCAGATTTCACGTCTTGCCCCCTGGCTGTCTTGTAACTGGCTGAGCCATCTGGGACACTCCACTATTTGGGGGGGGGGGGGGGGTGGTGGAAAGGAACAAAGAAATTGAGGAAAATTAAGGATAGGTAAAAACAGGATTAGTAATAGTGAATATCTATTGCCCATATTTTTGCCAACCCTAGTTATTTGATTGTTATCTCAAGACATGTGTGGAATTGCAATATTTTATATGTTTGTCTCACTTCATGAATCAGATATGTGAACTTTTTTTTTGTTGCCTTTGTTCAGTGATGAAATTTACATGCAGTACAAGGTCCCCCACTATCCTGAATTGTCAGGAAAATACATGATTAAATTAGCATGAACCATTGATATCCTGGCAGCTCCTGCTCTTCCTAAATCACGTCAAAGAACCATCATACAACCAGTTCTGTTAAATTTCAGACGACTAAAATGTGAAAAAGTGGTAAAAGTATGTTTATGGTTGTACTCTTATCTCAGTCTGCACAATGACAGACCTTTGATAAACAATGTGTCCACATACACACACTTTTCCTCAATTTCCTGTACCTCCCTGAGAGACATCACCCCAAAATACCACTGACATGGTACATGAACAGATTGTGGTATCATGTACACTCTTTGTGCATGGTGACATTGGCACTCTAGATAACCATAAACAAGAAAGAAGTAAAAGGAAAAAGGAAAACATTTCCAATCAGTGGAGAAACAACTATTTAGTTCCATTTGAAAACAGCCAAAAGTAACAGTTTTTGAAAATACATTTTTTTAAAAGTGCAACACAAAAATAATCAATCGTGTGTGGCCACGCAAAAAATTTGAACTCTTGCTTTATGCATTGCGATGTGAAAAGTGATCCAGATAGATTTTCTTTTTTCAAACTTCTCACAATAATTTGTCCTGTGTCACTTGTGTGAATGACACACTATAAGCACAATTCAATCTTCTTTAATAGTGCCATAGTGCAAATTGCAAAGTCTGCATGTTCTGTTGCCCCTGGGTCATATTCCAGTCCATGTTTGTGCACGTGCAGTCTGGAAATGTTGCCCTGTGTGTACCTTGGCAGAAAAAAAAAGATAAATTTCTAATCATGAATGATGCAAAAGAAGATAACGCCCGAGTGGAAACGCAGCTATTGTATGGAAGCATGAAGGTCACATTGGTAATGTAACTTTGTACCAACCTTTGAGACAGCTCTCTCTGCAAAGAACGCATACTGAAGGGCCGGAGCTTGGGTGGACAACGACAGGAATTTGGCATACTCTCTCTCCCTATGTATGTGAAGAACAGAAAGTAAAAACCATACCAATACATACCCATCAATAACAACTAAGGAAATGTTTGAGAGCTAGAAAAAGTAAACTGTGCCATATCCTACCATACTATGCAAGATTGGCAACACGCAAGCGCTCTGTGGAGACAACACACCTCATAAACTATTTCAGGGGTTCACTCATTTTGTAGCAACAGGGTAGTGTACCTGGCTACATACTGGTACATTCTTCTCATGTTCAACACCTCGTAAGGTAAGGTATGCCCTTGAACCATTTTGTGTTTGAGCACTCCATGTGGCACGGTACGGAATCATACACTTTTGGAAAGTTTGAGCGCATATCTAGTGTAGGTACAGTACAGCACAGTATGCTTTTCCGAAATAAGAGAGCGCTCGAATGCACCTACTGACAGTCTATACAGCTGATGAAGAGTACTACGTTTTATTTCGGTGTGGTAATAACAGAATTCCTTCTGCTCTATACCCAACAACAACTCTCATCAGAGAGTCCTCGTTACTGCTTTTGACAGAACTCACATCTTGAGGCCCTCCTCAAAGGAGGGTGCCTTGGTGGCCGCCTCGATGGCCTTGATGCAGACGAGGGGGGAATACTGACCCCTGGCCCTGGCTGCAACCTTCTGGTAGGCAGCTGAAAAAGAAGAGGGAGGGGACAGAGGAAAAGAGCATGGTTTATCCAATAGGCCAAAAGTACTTTCACCTTAAAGAACCTACAGAATACAAAATATAGGTTCTATTGTTGACTAGTGTTAATTCATATTACCCTCGACATCACTTTGGCCATATGAATCTTGAAATACATGCCATTTTAAAAATATTTTTCCTACTTTTTTTTTTCAGATTGCTTGGATACATCCACAAAAAAAAACTTCTAAACCAAGATCCTGCTAGTAACATCATCTGTCATTTATTGCTCTAGTATTAATGATTACTCGAAAGGCTCTGGAAGGCACCTTCACCTACTCTGAGCATAACTTGTATGTTTCTGTGCTACCAATATGATAAAAAAAAACATTGCAGGGAAATGTGCAGTTCAAGTTCGTTCGTCTATGGGAAGGAGCATTCCAACATCTTTTATTGATCATATTAGGTATGGGTGGTTGACAGCCCCACGGAGTTAGTGAGAGCAAAATAGAAGTAGCCTGGTCAAGCATGTCTGGTTTATCCACTCAGTACATAAAGTGACAGTTTGGAGTTTTCAATTTCAGTTTCTGCCTCATGATCACTTTTACCTCTATGCAATTTTTGTTTAGTCATTTATTGGTATATGTAAACAAAGTCAGTATTATTTAGTAAGGCGCCCTACATTGAAAGTAATTTGAAACATATGATAATGAGGGTGAACTGAAAGAGACTAACCTTGGAAGACCATTGGGGTGGAGTCATCCACCTTCACAGGCATCTGGCTGACTCTCCGCCCATCTACCGGCTCATTGGCTATGCTCTGAGCAAAGGCCACGCCCTCTTCTACAAGGTCACCTTCAATGACCTACAGAGGTCAAACAGACATATATTTTTCAACAGAGTCACTGTGAATGAAATACTGAGTACACATCAAACATTTCATACTTATAACACTACTGACAACTATTCTATTTTTGTCCCTGTTGCATTCTACTGTATTTCTCTAGTCTAAAAATTACAAAGAAATAAATTTTGGAAAATTATGCTTGAAAAACATATCATTGCACTGTGACTTGTCAAAAAAAAAATAAGATTCAGCAAAATCTGACAAATAGATAGTCAGGATAGCCATACCATTTAGAATGTTACAGTTTTCTGACATGATATCTCACAGGTATTCTGATGACAGCCATCTTGGTCACATGACTGCTACAAAATCATCCATTTCAAACACTTCATTTGATTGAAATAAAAGACTAATGGATTACTTCCTTTTTCTTTATTTCCCCATTTAACTGGGAATAGTTCAAGAGGTGTAAAATCACCCAGTTCCTGATACACCTTGTACAAGCTTGGCCATGAATAAATACTTTTGCAATATCAATAAATGATGATGATTACACAGTCTTATAAATGGTCACAACAGCTGTGGCTATATCCCATATAATATGGAGTCCTGAATAAGTGATTTCTTCCACAAAGCTTGCCATCCCATATGAATCAATGAGGAGCTAGAATTGACTGGTGCCAGTATTATTGTGGCATCAAGGTAATATTGATCAGTTATCATATCACTTGAAATATAATAGGTGAGCAGTGAGTCTCATGGCATAAATTCTTCAGAGGAAAGGGTCTAAGCTCTTGATAAATCCTGCAGAGTCCAAAAGAAAACATTTCTTTCATGTAGACATGGCAGTTGAGAAACTATATGAAAACAATGAATGAAGACTTCTACACAAGTACTGCCACATGTACATAATTAATGAAGCTACGTACTGCATATGCTTTATGTTTCAAAAGGCTTTTTTTGTTTGTGAATTTCATGAGTCGGTGTTATTCCTTAATTTAACAACATGACACAATATTAACTCTGATCCCGACATGAAATCATTGGCTGAGAATGATATATTTAGCAAGTCTAAATTTTCATGAATCGGGACTTCCCGACGATTTCGAGAGTGGTTAACTTCGCGATTGTGGAGCACAGTTCTGAACATAGAGAGTGTATACTTGCATTTCACATTCACATCAGGACCAGAGTCAACATTTTCATGTCTTTAAATTTGCAAATAGCACCTGACTCACGAAATTAGTGAAAATAAAGACCTCACAAAATATTCAGTGTATACAGTACAGTATCTTATAATGACAGCAAATATGTGGCAAGTCCCACAACACTGACCTTGTCCACCAGTCCTTTGTCCAGGGCCTCTCCGCTGGACAGATGACGTCCAGAGGTGATCATCTCGATAGCATTCTGGATGGACATCACCCTGGGCAGCTTCTGGGTCCCTGTCGCTGCAGGCAGGATGCCCAGATGGACCTCTGGTAGGCCCATTCTGTCAGTCAGGGCACAAGCACACACCAACCAATAATACTGCACTCAGCCGCATGGTTTATCATGACAGATATATACTTCTACAGGTATTACCTTTGACACCCCTGCGAGAGTTACATTTCCCCCAACACATTATATCTTGTGTGCTGCAAATAATCATTTTCAGGGACTGTCATGTGTGTATCATTTCAACCATAGAAAAGGCAATACTAGTATATAATAATGTTGATGACAGACAGATTCTGCTATTACACACATTTCCCATAGACCTCTGCCCGAGTATACTCGGGACTCGACCTCAACAGGTTAACGGTCTACATGACTACACACTTCATTCTATCTCCATTTGTAGCAAGTCAAATTTTACAATAATATTGCTGCATTAGTCACATGATTGCATTGTGACCAATCACAGATCAGTATTCATGTAGACCATAATATAATGTTTTATATATACATGTATGTATATACATTTTTTCATATAACTATGGATCATAGTATGCCATTGGTACTCACTCTGGCCCAAATTCACGAAGGTGGTACAATTGAAACCATGGTTTAAACTATGGTCGATTTGTATGGAGTGCCAAGTGTCACATGGTCCATTTCGAAATCAGTCATTTCGTCAATAAAATGTCTGATTTTGTAAAGAAATAGGCCATGCGACACTTGGTGCTCCATAAAAAATTGTCCATGCATGGTTTAAACCATGGTTTCAATTGTACCACCTTCATGAATTTGGGCGTCTGTGTGCAGTGTGAATTTATTCTGACTGGCATTCAAGAACACAAGAATTACACTCACCCGGCACCCCCCCCCCCCCATTTTACAAGTATGATATACACACGTGTAAGTGGTCATTACGGCGTCGCCATAGTACTTACTTTCCTGCCTTGTCCAGCAGCCTGTAGTGGCAGCCGAGGGCTAGCTCCACCCCTCCACCAAGGCTGGTTCCGTGAAGGACTGCCACCACCGGTTTGCTGCACGCCTCTACAATTTTGGTGACGTCAATCAGATTTGGCTCTAAGGTGGCAAATGAAAACATTATCTTGCATTACAGCTTTATTGCATTGATGTAGTGTCTTTTGTGTTATGTTGTCTATTTTATTTTATTATTTTTTTTGGGGGGGGAGAAGACTAGGGAAAAAAAACACATTTTAACAGCACTATCATATTTTTCCACTTTCCTACACACTATCATCCTGTTATCAAAATCAATTTTCTGGACAATGTTCATGCAGCTATTATGCCATCTTGGCAACTCTTGAACAAGTTGAAAATTTGTGGGAAAGTTAATGTAAATGGAGAGGCAGCGTATTCCCCATATAGGCAGTACAGATAAAAAAAGGGAATACACTATAGAAACAGACAGAACTGTAACATTGTAATGCTTAGATGGGCTACTTCACCTCATGAAGAACTGTGTCATAATCAATGCAAATGTTGGCTGGTATGACCCATGTGTGTGCTTGGACTTTCCTCATTCATCTTTTTGGCCCTCTTCCAGCACAGAGAGCATGCCACCAATTTTGTATCATTAAAGAAGCAAGCACAGCAAGAGGTAACTAGAACTTTTAATAGACTGCTAACTCATTTTATGATCCTCCACACTTCTATGAAGCTTTCCATTGCTCATAGTGACCTTTTACTTGATCCACACTGCTCTGAACAATGAGCCTCCACTCCAGTCATAACGAGAGTAACAATGGGTCCTTTTGACTATACACGCACTGGTGATTGATGACTTGACAACATAAGTGAATTCCTCTAGAGAAGAATGCAAATATGAGATAACTACCGAGTGTTTACCTTTAAGGACCAGATCTGGGTTGCCGAATTCTGTGATGTCCGCGCCGGCGCAGAACGCTCGACCCCCCGCCCCGCACAAGACGATGCTCTTGATGGATGCATCGTTTTCAGCTTCCTGCAGTCGAGCGAAAGTCAGAAAATTGTGTCAGAGAATCTGATTATTCCTTGTTTTTCTACAGGAATATGCTCAAATTGGACATTGCATAATGGCAAGCATATATTTTTGTTAATTTGATTTGACTTATACAATTGCTTCCTTTTTATATCATTGCACACACATGTGCACATACTGTTGATAGCATATAAAATAAAAGTTGCTTACAACGAAATTTCGTCTCCATTGCGTTTACAATGTGTAACAAAAGTGTATAAGAGATCACTTATACAGTGAGTAATACACAAGGGTTACAGCTTAGGTGTACACTGTGCAAGTATATAAAGCATATGTCCTTGAACTTTAGCCAAGTTAGCTTGGAACTTGAGGCTTTAACCAAATTGACTAACAGAAAATTCTGATGCGAAGATGCTGAATACCTCCCTGACCACCAGCTAGTGAGTTACAAGTGCACACAATCCTTTCCGTAATTTGCAAATCTTCCCCATTCCCCGTTCTCCATTCACTTCAACAATATTGTTGGAATTTTCTGGACACATACTAGAGTCATATTCACATCTGAATACGAATTGATCTTGGCACAAAAAAAAGAGAAAAAAGAAAGAAGAATTTTGAAGAGTACTTACCCTGATAGACTGTACAATTGATGCCCTTAAGGAAAAACTGAAAAAAGAAAGATAGTAAAATCATATATTACTCATGATTTCTTCAAGTATCTCTGATTCTGTGAAAGTTATGTGACATGATCACAGGGGTTTTGTCTCCCATATTATACTTTTGAAACTAAATGTCTACCATAGCCTATAATCAATGAACATGTATATTGCAATGCATTTGAAGTCAAAGTCATCAGTGCACTATATAAATGAAGGGGTGAAATGTGCGATGTAAAAGTGGTGTAAATTCAAGTTGCAACATGCTAGTGCTAATGAAAAATGGAAGAACAAAATGATGACTTTACAATTCATTCTGAATGGACAGTGCATTATTGATTTTTTACAATATTATGCATTTGTGATAAAGTTCTGGTACATGTAATTCACTGCACAATTTTTAAAATGCAAGTATGCACTTTCTTTCAACAAGACATGGACTAAACAATGTGTTTCAAAAGTTTATTTCCGTAAAATTTTGAACTCCTATCAATATTAATACAAACTTGTAAATCTTTAACAGAAGGTAGACAATGGGCATAGTTTACACACACAAGACATTTTAAGAAAATGATAAAATATACAATTTCATATTTCTACTGTAAGTGACTATAGTATAGGTAACATTATGTGCAGGACTTTACAGGAGTAATGTGTTATGGTGCAGTTATACTACACTTGATTTGATTTAATTGATTTGAACTAATTTTCATTTTGTTTTCACAAAACACAAACATAACCAAATTACAATTATTACAATATAATGACTTTTAATATATTGTCTTGACATAAAAGATAGTCAAAACACATACTTCAGCAACAAAAAAAGGTAATACAAAATAGTAATAAGAACAAAAATGAGACGGGTGAATTAATTAAAAGCACAACAAGTATTATACTTAGGCCCACAAAAATTGGAAACAAACCAAAACATATTACAGACTGTACCTGTAACATGGTTTGAATTAAAAACTGACACTGTATATCAAAACATCTCTTCCACCTCCCTGATAACAAGCTCTGCTTATGAGAAGAGAAAGAGATGGGAAAGAAATCATGGGAGTAGACACTGGGACAATATAGGAGAAAGAAGATAGCATAAGAGCTAGAGAAGATTGAGCAGGAGGACTAAACATTAATACAACAGAATATCTTTGTACTACCAAAGTTACAGGTACATCTACTTAATCTCTACATACACTTGTATCTCTACAGCTTATCAGACTAGATCATTCCTTCAAAATTAGGTCCATTAATTGTGACAAATCTGAAGTGAAAAGAAGTCCACAGCTAGCAGCTAGCTCTGATTAGAAATCTATTCTGGATAATGAACAAATAATTACCTTTGATCTGATACAACTGAAGAGTACAGACAGATCAGGTTTATTAGTAATAACATATGCACTATATCAGAGCTACCAAGTCTCACGCATTCTGCGTGAGACTCAAGCATTAAGGGGCCGCCCATCTCAGATCTCACGCACGACACCCATTTTTCTCACGCATCGGGCGAAGTCTGCAACTTGGGCCTATAATAATGAGCATAGCTCAAAAGATTAAAGTGATAGTTGCAATTGAATTTAAGGTATATTTCCCTCTTGTCTTTCAAAATAAGTAAAAATAGTCACTTCAGTATGCACCTGATCGCACCATTAAGAGCTAAAAATTGAAAAAGCTCCTTACCATGGGAGGCCACAGGGGGGAAAAACCTCTCCCACACCCTCGCTCGCGTGCACATTCGCGCGCCGAGATGCCGAGTCATGAAAATCTCACTCATAATTTTTTTTTGAACTTGGCATCCCTGCTATATATTGATAGGCCTATTCTATACCTATGGTACACACAATACAAGATGATCGACATGAGTGGCATCTTGAAGGACTTTGAACATAGTACGTGTTGCATGTTGTCTGCTCGACCTTGAGAAAGAACATAATTCCATTGGCATTGCACTGCAAGTACTAACCCACAAACTTTATACCCCTCAACTTGTGTGATTTAGATTGCCAATCGGTTGATTAATTTCAATGCTGTGACATATGTGCAGAGATGCCAAGTTCAAAAAACTTTTATGAGTGAGATTTTTATGACTCGGCGTCTCGGCGCTCGCGCGCATGCGCATGCGAACGAGGAGGGTGTCCCCCTCCCGTGGTAGGGAGCTTTTTTAAATTATTAGCTCTTAAAGGACAAGTTCACCTTCATAAACATAAGGATTGAGAAAATGCAACAATATTAGTAGAACACATCAGTGAAAGTTTGAGGAAAATTGGACAATCGATGCAAAAGTTATGAATTTTTAAAATTTTTGTGTTGGAACTGCTGGATGAGGAGACTACTACAGCTTGTGAGTCATATGCATACAACAGTATAAAGAAAATATAAAAGAAAATTCAACATATTTTCACTTTTTTCGCATAATAAAAGAGCAATTGACTTGCCTCTTTCTAAAGGCAGGGGGAATAATATTACCCATAACATTTATCGGTAACGAGTCAGGGGAATGTGTACTTTTTTCAAAAGATGGAATTTTGTGAAATTCTCTTTATATTTTCCTCATATTGTTGTACGCATGTGACATCTAAGTTATTCATACACTGCAGTAGTCTTATCATCCAGCAGGTACTGCACAAAAACTTCAAAAATTCATAACTTTTGAACGGATTGTCTGATTTTCCTCAAACTTTCAATGATGTGTTCTACTAATATTGCTACATTCTCTCAATCCTTATGTTTATGAAGGTGAACTTGTCCTTTAATGATGCGATCTGGTGCATACTTAAGTGACTATTTATTACTAATTTTGAAAGGCAAAAGGGAAATATATACCTTCAATTGCAACTATAATCCTTTGAGCTATGCTCCTTATTTTTGGCCCAAATTGCAGACTTCACCAGATGCGTGAGAAAAATGGGTGCCATGCGTGAGATCGTGAGACAGACCCTAAATGCTTGAGTCTCATGCAGAATGCGTGAGACTTGGTAGCTCTGTATGTGGCTGGAATTAAACTACTTATTCAATGTTGAATATCTATAGACTCTCATCATGCGTTGTAATACATGCCGAGAGCTACGTACCCTACAACAGGGCAGGGGCTAACTGCGTGAACTATACGGCAGCGAAAAATTAAAGCGCCCAGTTAACTCCACTACCACCAGTATACCACTTGTTCGTACAGCTCGACACCCGCCTCTGCAAAGATCGGTCGGGTTCAGACAAAAAAAAAACAATGAAACGCACTCTTACGTTGATAACTCAATAATCTTATCACACTGAAAGTGACATTGGACACCGATATCGAGATACTATACCTCAGGACGTTTAGTGGTGGGTTGTTTAGAGTCACAACGGCGACTTCTCCACGTTTGGCGAAAGACGTCATGACTTTAGATGCCTGTTCCTGCATTCGAAGGCTGCTCGTGCTAATTTGTTTTGCCCCCACCGCTAATTTTACGAGAGACTTTGCGCGAAACATAGCGGGAAGGTTAAACGACGTACTATGACCTGACGACCCTCTACATAGGATTATGCACGCTCAGTTTAGCTGGCGGTCTTCATTCATGAAGGAGCTAAGAAGCTATCAATATGAGACGACCCTATAAACCTCTGCCAGCTAATGCACATACGAGCCTTTCGGGGCTTTATAGCGATGGGGCTGGCAGTTTGGTTCAGGGTCAAGTCTGAAGTCCATATTTTGCCTTTGCCTGGAGAACCATTTGGAGCGACGGCGATGGCAGCTTGTTGTTGGGAAGGGGGGGCGGGGGGGGGGGGGGGGGGGGGCATAAGGTGAGCTTCGCCTAGTAGTACACAGGTACAATCAAAGAGCGTACAACCAGCCAAGGAGACTCGCCTTGTACCTCCTTAGTACAACTCTACGCTGTTGAGGTGCAGTGCACAGGTACCTCCCTTGTTGAGCTTCAGACCTTGTTGGCGTACAGTGTGAGTGAAGTGGGCGGGGCTACAGAAGCGTCCCAGGGACCACTCATTGACGCACCCCGCCGCCACTCACAACCCCCTTTTGCCCCCATCTTGTAATCTGATGTGAGATTTCTCCTGCTACTCCTCGGCGTGCTCACTCTTTTCTCATTCGTCTTCTTCTTTTTGTCTTGGTTCTGCTTTTCCTGAAATATTTTTCTTCTTGAACGGTGTATTTTTTCCCTTTTCTTCTCCTTAGGCTGCGTTCACACAGAAGTATTCGGTATTCGTATTCGCTATTCGGTATTCGCTATTCGGGCACCGAGTACACCATCACCCGCACCGTCAACTCACCATCCATGCAGTGAGGATTTCTTCCTCCTACATCCCAGCAAATCTTATTAACAATTTCTAAACTGCATCAGAATGTCAGTCTACATGCTTATTTTTGCTAAAGGGCAAATCCAGACCAAAATTGTCATTATTTCATAAACGAGAGACGGAATACGCTGCAAGAAAATCGAACAAGCTCGATTCCCACTTTGCAATACCATTCGCAGCTATTCGGTACTTTCGAATAGTGCCCTCTTATATGTGAACCGGTGTGAGGAAATCCTATCGTTCGATTCAAGCTATTCGCGTGCCCTCGAAAAACGAGCCCGAATACCCGAATAGTATACTTCTATGTGAACGCAGCCTTATGCAAGCTTGCAAGTGCGTGTGTCTGATGTTTGCGTGATTATGTCTAGATTACTTTTTGTTTCTGTTATCAGACACATGCATTATGAAGCTCGCATAAGCTGAATAAAAGAAAAAAAATACATTGTACAAGAAGAAAACGATTTCAGGAAAAGCAGAACTAATCTTTTTGTTTCTGTTTGTAAACAAGCACTTTAGGAACTGCCTTACATGTTCATGTCACAGTGAATAGAAAAGCAGGCGGAGGAATTAAGAGGTCACAAAAAGTGGGCCTGTGGAGGGATATGAAATTTTTATGTTCCTAGTGTGACTTCCACTCCGGCATTATTGCAGGGAAACATGGAAGTTAAATCTCGATGTAGGGGGAGGTGCGTTCCAGTGCCGTTTGTTAAACACATCCAGGGCCTAGGCCTTATAGCAGTCCTACTTTACAAATGATGGGCAGTTCGGAATGTTGGTTTGAAAGGTTTATTTGTCTATTATTGTTTGTTTTTTGTGTATCCTAGTAATCTGAAGGAAATATGTATTTTAGGGAAATGTTATAAAACATATGGAATGTATTTAGATATCGCTTCGCGACGGATGTTAATGTACGTATATCATAAATCAACAGAAGTCAACTTGCATTTGCACTGTATAGGTCCTGCTTGATTTTTATTTTATTTCAAGTGAGGAAAGAGTGGTGTTACGCTGAGCAGAATGGTATCAGAAGTTTCATTTAGGATGGGCGATTTGTCGTATTTCAAAGCTCGATTCCAAACCATTTTAAAGTTAACTTTAATAAGATTGAATGAGACGCCGAACAGAATGGCTGGTTTAGAAGTCTCACACTGGCTGTAAAACCGTGCAGATCAAATTTCACGAGAAAGTTATTTACGACGACTGTCGCGTTTCACGATGTGTCACCTATAGCATCACATTCACATTTTGCGCTCTTTCGCAAAACAGGTGACTATAATTTATTTTGTTTATATTACCGAGCGTCATAAGGTCTACCATTTATTTCTAAAATGATCGTATGCATGACTGTACACTTATTGTGTACATACTCGATTGTGACGTATACAATCATTTTATGTTTATTTCGGATTTTTTTTGAAGTTTGTTTCACTAACTGACTGCTTTTAGTAGGTTATAGATATGGACTATTTCACTAGCATAACTAATCGGGTTTTTTTTTCGTTTTTTTTTATTCAAACACCTGTTAAGGTACAATATATTGAGCCTAGATGCAGTATCTTATTTTCCAGTTCACATTAATTGGGTTAAATATTTCTTCGGCAGAAAGGATCTATCAACAAATAAATTCAGTTTATGCAGTTGGGAAAAAAAAACCACACACACAAGATCATACGAAAGTAATGCAAGCAAAGAGGGCTGAAAAGGCTGCAATAGATAAAGTAACGGAAGGTTTGTGATGTAAGCCTGCACCATGGTAGCGGCAGTCTACTTGCACAAACAAAATTGTCTGGAAAAGGATCGATGGTAGGAACTGAAGATGATGTATGTAGGAAGTAACGATTTTTTTTTACAGTAATCTTCAGGACTGAAGGATGCAGAATAAACGGAAGAAGAAGATGCAACCTATAGGTGACCAAAATGTTTAACAAGATTGTATTCATGCCAACCGGAAAAGACCTCCACTAAGCAGCTCATTTTCACCCATACGTTATGGTTACCACCCTACTAGTATATCATTGTAATTCATTCATATCATATTATGCGATTGATTAGATTCACTGACCATCAAAACATACCCTGATCACTGCCGACGAGGTGTTGACTGTCTTCGCGGCCATCCTTTCTGACCAACCACCAACAGCGCAATAGCTCCGAGTATTGCAAACCCAAGCGCGCCATCTAGCGTTCACGATTAGCTCCAACACCTGCGATAAAGAATCTTTCCAAAAATTGAACAAATTGCTGGATCCCGACGGTTATATGGATATCTACTGATATTTTATCATTTGTTTCTTTAGTCATTATTGACTTTTCTTTCTGAAAAAAATTCATCTAAATCCATTCATGACTTTTGGACTTACTGTGAAGGCCCAACCTTCCATTTTGTAAATATGAAGAGTTTGTTCGCAAAAACCGATAAGTCCATGTTTGCCAAATGGATATGCACATTTGCGATTAAAGGTCAAGAAAATGAAGAGAATGATAAGAAAAATTTTGCTCCTTTTGACCATAAAAATTTACCTTTATGTAGTGACCAGTACATCATTTAAAATGCATTATTTTGCACTTTATGACAGAGACCGTACTTCAAAATCTTACAAAAATCGGTTTTTTGCGAACAAACTCTTCATATGAAGAAAAGGCCTCGACTAAATCATACCTGTGAAATGTTCCAAAATTATCTTCATTTGATAACAAAATCGGTTCTTATTGTCACTACAGAATATATAATATGGATATGAATGCAGAGGACCTGTGAATATCCACCTTGCACATTTTAAAGGGATCGTATAGTTTTGGTTGAGACCTAACTTCAAGCTTCTAACATTTTTTTGTTGAGATAATGGGAAATCTGTTATCAAATGTAAAAGAGCATGTAATTCCCAGAGGAACTGAAAGTTTATTTCATGAAAATTGTTTTTGAAATGGCTGAAATATCCAAAACAGAGCAATTCTAATAACAGGTAGGACCCACCTTTTTACTTACGATCGCTTTATTTTACTTTGTTTTTGGATGTCTTAGTCATTCCAAGGCCGATTTTATCAAATAAATCCCTCTTTGAATTGCATGCTCTGTACTATTTCATAAGTGGTTCCTTTGTATCTTGCAAAAAAAGAAGAAGTTAACAGCCCAATCCTCATCTCCACCAATACTATACCATCCCTCTATATCAGTCAGTATTCAGTATCACACACCATCGCATTCTCTTGCATGGCCATCACATTTTACTTCCCATTCACATTTCTCCGACAACTACCTATGTTTATTCCATCTCCCCAACACCTCTTCGCACTCAAACCAACTGGTTTTGCTGTTATGCAACCACTCCGATAATAAAGTGTATAGATGCATGTAATTATTTATATCTCATCTGTTGTGCATGACTTAGAAATATATCTGTCTGTCTGGTTATGATTTTTTTTTTCCATTAGCGTCCCTATGTACAGATGAAATAATGCCCCATAAGAAAAAGGTGACACGTTTGATTACCGCTGGTTTCTTTCTTCCGACATGGTTTGTTAAAAATGTAGATCATAAACAAATTTCTTTTGTACATCAGACGGAGACAGAATGAAGACTAGAAATGTCGCTAAGGCGACTGGTATGCCTCCGCCATAATGCATGATTCTCCTAATAGGTCTATAGTACGTGTGGACAATGTGTGACTACATTTTTACAAAATTGGCAAAATATCAAAATGACAAGTTTGTCACAAATGTGTTGAATGTTCACCTTCCTTGACCTAGGTTTAATTGGATGAATAGGAGAGCATGTATTTGGGGATTAAAGGACTTTAACTTGACTTTGATCCATTCATAAGTTTATGCATTGAGAAATTTTCAAGGTAATATGGAGAAAAAGTGCAACTTCTGTATTGAAAAGTACCTTGTTACCATTTTCATCTGGCCTTTGACCCTAAAATTCATAGGATAATCACTGTCAGGCAGAACATGCACAAATATGTAGTAAGTTTCAAGATAACTTGAGCCACTTCAGAGATATGGAGGAAAAAGTTAGTTCAGCACTTTCCCTTGATCTTTGACCTTTTGACCTTTGAGGCAAACAAAAAAAGAAGAAGAAAAAAAACAGAAAGTTTCCAGAGAATCTCTATTAGGTTATACATGCATACACCAAGTGTAACAAAAAAATAATCCTGCTGACACTGCATAAATATGAGGGAAATAGTAAAATTTTGAAGTGTTGCCCTTGACCTTTGTTCCCTGACCTTTGACCACATGAACCCTAAATTCTCTAGATAATCACTGCCAGTCAGTACATGTATACGGTCTATAGTACTATGTTCCATGAAGATACCTTGGACAATTTCCAAGGTACGGAGAAAAAAAGTGAAGTTTTAATATGTTCACTCGACCTTTTGACCTTTGACCTCATGACCCCAAACTTTAACCAGAGAATCTTAATTGGGTAATACATGTATACACTAAGTTTCAAGAAAATATCTTCAGGCATTGCATAGATATGGTGGAAATAGTGAAATTTTACGTATTTGACCTTGACCTTTTGACCTTTGACCTTAAGCATGTGCACCCAAAAGTTGATAGGCGCAACTTCACCCCCTAATACACATACATTCCAAGTTTCATTAGGATACCTCAAAAGGTTTTTTAGTTACACTGTCCACAAAATTCATTACGGACGGACGGAAGGACGGACGGACGGAAGGACGGACGGACGGACGGACGGACGGACAACCCGAAAACATAATGCCTCCGGCACCACTTTGTGGCGGAGGCATAAAAATTCAATCCCAATATCTTCATCCCCTTGTTTGATTATCTCTTGCTCTCATTAACTTTATTATAATTATTATCATCATTGTCATTTAAAAGTCGAGTGTGTAATCCGCATCGATTGCCCATTTAAACACTTAAGACGTAGATATGAGTATAATACGTGCTGTGAGTGCACTATCCATGCGTGTTCTCAGAACGGGCATGAATTATACGAATTTACAGTTCCCCGAGAGGCACTCGATAGGAATGCACATATCATATTATGTTTATAGAGAAAATGGAACTGCCCACTTTATGGATTTAAGACATATTTGTAGCACATGCTCTAGTTTATGAGGATGTACTGCATGGCATAGTTTTGAATGAAAACCAACTTAAAATCGTTGAACTTCAATTAAAAAAATGAATTAAGAAGCACATGCTGATCAAGAAGTGATAAATAGGTCTAACACTATTCAACCACTCATGCTTTTTCAACTCAATTATACTTTATTTCAGTAAAACAACTGCATAATACAAAATGTTACATATTTTTATCAATTCATATTCCTTAATAATATGAAAGAAGAATTGGTCGTAAAGTAAAACACAAATACTTGTACGGAGTATTATATAGAATGAGAAAATAACGCACACTTCGTAATGGTGGCGAAAAGCAAATACATTGCAGGCCCTATTACAATATGGAGAGGGTAATCCACTGAAAAGCGGAGCTTTTACCAGGGAGCTTGTAAAACATGGATCACTCACAAAAAACAAACAAACAAACAATAAATTTTTAACATAATATACTGTGATATGCAAACTTAATCTATATGTACAGTTATGAGCATTGATGCTGAAGATAAAAACATATAAACTAGTAGGCCTTTTAATTCTTAAAATGGAGGAAAGTACAAGCTTAGATAACAATGTACAGCACATAGGCGTGCACAATTCATTGTTTCTGAAAATTTAGCTTTACTTTTTTGTTATAAGTACAAAAAAATCGCATATATTATTTCACTA
This sequence comes from Diadema antillarum, assembly GCF_040938485.1. Classification (NCBI taxonomy): domain Eukaryota; kingdom Metazoa; phylum Echinodermata; class Echinoidea; order Diadematoida; family Diadematidae; genus Diadema; species Diadema antillarum. The sequence continues at coordinate 274,934 of NW_027271534.1, forward strand.
AGTGTGCACCTGACGGTTGAAAAATTTAACTCCGCAACTGCACTACAAAGCATTGACTTGTTCTCCTCAAGATGCCAGGAAGAGAGCTCCATCTGTTTTAATTTTGTTTCGCTGATCTGGTAATTATCATAAAACATCAATAGGACGACACGGTGATACATGACTAATACAAGGATTAGTTACGAATTCCACATTTCACATGCAAGTATCCCATTTTGAATACCAATTTGATATATCATATTTCTTTGTATATATTTTCGAAAAGCGTTACGGTTATTTATGTTTTTTAGCAAAACAAATTAAAAAAAAAAATCACAACACCGCACTCAGCATCAATACAGTAAGTTTTGTTCCGAGATTGTATTAAGTAATTGTTGTTGTTTTTTTGTTACAATGTGTTGTAATTTTGTATGTTTTGTATTCATTGTTATGTTGAGTATACATGTATTTTGGGGTGTATAATATTGAAGGTAAGTTAAGTTTAGTATGATTTTACATCTAGGTTGATTTTGTCTATACGTTGTTGTCATTGATTGTGTAGATCCTGAAGAAGGGCATTTCCCCCGAAAGCTTGATTAAAGGGGTGCAACCCAACACCAGCCACGTCTATGTGCAAGTTTTGCGTATATGATATATAGCAATAATAATGTCACAATAGAGGAATGCATTAAATGCCAATTGCCTTGATTTTAAATCAAAATTAAGTTATAGGAAGCTTATATATATATATATATATATATATATATATATATAAGCTTATTTATATCATCTCATAGTTACAAAAAAAAAACAATTTTCAGGAAAAGTTATAGGAAGCTTTCATTGAATCAGTCGAGCACGCTGTATGCGTGATGTGCGAGTTACATGACGGCTACAGTCTGAACCAACTTGTATTGCTATTAGCATGATTAGTCTTTTTTTCCTCTATATTCCTCAATGAAAAATTACATTAATATAAATATTTCCTTTGATGCCATCTTAAATCTAGTGAGCTTTCGTGTATTGCATAGGGTATTACACTGTAACAAATTTTGAGTCGCGTAAAATTCGTCCACCTGAGTTGACCTTTTCACGAAAAGTGCAGACAAGACGTAAACGAGACATGTGAAACGCAACTGTTAGTTTCAAGTCCTTTACATGCTTTAGGCGGACGTCTTCAACATCGATCGTCCTTATCTTTGCCCTCTCCCCTCCACAAAACAATCGATTTTCATTACGATCAGAGCTGTTGTATTCATGTAGTTCACTCTGACAGCTTCCTGCTGCCACTGTTATGTATGCGCATACTCCTCCGATACTTGTCTGAACGCCACTTTTCCATTTTTTTCTTTTTTTCTAAAGACTCGTTAGCGTATAGTCATTGGAATATTTTGTATAAAAGGTGTCTTGTCGGTTACTTCGTCTTCATCTTGTGCAGTGAGATTCTGGGCTGCTTCATAGTGGTCTCCATTCGGTTTCTTGTTAGCCGTTTCTTTATTATCTGTAGAAAAAGAAGGTGATATTTCCTCTTTACTAAAAACTTGATGGGAGTATAAATACAGTGTACTACTTGTGTTTCACAATATTGTACACTTCTGTTGGACGTTGTAAATCCATTTGAGACAATCTTCCTTGTTTTAACGCAACTTCTCCATAACCATAATAAAGCTACCAATATTGGGGTAAGTTATGCATAAACAATGTAAATTGCAGTAAAAAAAAAAATCTAACCATATCAAACCAAATCAAGGCTTCCATCAAATTTGAAATGTACGTCTTTCGTAGAACATGATTACCTTGATTGTTGCCTTCCTGCTGTGGTCCCCCCTCGGCTGTGAGGAATAGAGAATGGAGGTGACTTATACAGCTGCCCAACTGATATTTTCTTTAGCTTATATACATTTCATGAGATCGCACAAGAATGAACAGCTACTGAAATCTGAGCTGTCATTTTACAGAAGGCATTTATCGAGTAAAGTCTACAGGTCTAGATGAAAGAGGATCACAATTCTGAAAATGTTATTTTCGACATGGCGTTGCATAATTTGAACGGTTCACCAGAAAGGTGCTTCCATCCGTTCCTTCAATTTTTATTCCTATGCTATCATTTTGCAAGTCACTACTAGAGTTTATTGTCTTTATGTATTGTGTGTTAGGGCTGGAGCAAATCTTAGGCTGTACTCAAACAGTATCCACTGCCTAAAATTCATTGCATGTGCTTCTCAGTATTTAACACTTTGTTACACATTGTAAATCCAATTCAGACTTATTCTATTTCTTACGCAACTTATATGCATGGATAATTATAATAAAGCTACCAATAATATGTGTGGACTATACATATCAATATTAAATGCAGAAACCCCCCCCCCAAAAAAAAAATCAAATCAAATCAAATCAAATCAAATTAAGGCGTTCATCATATTTGAAATATACTTCTTCCGACGAACATGATTACCGTGATTGTTGCCTTCCTGCTTTGGTCCCCCCTCGGCTGTGAGGAATAGAGAATGGAGGTGACTTATACAGCTGCCAAACTGATATTTTCTTTAGCTTATATACATTTCATGAGATCGCACAAGAATGAACAGCTACTGAAATCTGAGCTGTCATTTTACAGAAGGCATTTATCGAGTAAAGTCTACAGGTCTAGATGAAAGAGGATCACAATTCTGAAAATGTTATTTTCGACATGGCGTTGCATAATTTGAACGGTTCACCAGAAAGGTGCTTCCATCCGTTCCTTCAATTTTTATTCCTATGCTATCATTTTGCAAGTCACTTCTAGAGTTTATTGTCTTTATGTATTGTGTGTTAGGGCTGGAGCAAATCTTAGGCTGTACTCAAACAGTATCCACTTCCTAAAATTCATTGCATGTGCTATTTAACACTTTGTTACACATTGTAAATCCAATTCAGACTTATTCTATTTCTTACGCAACTTATATACATGGATAATTATAATAAAGCTACCAATAATATGTGTGGACTATACATATCAATATTAAATGCAGCAACCCCCCCCCCAAAAAAAATCAAATCAAATCAAATCAAATCAAATTAAGGCGTTCATCATATTTGAAATATACTTCTTCCGACGAACATGATTACCGTGATTGTTGCCTTCCTGCTTTGGTCCCCCCTCGGCTGTGAGGAATAGAGAATGGAGGTGACTTATACAGCTGCCCAACTGATATTTTCTTTAGCTTATATACATTCATGAGATCGCACAAGAATGAACAGCTACTGAAATCTGAGCTGTCATTTTACAGAAGGCATTTATCGAGTAAAGTCTACAGGTCTAGATGAAAGAGGATCACAATTCTGAAAATGTTATTTTCGACATGGCGTTGCATAATTTGAACGGTTCACCAGAAAGGTGCTTCCATCCGTTCCTTCAATTTTTATTCCTATGCTATCATTTTGCAAGTCACTACTAGAGTTTATTGTCTTTATGTATTGTGTGTTAGGGCTGGAGCAAATCTTAGGCTGTACTCAAACAGTATCCACTGCCTAAAATTAATTGCATGTGCTTCTCAGTATTTAACACTTTGTTACACATTGTAAATCCAATTCAGACTTATTCTATTTCTTACGCGAACTTATATACATGGATAATTATAATAAAGCTACCAATAATATGTGTGGACTATACATATCAATATTAAATGCAGCAACCCCCCCCCCCAAAACAAAAATCAAATCAAATCAAATCAAATTAAGGCGTTCATCATATTTGAAATATACTTCTTCCGACGAACATGATTACCGTGATTGTTGCCTTCCTGCTTTGGTCCCCCCTCGGCTGTGAGGAATAGAGAATGGAGGTGACTTATACAGCTGCCAAACTGATATTTTCTTTAGCTTATATACAGTTCATGAGATTACACAAGAATGAATACTGAAATCTGAACTGACATATTACAGACGGCATTTATCGAGTAAAGTCTTGATGAAAGAGGATCACAATTGTGAGAAAATGTTATTTTCAACGTGACCTTGCATTTGTACAGTTAGCCAGAGAGCTACTTCCATCCCTTTTCACTTTTTTCCCTATCCTATCGTTACTAAAATGTTTTTTTTAACATCACGCTGTATAATTTGTAAAGTTTAGCAAAATATATTCCTATTAATTGCCTTCTTTTCCCCCATCCTATTTTTCACAAGTCTGGCCTAGTGTTAGTTTTCTTTTTGTATCCTGTATGTATAAATGTAGGAAGAAAACCAAACAAACCGAGTGTAACCCTTGCCTATTATCTATTGCATGCGTCACAATATTATACACTTTTGCTATACGTTGTAAATCCAATGGGGACAATCTTGCTTTCTACGCAACTTCGTCTATATAACTATAATAAAGCTACCAATAACGTGTGCAAGCTATTCATAACAATGTTAATGTAGTAACCAATATAATTCAAATAAATTCAAAGCAACTGAAGGCTTCCACCATATTTGAAAATAATGTAATTCTTTCGTATAATATGATTACCTTGATCAATGTTCTCGGGCTGCTCTATCCCTTTGTCTATCATGTCTATGAGGAATAGAGAAAGGATGTCACTTACACAGCTGACCAACTGATATTGTTTAGCTTTTGTAGTTCATGCGATCGCACAAAAATGAACAGCTTCTGAAATGTGAACTGATATTTTACCGGCGGCTTTTATCAGGTAAATTAAAAAAAAGGAGGATCCTAGTTCTGAAAAGGTTATTTTCCACATGACGTTGCATAATTTGTATGGTTCAATAGAAAGCTACTTTCATCCGTTCTTTCACTTTTTATTCCTATGATATCGCATTGCAAGTCACTCCTATAGTGTTTATTGTCTTTACGATTTATCAATAAGGGCTGGAGCAAAAATCAGGCTGCACTCAAACAGTATCCATTGTCTAAAATGCATTGTATGTGCTTCTCAATATTATACACTTTGTTACACATTGTAAATCCAATGGAGACTTATTTCATTTTCTGCGCAACTTACTCTCTAAAAAAAATCGAGTGAAAATATTCACTCTTAATGGAGTGAATTTAAAAAAGAGTGAATTTAGAATGTAATTGGAGTGAATTTTGAGTGAAAATGTTCATTTTCACTCATTTTGGAGTGACCTCAAGGATCACTCAAAGATTTTGGAGTGATCATGTGTTTTGCGGAAAAGGAAACGAGGGCGTTTGGCATTTTGCAATGAATGTAAAAAGATCTGATGCACGCTTTTCCTGAAATTTGTTTATTTTTTCACAAACACTCACACACGTAGGCACAATTAAAGATCTTGAACATTTCAGGGCTTGAGGGAGGGCAACTGACGGGTAACACCCCAGCAACTCTCCCTTTCCATTTCTCATATCTTCTTTATACCATTATCTGGACACCCTATACAATGTACTATGAATTGGTCTAGGTGGCGTTGTTCATCATGTCGGTCTCGAGAGCTTTCTTTGCGTAGTGTCGGTCTCATGAGCATTGCTTGGGTAATGTCGGTCTTGTCAGTTCTTAAGCGTATATAGTTTCTGTCTCGTGGGCTTTCTTTGCGTAGTGTCGATCTCGTGAGCCTTTTGTGCGTGGTGTCGAACTCATGGGCTGTATAACTCATCTCTTACATGTCTTATTTCACTTGATGTCGAACTCGTAGACTGTATAACTAGCGGGCTGTATGACTTGTAAGCTGTATGACTCGTGTATGGGCTGTATGATTTGTGGGCTATGTAACCCGTGGGCTGTATGACTCATGAGTGTAGGTCGCGTGACATTTACCCGATGATTTTGGGGCGTGAGTTTTTATTTCGTTGTAACGAGAATTTTGTTTTAATCCGGTTCGTTGTAATGTGAGTGCACTGTAATGAAATTTCCTGCGTGAATACTGTTCCAGATCACCTGTTGATAGACGCGGATTGGTGATTGTCGCCTTCTGATCAGCCACAGAAGTAGATATACGTGCAATCTCTTTGGATTGCGACTTGTTGTTCAGCTCCATGTCCTTCAATCGTTGTCCCTGTTCAGTCAACTTACCGTGTAACTTGTTGAATTCCTTCAACATGTCTGCCTTCATTGCCTCGATTACGCCAACCAGCAGCGTCAAGGAAGCATCCACTACGGACGTTGGCGACGCCATGATGGAAAAGAAACAATTTTCTCCACTTTATACCAAGATATTTTTACAACTCAATACTTTCATTTCCACTACAAGGTAACTTGACTGGTCAACTTTAACAAGTGGTAGTAATCCTCTTTGAATTTTCGATAACGAATATAGGGTACACAGTATGTATAAAGCTACATCAGTTCCCGAGCCAAGCTTAACAGCGCAAGCACGCCAAATAATTAGTGCAAAATAAATCTGGAAAATCACACGATCCAAAAGACAGTGTGGAATTTTACTGCACAAACATTCAATCCGGTTTTATAATTTCACCTTTTCACAGTTTCAATGAAGAAGAACGTTCGGAAGAGTACAATATTTGGCGCATCAAGATTTTAAATCAAGATGATAACGCGGAAACCAGTTATAGCAAATGAAAACAAATCTAGACTGCCATCTTGCCTTTCATAGGATAATTATGATCATCTTACAGACAGCTTTCATCGAGTAAAGTCTAGTTAGATAGAAACTCTCAATTCTCTCTCTTTTTTTTTCAACGTGACGTTGTATAATTTGTAAGATTTAGCATAAAGGTACTTCCATCCTAAGTCACTCCTTCTTTCAATTCAAAATAATTAATCATATCAAGTCAAATTAGATCAAGGCTGACATCTAGTTCAAAATGAAATGTATATATCTAGGTACTAAATTACATTATATTTACCTTCATCATAGCCCTCGGTTTTGTCTGTGAAGAAAACAGAAAGGAGGTGACTTATAGCCCTACAGCTGTCCAACTAACATTTTGTTAAGCATCACACATGAAATGAGATCGCATTAGAATGGACAGGTACTAAAATTTGAACACAGATTTAAACGACTTTCGAAAGCCCTTTCGATAGCCCTTTCGATAGCCCTTTCCACAGCCCTTTCGAAAGCCCTTTCCATAGCCCTTTCGAAAGCCCTGTCCACTCCCTGTACTATTAATGTGCCGCTTGTTTTCGTCGGCTGCGTTTATCAACTTTCCTCTGTTTAAACGGCTTTCGATAGCCCTTTCGATATCCCTTTCGAAAGGCCTTTCCATAGCCCTTTCGAGAGCCCTTTCCAAAGCCCTGACTGCCTGTACTATTAATGTGCCGCTTGTTTTCCTAAGGGACGGCGAAAAGCAATTACCATCATAAGTTGAAAGAAACTCACAATTCTGAAAATGTTATTTTCAACATAACGTTTTTTAATATTAGTAACTTAGCATTAAAAAACTTACTTCCATCCTTTCCTTCTTAGTTTTTCTGTCGTGTATGTACGCAAGTCATTCCCCCTATCTTTATTTCATATTATATGCCCTATATTGTCGAATAACGTCTTCCAAATGTTATATTGTGCTCTCATTCTTCAATTTTTATCGTATTCTAACATAGTACGGACAAACACATATCCATTTCAGATATAAAACATTTTAATAGCTCTACAGAATTAAGTGATTCTAATCATTACAAGAACACAGACGCGATCGCAATCATATTAAACCACTCTTCAAGGAATGCGTTCATTCAAGAGTATGACACAGTGTGCCTGGTTAAACGGATCGTGTAGTTATGGTTGAGATCAGTCAACTCATCGTGTAACTTGGTCAATTCCTCCAAGATGTCTGCTTTGACCCTTGCTTTGATTTCGTCAACCGGCTGCGGCAAGGCAGCATCTACTACGGATGTTGGCGACGCCATGATGGAAAGGAACAAGATATTGAATCAAGATGATAACGCGGAAACCAATCATAGTAAATGAAAACAAATCAAGACTGCCATCTTGCCTTTCAAAAGATATGATTATCTTACAGACAGCTTTCATCGGGTAAAGTCTACTTAAAAGAAACTCACATTTCTCTCTCTTTTTTTCAACGTGACGTTGTATAATTTGTAAGATTTAGCACAAAGGTACTTCCATCCTAAATCACTCCTTCTTTTAATTTAAAAAAATACATCATGTCAAGTCAAATTAAATCAAGGCTGACATCTTGTTCAAAATGAAGTATATATTATGTACTAAATTACATTATGTTTACCTTCATCATCGCCCTGGTTTTTTTCTGTCCCTTTTTCTGTGAAGAAAAGAGAAAGGAGGTATATAACCCTACAGCTGTCCAACTGACATTTTGTTAGGCATCACACAGTAAATGAGATCACATTAGAATGGACGGGTACTAAAATTTGAACACAGATTTAACAGACGGCTTTCATCGGGTGAAGTCTAACTTGGAAGAAACTCACAATTCTGAAAATGTTATTTTCAACATAACGTTTTTACAATTTAACTTAGCATTATCAAAGTTACTTCCCTCCTTTCCTTCTTAATTTTTCGGTCGTGTCTGTACGCAAGTCATTCCCCCTATCTTTATTTCATATAGGCCCTATATTGCCGAATAACGTCTTACAAATGTTATATTGTGCTCTCATTCTTCCATTTTTATCGTATTCTAACATAGTACGGACAAACACATATCCATTTTAGACATGAAACATTTTAATAGCTCTATGAAATAAAGTGATTCTAATCATTATAAGAGCATAGACGCGATCGCAATCATCAATATTAAACCACTCTTTCAGGAATGCGTTCATTCAAGGGTATGACACAGCGTGCCTGGTTATTTGGTCATTATTTTATTTATTCATATTTTCTTTAAATGGCCTACTTTGCACGGGAGCCCTGCATCAAATACAAAGGTTACAAAATCAAATAAGAATTACAAATAATATCGGGTAACATATTATCAAAATACCGTTTGCTGACTATTGCTAGTCATCCGGGGCGAACCACGAGTATGGAACGCCATTTGCCCACTAATTCAGATAAACTGAGTTTATCGCGAATGAGTTTATCGCCAACAAAAAAAAAAAGAATGTTTATCAGTCGATAAACTACGTTTTTTGGAGAGAAACGCTGCTTATCGAGTTTATCACGAATAACATAGTAACGTTTTTCACTGGCTAAACAGAGTTTTTTATTTTTTTGATAAACAGAGTTTCTCGACAAACCTAGTTTTTCGCCAAATAAACTTTTCGCCTAATAAGTTTTTCGCTCGATAAACACTCCCCCCCCCCATAAATTACTGTACAGTAGTGAGTACTACCGACTACAGTATGTAGTACCCATTACCAGCAAGTGGTCGCGACACGGACGGTAAACATCCCAGGTGGAAAAAACAACAACAAAACTCTAAGCTCTGGATCTAACAGCTCCCTTGGCTGCCCACTTACCTTCCGCGGCCATGGCAAAACTGCGAGCAAAATGACCGTTGAACGACTTCCGTTGCGCTATTCAACGCGCGTGGTTAAGTTGACAACTTGCCGCAAGGCAACTATCAGTGTCCCATTACGCCTGAAGCTAGTACGTGATCAGTGGCTACGCTCAGAGCCTTCTCTGGCTACGCCATAAGCTCAAAGCTTAAGCTACTGACAAGGCTTGAATAACTCTGATGATCGATAAACTAAGTTCTTTTTTTGTTGTTTTTTCCCCGAGAGATAAACTGTGTTTATCGCCGAAAACTCAGTTTGTGAGTAAATAAACTAAGTTTATCGAACGAAAAACCTAGTTTATCGCTCCATATACTGCGTTTTTCAATTGATAAATAAAGCTTTTTCGCTCGATAAACACAGTTTCTCTTGAAAAAAAAACAACTTAGTTTATCGACTGAATAATAACATCAGGATTCTTTCGGCGATAAGATCGGGCAAATGGCGCGCCACACACGAGGGATCGGTATCATTCGCCCGTTTTCTTGCGTGGGAGGGGAAAAGGGGGACCATTTCACCGGGTTGGCACCCTGCTCTTTGCGATAAATGAATAAAGTGGGATCTTTCACGTGCTTGTGTCGTGACAAAACACACTCACGGGACCTTCATTAATTTTAGCGTCCTATCCGAGGGACAGTGTTTTGCCCGTTATAAGAGGGGACGGAATGCTGACACACAACATTGCTCAGTGAGACTCGGGGCTCGAACCAGGTGCTTTTGGATGTGAAGGTAGACGCACTACCGACTGAGCCATACCCCCACTCTTGCCTCCAAAGTAGCTGGATTACAGGCGCACGTCACAACTCCCGGCATCAGGAATTGAAATTCGTTCCTTCACTTTTTATTCCTTTCATATCCTATTGTTATGCAAGTCGTTCCTAGTGTTTATTGTCTTTATGTATTATGAATAAGGGCTGGAGCAAAAATCAGGCTGTACTCCAACAGTATCCACTACCTAAAATTCATTGTGTGCTTCTCAATATCATGCACTTTGTTACGCATTGTAAGTTCAATGGAGAAAATCTTACTTTCTCATTGGCAACTTATGTATGATTATAATAAAGCTTCCAATAATGTGTGCAGTAGCCTAAACATGAACAATGTTAATACCATAAGTTACATAACAAAATCAAATCAAATCAAATCAAATAAAACTAAATCAAGGCTTCCTTCACGTTTGAAATGTACTTCCTTCGTACAATAAGATTACCTTGATCATTGTCGACATGCTCCCCTGCAACTTTGAATGTGAGGAATAGAGAAAAGAGGTGACTTATACTGCTGCCCAACTGATATTTCTTTAGCGAATTTTCTTCAGCTCACACAGTTCATGACATCGCACAAGAATGAATTGCTTTTGAAAAGTGAACTGGCATTTTACAGACGGCTGTTATCGGGTAAAGTTTAGTCAAAAGAATCGCAATTTTTCATTTTTTATTCAACATAACGTAGTTTAATTTGTAAAGTCACTCCTATTGTTTATTTTTTTTTGGTACTATCAAAAAAAAAATCAAGCTGTTCTTATTAAAGAGCAGCAATTTTCTATTATTCATTCAGGCAGGCTTCATAATATTATACATTTTGGTTACACGTTGTTTATCCAATGGAGACAATCTTACTTTCTAGGCAACTTATGTTTCATTATAATAAAGCTTCCAATAATGTGTCCCGTAGCCTAAATATAAGAAATGTTAATACAATAACAAAAAAAGAATCAAATCAAATTAAATCAAATTGAATTAAATCAAATCAAACTATATCAAGGCTTTCATCTTGTTTGAAATTTACTTCCTTCGTAGAATATCGATTATCTTCCTCATTGTCATCAAGATTTTCTTCACCCTCGGCTGTGAGGAATAGAGAAAGGTGATTAAAACAGCTGCCCAACTGATATTTTGTTTAGCTTATACAGTTCATGACATCGAAGTAAGACTGAACAGCTACTGAAATGTGAACGGACATTTTACAAATGGCTTTTATCGGGTAAAATCTAGTTATTAAAAGAGGATCTCAATTTTTAAGATGTTATTTTCTACATGACGTTGCATAATTTGAGCGGTTCACCACTAAGCTACTTTCATCCGTTTCTTCACATTCTGTTTTTCAAATCTTTGCAACTTTTATAGATCTTTGTTATCCTGGACGTGTAATGAGGAAAAATGTATATAGAAAAAAATGCCAAGCTTTGCTTTGATGAAAATTGTATAACAAATCAATGATCGTCTTTATTTCAAATGGCCAGTACCTAAACTGTCGTAAAGGTAATATGACTTTTGCACACAAAACAGTGACAGAAACGTAGGATCTACTCGCAAATCAAGCAGGAACGCTGTTTGACTGTCAGTCAGCACATAAATTGCAAACTACATGTGACCGGAGTAGAATTGCGAGAAATGATTTTATGAGGATTGTGTTCATTGAACAGTGGCATTTGGCGACTAATCGATCGTTTTGGGCGGGTTTGTGCTTTTGAGCAGAATATGCGAACTTGGTCCGCCGTCGACTGAGTCGGACGTGCGAACGTGGCACATAAAGAGTTAATACTTTAGCAGAAAGTCACTTCCATCAGTTCCTTCTTTATCCTTTCTCTATGCAAGACAATCCTCCTTTCTTCATTTTCTTTATGCATCATGTATAAGTGCTGCAAGCAAAGCATGTTAAACATAAACAGCAGGCTTCTGTATCATTTAGCGCTTGGCCTATACACTTTTGTTATACATTGTAAATCAAATGGAGACAAACTTATTCTCCACGCAACTTATGTATATCATGATACTACCAGTAATGTGTGAATATAAACATTGATAATGTAGCAAACAATATTAAATCTAATCAAATCAAGGATGCCATCTTGTATGAAATGTACTTCTTTCGTAGGAAACAAACTTACTTTCAGCGCAACTTATGTATGTCATTGACTATAAACAATGATAACGTAGCAGCCAATCAAAACAAATGAAATCAAGACTACCTTTATCCTTGTCGTCGGGCTTCTCTTGTTTAACTTTTGACTTTGAGGAACAGAGAAAGGAGGTGACTTATATCAGGGAGCTTGATCCCATCTTCCTGCTTCCCCCTGCTTGTACAGATATACCCAAGTAACATTTTGTTAAGCTTTCAATACTGTAAATGAGATCACAATGGAATGAATGGGTACAGTGCATTCCCGTTCATAAAAAAAGTCGTCGGGACCAGTGGGTTTCTTTCATTATATCGGAATTTATCGCAATGACCGAACAGTAAAGTGTAGAAAGAGATACAGATGATTATTTGAGGCCATCCCAAGAGACCGACACCGACGAGTCATACGGTCGACGAGACCGACATAAAAAAAAAAATAGGTCCATGAGTCATACAGCCCGTGAGTCATACGGCTTAGGAGCCATACAGCCCATGAGACCGACACTACGCAGAAAAGGCTCACGAGACTGACACAACGCAACAGAGGCTCACGAGACCGACACTATAGATAGGGAAAGAAAGCCCACGAGACCGACACTTGGCAAAGAAGGCTTATAAGACCGACACTAGGTAAAAGAAGCCAACGAGACTGACACTATACGCAAAGTTGGCTCACAAGACCGACAGGATGAACAGCGCTTTCTACATGTCAATTACAAGTATGTCCGTCATGCCTGTACAAGGGGTTCCATGAAGGGGAAAATTACATACTCTTGGGTGCAATTTCGCCACGCTATTGAACGAGAGGTTGTAACTAATTGAACGTACCAACGATATCAGTATGTATTTCCACATGTGTGGTTTTTAGGAAGCAGTTTTGTCACGCTACAGGGAGCGACATTGTTACCGATTTAAAAAAAAAAATAGAATTCGTATTGTATTCTTCATGGGACCTCCCCCCCCCCCAAAAAAAAAAGATGATGAATAAATAAACGAGGACAAGAACGATGTACATGTATTGTTTAATTTCAGATCTTTGATGATGCCACGGTCCTACTTTTGATAGGCTTCCCCAATTTCCAGTTATAAGAAGGATATAATTCTTTTCCTTTTATTTCTCGCTTCACTAGTTGAGCAGGCTTTTTAATTGGATATCCTCTTACCCGCTTGCTACCACCTTTTAGAGTTATATGACAGGCATTATACACTTAGTTCTCTAGTCTGCTGTCATAGTTAGGTGCGATTGAGTATCCGAATATAAGAACCACCCAAGTCCATGGAACACCATTTTGAGTAAACTTTTAAAAAAAAAACTTCATATCTTTTTATTTGTCCAATAATATTATATCTAACAGTGATGGGAAGGCAACATTGTATATACAAATTAGAACATATATCATTATGACAATTAACATTTACATTAATTGTGGAGAGGCCATTTTGTGTGATGGACTTGGGTCGTTCTTTGATTCATATACATGATATTCTGCTATAGAGATGAGAGAAGGATGAGAGAGGGCGCTATAAAATGAATGTAAGAATGACCCAAGTCCTTCATTCCTACATTCATATAAGATTTAACTCATTCATTTCAGGCACTTCCGGGGGTAATTAGGATTTATCATTTATACACAAGATTAGTCCATGCATAAGCTACAATTTCCCATATCAAACTGAATTTGGCCGAAAATTGGACTTGGGTCGTTCTTATATTCAGGTCTTCAATTTTCTCTGTAACTGTAATATATAACGTTCAATGGAAGAAAACATTTTATATTGCAGCGATTCATCTCGATTTGTGCCTTCTTTTGTTTGTAAAATTATTCTCCTCAAAACGGTACATTTTTCATGATATAGAATATCTGCTTTCATGGATGCATCTTCTTTTTCCGAATCCTTAACGCTACTTTTATAGACGATTACGTTATTTTCTGACAATTAACAATCAACACCTTCGCAGATGAGGCCCGTCCAGATCATGTAAAGCAGGTGTGCAGCACTATACAACATTGACCATTTTGTGAAATATTTCCTTGTAAACTTCATTATTTTTCACAACTTGATGTTTTTTAGTTGGTTGATCTGAATGTACACATCATATTGTTTTTCTTAGTATAAGTGTACATTATGTGTTTTGCAGAAAGGGAAACGAGGGCGTTTGGCATTTTGCAATTAATGGAAAAAGATCTGATGCACACTTTTCCTGAGGTTTGTTTATTTTTTCACGAACACTCACACACGTAAGCACAAATAAAGATCTTGAACATTTCAGGGGGTGAGGGAGGGCAACTGACGGGTAACACCCCAGCGTAGTTTCTGTCTCGTGGGCTTTCTTTGCGTAGTGTCAATCTCATGAGCCTTTTGTGCGTGGTGTTAAACACATGGGCTGTATAACTCATCTTTTATTTTACTTGATACCGAACTCGTGGACTGTATAACTAGTTGGCTGTATGACTTGTGAGCTGACGTATGACTCGTGTATGGGCTGTATGACTTGTGGGCTATAACCCATGGGCTGCATGACTCATGAGTGTCGGTCGTGTGACATTTACCCGACAATTTTGGGGCCTGAGTTTTTATTTCGTTGTAACGAGAATTTTGTTTTAATCCGGTTCGTTATAACGTGAGTGCACTGTAATTAATTTTCCTGCGTGAATACTGTTCCAGATCACCTGTTGATGGACGCGGATTGGTTGTTATCTCTTTGGATTGCGACTTGTTGGTCAGCTCCATGTCCTTCAATCGTTGTCTCTGTTTGGTGAACTCATTATGTAACTTTGTGAATTTCTCCAAGATGTCTGTCGTCATCGCCTTCATTTTCTTAACCGGCTGCGGCAAGGTAGCATCCACTACGGATGTTGGCGACGCCATGATGGAAAGGAAACAATATATTGAATCAAGATGATAACGCGGAAACCAATCATAGCACATGAAAACAAATCAAGACCGCCATCTTGCCTTTCATAAGATATGATTATCTCACAGACAACTTTCATCGGGTAAAGTCTAGTTAAAAGAAACTCACAATTCTATCTTTTTTTCAACGTGACGTTGTATAATTTGTAAGATTTAGCATAAAGATACTTCCATCCTAAGTCACTCCTTCTTTCAATTCAAAATAATCAAATCATGTCAAGTCAAATTAAATCAAGGCTGACGTCTTGTTCAAAATGAAATGTATATAATTACTAATGTACTAAATTACATTATATTTACCTGCATCATTGCCCTGGGTTTTGCCTGTGAAGAAAAGAGAAAGGAGGTGGCTTATAGCCCTACAGCTGTCCAACTGACATTTTGTTAAGCATCACACAGTAAATGAGATCACATTAGAATGGACGGGTACTACAATTTGAACACAGATTTTACAGACGGCTTTCATCGGGTGAAGTCTAACTTGGAAGAAACTCACAATTCTGAAAATGTTATTTTCAACATAACGTTTTTACAATTTAACTTAGCATTAAGAAAGTTACTTCCATCCTTTCCTTCTTAGTTTTTCTGTCTTGTCTGTACGCAAGTCATTCCCCCTATCTTTATTTCATATAGGCCCTATATTTTCGAATAACGTCTTACAAATGTTATATTGTGCTGTCATTCTTCGATTTTTTATCGCGTTCTAACAAAGTACGGAAAAACACATAATTCCGATAAACTGAGTTTATCGCAAAAAAAAACAACAACTTTGTTTATCAGTCGATAAACTAAGTTTTTCGAGAGAAACGCTGCTTATCGAGTTTATCACTGGCTAAACATAGTTTTTTGATAAACAGAGTTTCTCGATAAACCTAGTTTTTCACCTAATAAACTTTTCGCCTCATAAGTTTTTCGCTCGATAAACATTTTTTTTTTTCAATAAACTACTGTACTACCCGGCGACTACAGTAGTACCCATTACCAGCTAGTGGTCACGACGGTAAACATCCCAGGTGGAAAAAAAAACCCAAACTCTAAGCTCTAGATCTAACAGCTCCCTTGGCTGCCCGCTTGTATCTTCCGCGGCCATGGCAAAACAGCGAGCAAAATGACCGTTGAATGACTTCCGTTGCGCTATTCACCAAGCGTGGTAAAGTTGACAACTTGCTCTACGGCAACTATCAGTGGCCCATTACGCCCGGAGCTGGTATGTGAGCAGTGGCTACGCTCCGAGACTTCTATCACAAGGCTCTGGCTACGCTATAAGCTCAAAGCGTCAGCTACTGACAAGGCTTGAATAACTCTGATGATCGATAAAATAAGTTTTTTTTTTTCGACCATTCACTGGTGTGCAGCAAGCTCAGACTTCACCCGAAGAAGTTCCACAGAAAGAAGACAGCGGGGAAGTCGTGCATCGACACCAAAAAGATGCAATGTCCGGATAAAGTTTAGGGGTCGCCAAGTCACTCGTGTATGCTTTGTCTGCTGACAAGCAGCGAAACTCGGCTTCTGAGAAGTGGGACCACCTTCGGGAGACCATTCAGAAAACAGCTTTTCATTCATTCGGAAGGAAGACCTCGAAGAACTGCGACTGGTTTGAAGCCAAGTCAAATTTGATGATGCCCATCATCGATGTAAAGCTTTCTGCCCTCGTTGAATACAAGCGCTCACCAAATGAGAAATCTCTTCATGCACTCAAAGCTACTAGGGGCAAAGTGCAGCAGACAGCAAGAAGATGTGCTAATGAATACTGGCAACAGCCCAGTAATGCCATCCAGACCGCAGCTGCCACAGGCAACATCAAAAGGATGTACGATGGAATCAAGTGTGCACTTGGCCCGACACGTATACAGACCAAGACGGCCCCCTCAAATCTGCTAGTGGGGAAGTACTTAATTACTGACAAAAGAAAGCAGATGGAGAGATGCATGAGCAGTACTCAGAGCTGTACACCAAAGAAAACGTTGTCTCTTCCGTCCTTGACTCTACAGTGTACCTCTGCCTGTAATGGAGGAGCTCGATGTAGATCCAACACAGGAGGAGCTCTGCAAGGCTATCGACAGCTTAACTTGTGGCAAGGCACCTGGCAACGATGGCATCCCGCCAGACCTGATCAAATAGTGTTGTAAAAATACATTTCTTCTGCCCTTTCTTGACATCCTCTGCCAATATTGGAGAGAGGGAACCCCACTACAAGACATGAGAGATGCCACCCTCTATAAGAACAAGGGTTACAAAAGTTACTGCAACAACTACAGAGGCATTTCCCTCTTGAGTGTTGTCGGCAAACTCTTCGCCCGTGTCGTGCTCATGCGCCTGCAGAAGCTAGCAGAGCGCGTCTACCCAGAGTCCCAACTTGGCTTCCGGTGCAGAACGCTCAACAGTGGACATGATCTTCTCCCTCCGTCAACCTCCTGCAGGAGAAATGCAGAGAACAGTAAAGGTCCTTCTATGTCACCTTCGTTGACCTGACTAAAGCATTTGACCAGGTGAGCAGAGAATTAGGGCTCTTCAACATCCTGCTGCTAATTGGATGTCCTCCGAAACTAAACAAAGTAATTAGATCCTTTCATGACGACATGAGCGCAACTGTACAGTATGAGGGCGACATTTCCTAGCCATTTGATGTCAAGAGTGGTGTGAAAAAGGCTGTTTCCTTGCGCCCACCCTCTTCAGCATCTTCTCCATAGTACTATAATAGAATGCCTTTGGGACATCAAATGAATGGGTATACCTACATACCAGATCAGACGGTAGACTGTTCAACCTTACAAGACTGAGAGCGAAGACTACGATACGCGTAGTCCTCATCAGAGACCTACTATTTGCTGACGACGCAGCAGTTACATCACACACCGAGCAGGGCCTCCAGTGTCTCATGGACCGACTCTCTCAAGCTTGCAAAGACTTCGGTCTCACCATCAGCTTGAAAAAGACCAGTGTTTGGGCCAAGATGTTGACACTCCACCTGTCATCACTATTGACAACTATAAGCTGGATGTTGTCCCCAAGTTCACCTTCCATGGTTCTACAATCAGCAAAAATCTATCCCTCGATGCTGAAATCAACTGTCGCATTGGGAAGGCAGCGACTACACTTGGCCGACTAACGACACAAGTCTGGAAGAATCCCAAGCTAACGATAACAACAAAGATGACAGTGTACAATGCATGTATTATCAGTACACCTCTACGGAAGTGAAGCGTGGACCACATACGCCAAACATATAGGTTCCTACCAAAAGACATCCTCTACGGTGAGCTCACCTCTGGCAAAAGATCTATCAGTTGAGGTATAAGGATGTTTGCAAGCGTGACCTGAAAGCCCTGGACATTGACACCAACAGTTGGGAGGATAGATTATCAGCAGACCGCACCAGATGGCGCAGTACGCTTCAGAGGCAACTCAAAGCAGGTGAAGCAAGGATCCTGAGCCTTGCAGATGAAAAGAGAACCAGACGGAAAACACAAGCACGCAGAGAAAACCCTGCGACTACCCACACTTGTCACAGGTGAGGTAGAGACTGCCATTCGCGAATTGGTACTTGTGAGCCACAGCCGACGCTGTGGCACCAGTGGAAGAATTATCACCAAGACTTGACAACTCCTAGAGCGCATTACCCATGGTCAACACTGACCGACGGAGGCCTACTGCTTTTAATTGTTTCTATACGTCATGCATGGCTCATAGTGATGGCGATGTAAAAGAGAGGGAAGGGTGGCATACGGAGGAGGAGAAAATACTTCTTCTATAGCCATCAATAATACAAAATACAGATTACCGTTATATTTCAGTTCGTGTGTGCATCGTGTGTGTATTGTTTGAGTATGTGTGGTTAGATGTGTGTACATGTTATCACCACAGTAATGTTTGATGTTTTTGTCCTCTTGGTCTTGTTTTGTTTACATAATTATATATTCTCATCATTTGTAATAATCATTATCAATCGATTACAGCATTATAAATATTCGAGTTAGGTGATAAAGATAATGGTGATTTATTGTACATTGTACTATATAGTTCAAATTCTTTTGGGCACGTCCGGTTACTTGTAAAAGGATCATCTGCATAATTTGAAGCAAGGCTAATTCAAAACAGCTGAGATATACCTTTTGTCGATACGTAGATTAACACGCAGATCAGGACTAGGATGGAAACAGGAAATATAACGCCCAACGCCATCACCGTAAAAAATGCAACGGGTCGATATCCATGAATTTCTGGAAGAGAAATTTAAAGAAGACAAAGGGGAATAAGGTCGAAACAAAAAGTTTTTGAAATCTAATAAGACAAAAGTAAAGTAAATCATTTGCTGAACGTATCGTCACTATCACCAACATGCCTCTCACTGACATTGTATTTGTTTTTTTTTTTGGCAGTAGTATTTGTAGTTGAAAGCAGGATTACTATGACACTTATCATTTCTACACTACGTTTATCATGTTGCACAAATTTGTAGATTGTTCTCATGCCCCTTGTATTTGCAGCGCCAAGTTTATCATGCTAACTGCGTCGAATTCACTATTACCAGCGTAATTAGTTGAACGTTGTTTTTCACTGACATATACGCACATAAAATACGCATACAGACGTACGCATCACGTCCCCTTCCCTTCTTGTTGTCGTCTATCCCCCAAATCTTAATAGGTGTCGAGGGACTTTCTTAGAGTGGGAGCTTCTAACCGATTGAGAGAG
Organism: Diadema antillarum; assembly: GCF_040938485.1. NCBI lineage: Eukaryota > Metazoa > Echinodermata > Echinoidea > Diadematoida > Diadematidae > Diadema > Diadema antillarum. Next base: position 294,799 of record NW_027271534.1, read on the forward strand.
AGAGAGAGAGAAGGGGGGGGGTGGTCAATTAGTATATTCTGTCCAGAACATTCGGGGGAGTCATGGGTTTTGTTTTAATTGCTATTTTTTATTTTCCTCTGCTTTGAAGAGCCAAATGTGTATTTGTCTCTCTGTGTATGTGTGTGTGTGTGTGGGGGGGGGGGGGGGGGGGGGGGGGGGGGACTACTGCCACAGTCCCAGTCCCTGGTTCAACAGCTCCTGATTTAGTAATTCTCTTTATCATTTCCAGACTTCCAATATAATCATATATATATATATATATATATATATATATATATATATACATCTTTGCATTTCAAACACAGCCACGAGGGAAACATGATGCGCACGGAAACATTTTGATATAAGTCAAGTATTAACAATCATAACAACCTTCTACACAGTAGCCCACATTTGCAGGCCCTGTCATTCCGGTCCCTGTGATTCCAGTATTAATTTCTGGTTCAGCTGCTTCTGTCTTGTCGTCACTGGTCCCTGTAGTCTCGCAGTTCTCACAAGTTGTCATGGCAATGCCTTCAAGAGACGTTGAACTGGCCTGGTAGGACACTGATGAGGCAGTTGAAGATGCTGTAGTTGGTCCACGTGACGTCGTTTCCGGTTCTGGAAGGATGCTTTCACAGACTGTGTCTGATGTCGCTGTGCAGATAGCCCTGACCCGTTCATTCATTCCACACTCTGAGCACTCGTGGCACAATGTGCACCGATTATACTTTGACATGTAATACTTACTGGGGCAAACTTCACATCTGCAGGTCGATAGAATCAAACGAAACAAGAGAAACCAACATTCAGAATTGCATGCTTCACCTTTTCCACTTGCAATGTGTATAATCCGAGGGCATGTATCTTGATTGAGTTATCAAGTCATGATCCATGAAGATGTTAGAAACCGTCCTCACGCCGCATTATACCTTGATTTGGCAGATGCGCAACAGATAAACCTATGTGTAACACTGCAGTTTAAAATAAGGTCATGATATCAATCTTTCCATGGAACTGTCAATACCATGCAGTATGATTAAGCATCAAGAAGTGAAAAAACCTAGCAAAATACAAAGAAACAAGCAAATAAAACAGACAGCAAAGGCAAAAAAAAAAATACCCCAACAACACACCAACAAACCAAATCAAACCAAAACAAAGCAGAAAAGAAGGAAATCCGCGTATATACTAATTTCTTCTATTCTCCTTCCTTTTGTTGATTCATCTGGTATTTTTGTTGAGTGTACTGTACTTGTTTTTGTGTTCGTTTGTTCGTTTGTTTGTTTGTTGTTGCCCCCGCCCCTCCCCCCCCCCCCCCCCGGCGAGGGGGTACATAGTATAATACATCGAAACAAGATATATTGAGACGGTATCAGTCATCGTGTTCATTACGATTATCTTCAACAGTGAGAGGGGGAGAAGAGTGGCTATGAAGTAAAGGGAAAGTTTTGATTTCCTCACATATTAGCCTTGTCTTCATCTTCACTGATGCACTCCTTTATCTTCACCTGCCCCGCCGGGCAGAGTTTAAGGCCTGTCGCGCCGTTCGGGCACTGAGGACCCTCGTCGTACGACATCTGTGATTCAAACTCACAAGCTGACTGCTGCGAAGTAAATTCAGAGAAAAAAAAACCCAGAATGGCGAATCCACTGTAAAAGATTGAATAATACATATATCTCGATCATCTCGGATTTTATTGTCGAAGTATCATTTTTATTACAATCCCGGTATACACTTGGTATAATCTATCTCCAAAACCAGAGCCGTGGTCACCAAGGGCAAATAGAGTGAAGAGTTGTTGGTGTGCAAAGCCACTCTTTGTCCAGTGTGACTTTTGATGGAGTTGGTCCCTAGGTCCATGCACATTGTGTAACTACATTGTTTGCCACGAATGGTGTCCTCAATGTGAAATTACCCTTTCAGCTGGTTGAATATTGGAATGGACACTGATAAGATTGTGAGCTCATCTCTTACGAGTAAGTCTACTTTCATCTGGACTATGGACCCCGTTGGAAATTAAAGGAAATCAAAACCTATAAGAGCAATGTGGATTGCTCTCACCTTAGCGTAAACGAGAGAGCACTTGACTAGCTGTTTTTAGAAAGCAGGGGGAATAGTTACTACCCTTAACTGTGCATGTCAGTATCAAGTTGATAAAATGTGTACTTTTAATGAAAAATATGTTTGTTTGTTTTTTGGAATTCTCTCTGTATTTTCTTTATTTGTTGTCTACACATGACGTCATGAACTCTCGCAGTCTCCTTACTTATCCAGTCATTACAACACCAAAAACTAATAACTTTTGCATCGATTGTCGGATTGTTCTCTCACATTGCTCTTTGGGTTTTGGTTTCTGCGTGGCTGCATAGTATCGTGTGTCAGTAGGCCTACATGGAGCTACTGCTTTCACTCAAACCCTATTGCTCTTTGGGTTTTGGTTTCTGCGTGGCTGCATAGTATTGTGTGTCAGTATACATGGAGCTACACACCTCTTGAGAGGCGCCAGCATGATTTAATTGAAAATTTTCTTACCTCTTCCGCTGCTCTGTCAAAACGTCCCCATGAAGTTGAGTTGTAGGTGTGCTAATGGAGTGACAAGGAATGAGACGTCATTTCTGCAAGGCATAGATACTATCTGTACTCTGAACAAGATTACAGTACATCGCGTCGCAATCGAGATATCATAAGAATCATTACATTAGTATTGCATACTCATTGTGGATATGACATGACACACTTTCGACCTATTCTCTGAGACCACTTATACAGGTTTACACTCAAGTTTGTGGTGATTGAAGGCAAACCGGTATAGGACCTATGGTTCCAATGGCTTCGCCATCTTACCTGATTAGATAAAAATGATTATCACATACATGCAACTGCCATGAATAAGAATGTACCAATATATTTTCAGTCAAGGAGTATAAGGGTATGGAATTAACGTGAATGTGAACATACATGAAAATGCTGCTAGAATCAGAACACATTAATTCATGATGTGTTAACAGAATGAGAAGAAAGAATATGACATTATTTAATTAAAAAAGCAAATAAAACGGTTAGAACAAAAACAAAGCAAACAAAGTAAATCATTACAGTGGTAACATTTCCAGATTGATTCTAACAAATGCATTGGAACAGGGATAGCAAACAACATGCATGCTGATGAATGCTATAACTGTTTTTATTTAAATTTTATGTAATCATTTTTCGGTGAGACCTAAATAATACAGGTCGAAAAGAGGACAAATTTTGAAATATTAAATGACTCATGAAGCATGGGCATGTTCTGATGTCTTTCACGGAAAAGGTTGATGATATAAAGCAACATTAGAAGAGTTAATGTAAACTATCAATTGGACTGAATTGTCTTTACATCTTTTAGACGGATTTCCGGAAAGATATAACACATTTGGTTTAGCCTACAATGATATTATATTTCTTATGTGCATAGAATATAACACACACACACACACACACACACACACACACATATATATATATATATATATATATATATATATATACATAATATCAGGGCTCGACATGATGGGGTGGATAGCAAAAATTGAAATTTAAGAATATTAATGGCCTCAAACTTGAGTGAAAAAACGTACATCTTGTCTATTATTTACTGAATTAACGACAGTCATGATATCAATATAGCTTACAAATCATAAAATGTGGGAAATATTGCGACTATTGCGGTTGCAAACATACTGCCTTTCTTACATAAAAATTTGTCATGACATACACCTTCTCATGGGTACAAGGGTAAAACTTGTATATATATCTACATGAGGGAAACTCTTCAGTCCATGCATGTTACGCAACGCAAAGAACCTAGATTACAAGTGTGCACGTCACGAGTCCGACACCCACGAGTCATACAGCCCACGAGCTCGACACTATTCAATTCAATTCAATTCATTTATTTTCATTCTTTTTTCCAACAAAACATAACACAAGATAAATCAGGAATTACATCATAAACACAAACATTTGCCTTTGCAATAAATAAACGATACCGATAAACATAAGAGCGCATAATGGCAATAAAAAAAAAAAAGAATTGAGAGGTCCACTAAAAAGCAGAGCTTGTATATTGTGAACCACTCAAAAACTTATGAATTACTTATTTACAAACACTTGTCACAAATATAATATATGACAGGACGGGACAAAACAGGAGAAACAAAACAACATGACACAACTTGCTAGAATAGATGAAAAGAATGGAAGGAAAGAAAGAAGAAGAGAGAATGAGGGAATGCCGACACGCTGAACAAGGGAAATGGAACAGGGGATGGTACAGAATGTGCTTCATAGAGTTGGCGCTGCATGCAGCTGTGCAATGATTGTGATAGCTACTTCATTACGTATTATAAAATGGGTTCAAGAATGTAGCCAATTGGAAGCGCTGAAATGAGTCACGTGTGCATGCATTAATATCTCACTAACATGCACGACCTGACGTCACAATGTTTACACTAGCAGCGCGCACTCAATCAGTTGTTACAAGTGCGTCGCGCGCTACTATACGCGCTGTCAATCCTGTAAACAACTTCTAGTTCGGGCTGCCGGCTGGCCGGCCTTGTGTGCATAACATGTGTGGCGTACGTATACTCTTATACGTACAGTACTTAATATGTGCGGGATTTCCGAGTGCGACGTGCGTAAATGTTTGGGACGAACATCTTCGGACATCGATTCTTGAGCGAGTGCTACAGGTAGCTGACTGGTATTGACCCACAAAGGTACGTGAAAAATTCTGTGAGCTTTCGACCCATTTTATAAAACAAATGATGCACAGGATTATTTCGTGGCGTTAGTGGAGATGCAGCTCACTCTCGGGTATTTACAATGTAGTGCAACATGCACTCGGCTTCGCCTCGTGAATGTTTCACAAACCCTCGAGTGCGCTACATCTCCACTAACGCACTCTATCCTGTGCATCATTTGTATAATAATGAATTCATAGATTGCATGATTGGTGGATGGATGATGAACCCTGAGGTTGACGAAACCCATAGCAAATGAAAAAAAAAAGCATATCAGAGAGGATTTAATAGAAAAAAAAAATCAACTTGCGCATTAAAGAATACAAAGATGGGGAATCTTTTATTTCACAGCTTAGCGAGTTCCAAAATCTAGGACCGGGGTATATGAATGTATTCTGAGCCAATAAAGTTCTCAAGAGGGGTAAATGAAACTCATTAGATTGTCTAGTGGGATAATAATGAAAAGACTGGTTCCGTGGGAACATTGAATTGAAAATACTGGGAAGTGCATTTACCTTGTAATCAAACATAAACTGATCAAGTTGAAAAAAATACAAATCTTTGATTTTCGAAATCTTATATTTGTGACCGTGCACCTCAAAACGAACATAAAGTCGCACACACTGATTTTGCGTGAGGACTGAAAATAAGTGAAATGGGTCAACCTAGCTGAACTTGACATTTTCATATTTTCTGAAAGAGTGGGTCTTCTTTTACATTATGCTAAAATTTGGTACCATAAAACGGGCAGGAAAGTGTGTTTTTTTTAGCAGTTTATCTTGAACATTTTTGGTAGAATAGTGTGATTAGTTGTGTCTTTAGAATCCCTTTTTCATTTCTGAAAAACCTTGTCCACACTCTTCACTTTCAACTCTAATAACTTTTGAAAAGATAGTGCTACTGCTTTGAAAGTTGGCATTAATTATGGACAGAATGTGTTAATGAGGCACGTTTAATTTCAGTTTAATCTAATAATCTCTTCATTGTTGTTACTCTGGTAGTTTACTTCCTGTTTTTTGTCCCATTCATCGCACAGCCAGCACGGTTTGGTAAAGATTAAGCGCTTGAATAGACACTGTACTTCAGAGCCTCTTTTCTCAGTTCACACTTTTCCTGAGTTTGTGCTTTCTTTCCAATATTTAGATAGGTTAGGAGAGTCCATTTGATTTGAGCTATACATCATTTTAAAGCTTAAAGTCTGCTCTTTCAGAATATGGTCTTAACTAAAAATTCATGTCTGGCGACTTTTTGTTTGTTTTGAGGTGCAGGGTCACATTTAGTAAATAAAAGCTCAGTTTGGGAACGTGCCGGACGCCACAAATAATACGAAGAGCCTTTTTTTGTTGTTGTTGTAATAACAGTAGTTTATCTAGTAAAGTTTGATGGGCACTGCCCTATGCTAGGAGTCCGTAATTAAGATAAGGCAAAATTAGAGAAAAATATTTGCGGTGACACCATGTGTATGTAGTCCTTAATCGGATCGCTGTTTGGCAGAAGAGCCTAGAAAGAGGAGAAGCGAAGAGGGAAGCGACATATGGGGGTTGTGAGGAGGGCAGAAAGTGAAGAGTGGGAGACAGTAATGGGCTAGAGGTTGAAGTTGCACTAGTGGAGACGGTAGAGAAAGGAACACAGAGAGTGGTAAGGAAGAATAGTGTGAGAATCAAGTAGGATGTTCGGACATCGTTAGAAGGGGAAAGATGAAATAGAAGGGAAGAGGAAGAGGAAGGAGTTGAATGTTGGAGAATCATGGAGATAGGGGAGAGCAGTAAAGATTCATGAAACCAAGAGAAGAAAAAACGAAGTCGGCGAACAGTGTGGCTATGGAATGCGGAATCAATGGAGAAAGGACGAATAATCCCTCGAAGGAAGGGTAAGTAGAGGAGAGATGAGAATATGTTGATAGAAGGGAGAGAGAGAGAGGCGGGGGGGGGGACAAAGAAAAGAAGTAGAAGAGAACAAATTGAAATTAAATCAGAGGGAGCTAGTATGGATCCTAGAATAAAATGCTGCTGAGAGGGAGAAAAAAAATTGGAAAGGAAAATTGATGACAGTTAAGTCCTGAAAAGGTTCCTGTGGGAGAAAAGCAAAAATAATAAGAAATCAAAATGAGGTTAAAGTGTAGACCTGAGGAGAGAAGACAAGAGAAATAACCTGTGGAGAAATGTATTTCTAGTTTTTTTTTTTTTAATTTTTAGTTAAGACCATATTCTGAAAGAGCAGACTTTAAGCTTTAAAATGATGTATAACTCAAATCAAATGGACTCTCCTAACCTATAAAAATATTGGAAAGAAAGCACAAACTCAGGAAAAGTGTGAACTGAGAAAAGAGGCTCTGAAGTACAGTGTCTATTCAAGCGCTTAATCTTTACCAAACCGTGCTGGCTGTGCGATGAATGGGACAGAAAAAACAGGAAGTAAACCACCAGAGTAACAACAATGAAGAGATTATCAGATTAAATTGAAATTAAGCATGCCTCATTAACACATTATGTCCATAATTAATGCCAACTTTCAAAGCAGTGGCACTATCGTTTCAAAAGTTATTAGAGTTGAAAGTGAAGAGTGTGGACAAGGTTTTTCAGAAATGAAAAAGGGATTCTAAAGACACACCTAATCACACTATTCTACCAAAAATGTTCGAGATAAATTGCTAAAAAAACACACTTTCCTGCCCGTTTTATGATACCAAATTTTAGCAGAATGTAAAAGAAGACCCGCTCTTTCAGAAAATATGAAAAAGTCAAGTTCAGCTAGGTTGCCCCATTTCACTTATTTTCAGTCCTCACGCAAAATCAGTGTGTGCGACTTTATGTTCGTTTTGAGGTGCACGGTCACAAACGAGAGTATGTCAGATGATCCGCAAAAGTCATTAATATAAATGATAAAAAGTAAAGGTAATAATAAACTACCTTGTGGGACGCCACATTTGATGAATTCTAAACTTAAACTGTTCTCGTTCAGAGATACGTACTGTTTGTAGTAACTCCTGAACCACTCCAAGGCCTTCCCCCGTATTTCATAATCAGACAGTTTATAAAGTAATATTTCATGATTGATTGTATCGAAGGCCTTCGAGAATTCCAGAAAGATACCAATAAGATGAAAATGATCATCAATAGTATACGCAGCGTAGTCAATAAACTTTAAAAGGGCATGAATGGTGCTATTTTTTTTTGACGAAACCCTAATTGAGAATTTGTAAAAACATTATGAAAATTCAGAAAATTGATTGTTCTTGTAATTTTTTTTTCAATATTTTAGATGAAGATAAAAGCAAAGAAATAGGTCTATAATTACTTATATCAGAATCATCTCCTCTTTTGAATAAAGGGAAAACCTTAGCTATTTTCATAAAATCAGGAAAAACACCACTTAATATGGATGTATTGAAAATATGTGAAAGTGGGTCAGCAATTGAAGATATAATTCCCTTTAAAATGAGATTACTGGTACCGTCATAACTGGCACTTCGCTTGTTATTTATTGCTGTAACAATATCTATTATTTCATATTTTTGTTGTTGGAACGAAAAAAATAGAGCTGGAGTTGGATTGACCTAAGAATTTAGAAAAATGCATATTTGACTGCGGTATTTTTTCTCCCAAATTCTCTCCAATCATTGGAAAATAAGAGTTAGAAATATTGGCTATATCATTGGGATCTTCAAAAATTTTATTATCATGTCTTATTTTTTTTATTTGATTTCTTCTGTGATATATTCATAGCCTGCTTCAACACCTTCCATGTGTTTTTTATATCATTTTATACAGCTGAATCATATAATATTTTCTCTTTTCCAACCGTAAAATCTTCGTAAAATTATTTTTTATCGTACAATATTTTTGTACGAAGTGTCTTTATTTTTTGACTTCTCATTTTTTTTTTGAATTCATAATATAAGCGATTTTTCATATTTATTGAACGAAGAAGAGATTTTGTAATCCATGGTAATTTGGGGGAAGTTTTATAATTAACTGACTTTTCTTTTAATCTAGGAATATATTCATCAAAATATTTATTAATTATCCCTGAAAAATTCTCAAACGATGCATTTATATCACCATTATCATAAACACTAGACCAATGAGCCCTATCTATGCTAGCACCAAGGCTAGCCAAATTTTCTGGTGTAGCTCTGCGTCTGGATGAAGAAAAATGAAACGTATTCATACAGTGTTTAAGGTCAAAACATGCTATAACAGGAAAATAATAGTAATATCAGATAAAATTATAGAAGAATTTATGATCTGCACAGAATTAGCAAAAATATTATCAAGGAGGGTGGAGGAATGATTTGTAACACGAGTTGGTTTCGAAATTAATGGCAAAAAAGAGGCTGACAAATCATTTCAAGAAATTCTTGAGATGTATTATCATCATTCTCAAATCAATATCAAAATCACCCATTATGAAAATATTTTTATTAAAAAAGGGGGCTTTTAAATAAGTTTATTATACAATCCTAAAAATCTTTAGAACTTGAACTTGGAGGTCTATAAACAATACCAATTATATTATTTTTACTTTGCGGAATAAAATTTCCTCAAACAGGGAGTCTAGAATATCATTCATAATATTCAATTTTGTATTATTTTTTTTGCCAGTATGTGCTCCTATGTTTATTGATACCATTTATCAATTAAGACAAATGTTCTTTGTTTATGATGTAAAACCTGATCTATCTTGTGTTATGTTTTTGTTGAAAAAGAAAAAAGAAGAATGAAAATAAATGAATTGAATTGAATTGAATTGAATTCATCACAAACACTAAATTCAAATTTTTGAGATAAACAAAACGCAAACCCACCACCCGTCCTGTTCACTATGTTATTAACTATAAAATCATAACCATTTAATGCATTGATACGGCAAATTATCATCAGATGATAACCATGTTTCAGTTAAACCTATTTCTGAAATTTGATGTTTATTTTGATTATCTAATAATATCTGTAATGCATCAAAATGTTTATTGATACTCCTTATATTTAGATGTAACATAGATAATGAGAATTATGAAGAACTATTTGTAAAATCTTTAAATTGATCAACAGTGACATACTTAGGAGTTTGAGTGGAGTCATATTTAAAATCAAAATCATTATATATATATATATATATATATATATATCTTTTGAAGATGAGTTAACCTTGTTTGCAATAAGATTATCACAAAAAGCAGACGAATGAAACTTAGTCCGACTTAATTCCGAAGGGGAGCGTCTAAACAAATCAAAGAGTTCATCATCATCAAGGGAATCAAATGCTGCATTGAGTCGATTAGCCATAAGGAGAGTCAAAAAGTATATGAAGGCATGTCAACTGACGAGTTTGCAAAGGAATGAAATATGTTGGCACAAGGGAAGCACGAACAACACCGGGTTCACAGATAGTACAGCGAGTAGGCAAATTCACATAGACATAGATTTCTGGCAACATAATCAAAAACATAGAATACATAAACAACACAGATAGAAAGCGTACACACAAATAGTCAAAGTCTGTAAAAGAACTTTGACAGGACCAGTACAAAGCATGTTAACGGACATTGAGATATAGCTCCCGAATTTGGACAGATTTGTTGCTTGTAGGAAATAATTTTGAGTATTATCTAAATAATTATTGATTTATAGGGTGAAAAAAACATGTAAAGTGTATGCAAAATGAATACGTTTAAAAATAGAATAGAATAGAATAGAATAGAATAAAATAAAATAAAACCCCCTTACATTTATTGGACCGATATGTAGTATCATAATATAACCAAAGTCCGAAAGTCTGACATTCATTGCTTCATACACAGAGGGGCATTATTAATCTAGTTAAATTCATTTGCTGAGATTACGCATGTTGGACAACTGCTGAAATAAGTGAACAATATTGTAATACTGATAACCCTGATAATGCTGATAACTATGACAAAGTCCACGAGTCAGAAAATAGGCAAATAGGGCGCACGTCACGAGTTCGACACCCACAATAATACAGCCTCGAGTCATACAGTCCATGAGTCATACAGCCCACGAGTTCGACACTAAGCAAACAAGGCCAATGAGACCGACACATTATGTTGTAATGTTGAACTCGTGGGCTGTTTTTATCTAGTATATTCGTATGAAACTCATGGGCCTTATCTATATAAGTGTCCAACTAATGGGCTCTATGAGAAGTGGACTGCATTTCTCGTTGGTGTCGGTCTCGGGGATAACCCCTGCAAAAATGCCTATTATTCCGACACTAGGCAAACAAGGTTCGAGTGCGATGCTCGATACATGACTGGGCTATGTCTGCATGTGGTATCTCTCTTTTTTTTTGCCTATAGTGTCGGAATCATTGGCCTTCTTTGCCTAGTGTAGGACTCATCGGGTTTTTTTTTCTTAGTATCGGACTCGTGAGCCTTGGTTGCTTAGTGGTGGACTTGTGACCCTTATTTTGCGCAGTGTTGAGTTAATGGGCTGCATGACTCAAGGACTCTTATTATAATATCGAACTCTATATGACTCGTGATTGCCAAGGCTCGTGGAATGACCTAGATTACAATAAGTCGCATGATTGAGTTATCAAATAATATTGCAGCGAATCCTACGCATACACATAGTGATCTTATGTAGTGTAGGCATAACTTTTGAATGATTGTTCATTCGTATGTAATATGTTCTTGATATAAAATGATTATCATCTATGCGTATTCATTTAGTCATTTATTTGTAAGGTGGAGTATACTCACTAGGTTTAATGACTTGCCTCTGCACACAATGAAAACACACATCAGAAGTAGACTGTAGATAGGAGGCTTACTGAAGTCAGCCATGTTTGTTTGCTTTTTCTTTTTCTGTGTATAGAGACATTGGAGAGGTTATTGACCGAATGATCACTTTCAAGTTGAAGTTGACAAAAAGATGAGGACGAAATAATACGGCATTATTATCACATGGTGCACTATTCGGGGGCAATAATGATTATTCAGTTCAATCAAACTACAGCTATTATAAATATATAATTATATGATTATATATATATATATATATATATATATATATATATATATATATATAATTTTTTTCTTTTTCAACGGAATATACAAAGTAATGAGTGAAACGGGATATGTGTTTGAATGATACACCTCAGGAACTTGAAGCAAAAATAACAATCACAATTATCAATTCAATTACCAATTATGTACTTCGTCGGTTTGTAATGACGGCTCGTTGACAAGTTTTTTACTATTGACAGCAAAAGTATTTTCACCATTGTATGACGTACAATGAATCATTCAACTGTCCATTGCTTAGAGCGTATTGATTTTGGTAACTTATGATCCTGTTCTTCATCCTGCGAGACATTTCTACTTTAGATACAAGTTTCCAGTTTTAAGTTGGTGGCAAAGGGGCCCAGCTCAAGTTAACTCGCATTAGCTATACTAACCCACATTAGCTATAATGATTAGAAGGAAGTGAAGAGCATGTACGTAAAGATGATACCCAAACAGATAATTCCCCTAATGTACTCTTTATAAGTGGTTTTTAATTGTAAAACAAAAAAAGTATAAAAAACAACAACTAATGAATCAGGTGCATGGAAAAACAAATATATCAAGATGCTACTACATCAAGGTAGGACAAAAGAGACGTGTAACGAGAGAGGGACACAATACAATCTCTGCGTAATAATCACAAAACAACGTCTCAAATATAAAACTCAGATAAAAATGACATGAAAACAAACATAGGAACATGGAAGTGACGATGGACCAGATAACAACGTAAAAGTCGAACAATGTACCTACGAAATTACTAACACGAGAGTATCCCTCATTGGACGTCCATCGCGTCGACAAGGACACGTCACAATCGCAACGTTTTGAATCTAATGTCGGTCCGAGTGCAATAAGGGCTACATAGTATGTATGAAGACCAAGTCTTGAAAACACACACACACATTGCAGATTATGTACAGTCACTGTTTTTTTGCGGGAGCTGGGCTGCCTGCTGCTGCTGTTTATGCAATGACTCATGTCAGCACGTTTGATTTCAACTGACGCTAATCAGTTCTGCTTGTTATTGTCTTGTTTACCCAGGTTCATTGTTCTATATTTCTCTAAAGGAGCCCTACACCTTTATATTCTTACACAATTTTTTTTTAACTTTTGCATTTGGATGTCTATGGTTATACTTGGCACGGAGTTTCAGAATGAGATAGTAATTGGGATGAAGAAAAAGAATGTTTACAAAATTCAGTTATGACAAATCACAATGAGTAAGGGTGATGACATGGGAGCTTCACCATGTATAAGAATGCATGGTTGCACAATAGGTGAGAGGATTTCCACGATTATGCCATCCACATTGTTTCTTAGTTGGCCTTAATAATCCTTCTTAACCGTGTAAAACACAAGGGGGCACATTGTGCCCACTACCAGATTTTCATTTACCACCCCTACGCCCTTAATGCAATTTCAACCAAATTCCGTGACTTTTCCTAAAATTTATTGCAAACATTTTGATATTTGATATATAATGTAACTATTATTTGATATTGCTGGATGCCATGTTAACTATAAACTGACAACCATGTCAGTCAGATTTTGTATCTTTTATTTTTGTATTCCAATTTCACTAACGATATTACTTTGGATAAAATGGATGTTTCTGGGGTGAAATTTGCTGAAGAAGCAAGATGTGAAGTAATTATGGTCCTGGAATGTTTTTCTTATTTTTTCATGTGACAAAGGCATAAAACAATAGCTTTAATAGAGACAATTGACAACAACTTTTTTTTTTTGCAGTATTTTCCGAAGATTGCACACCTATTTTGTGTCATTGTGATTCCTTCGCCCAAGTTATGCCTGTAATCACATGTATTATCAATCTGCAAACTCAAAAGTCCAATATTATGCAACTATGAAATGTGATAACTATACATGTGCCTATCCAAACATTTCATCACAGGTCTCATAATGTATTTCTTTATGTTGTTATGAATAGCGCCCCCATGTATTCTGACGTTACAGTGTTCTTTATATTTTGTTATATAGCGCCCTCAATAGGTGACCTTGAGAATATTCAAATGTACGGTCATGTAGACGATGAGCTGTTCTAGCCATGTGCCAAATATGACGATGATACACCAAAGGAAAAAAAAAAAAGAGTTACATGGGGGGGGGGGGGGGGGGGGAGGGGGAGGACATTCTGTCTCTGCGATCCTCGAATATCGTACATATCCTTGCCCCATCGCCCCACCCCACCCCCCCCCAGCCAAAAATTCCTACATGCACTAGTTATCATGCCCAATAATCATTATTTCTTGTTCCCTCCCAAGTAACGTTGATTTTGCTCTATCGTCATTTGACTAAAATAATATTCGTTTCCTTTCACAAAAGAAAATCGACTGGATGTGTTTCTCTGTTCAAGTTGGACTATTTTAAACTCTCTATGTTAAATTCTCAAAGTTCTTAAAGTAAGCCTATAGGTTCAGCATGTGAAATTACACTTTAGTTTAAAGATGCTTTCTATCGACAAGGACAGAACAGTCGAGATCATAGTCCAATATGTTGGCATTTCTAATCCTGTTCATGGATATAATACACGAAGTGGAATGATCGACATCTATAATGGAATTTTAATTATCTTTCCTATTCAGCCAAGTTTTGTCTTTTTAGTGGGTCCCTCCATTTTTCGATGTTTGCGTATCTTTATTTCGTCTTTATCACTTCAGTTCTCATGACAACGTATTTGTTACTCCAAGGTTCCACAACTATATTTTTCTCAGTTTACTCTGTTTTGATTATGCAACCTTATTCTCTGTTACCAAAGAAAGTGAAATGTTTATGTTCTTTAAGAAAAATGAAAAAAAAATTGAAATGAGTTGAATTGAATTGAATTGAATTGAACTGAACTGAATATATTTCTAAAAACATATTCATCCAAAAGTAAATTCAAAGAGAGCATAGGCCCTAGTTTCCAATTATTTTAGTCAAAGTGATTGTCATTATATGCATACTTTAACTGTCACCTTATAATGATAATGATAGTAATAATAATAACAATAATAATAATAATAATAATAGTAATAAAATTGATAATGATAATAATAATTACTATTGTTGTTGTAATCATTTTATTATTATTATTATTAGTAGTAGTAGTAGTAGTATCAACATCATCATTACTATAATCATTATTTTGGTTTCATTTCCACAGGTAATCATGATGATCATAATTTGTCATCAAGACTAGCAGGTCCTGCTCTTCCAGAGAGCCCCTGCCCATGACAAAATACATGATAGCATTTTGCTTGTCTGTTCTTGTTTCTGTTTACATTTAGGACCTATACCCATCACTGTTAGTAATCGCCCATGATTGAATATCTAAAGTCAGTTTTAATTCGCTTGCGGGAGAGGGTGATGATCATTATTAGGGGGACATGTCCCACCCCCCCCCCCCACGTCCCCCTTCCTCCGATCGCCGCCTATTCATGTGACAGCTTCTTCTTGCACTCCACTCCTTGAGACACGCTATCGCCATTTATAAGATAACCTCCTCACCCTAAATTGAGAGAAACAGGGGTATCATAATTTCACAACTCTTATCAGGGCGATTCCACACTGTGGAATTGTCGATGCCTTGGTTTTGATTTGGTACACAAATCAAATCTATGCAAATACTCATGCAATCATGATGTTGCTATGTTTCCTTATAATAGCTATAGCAAGGTACTAAAGGTCGGCGATAAGCCTATAATTCGGGATCGTGGGAAATTTGTTTATTCTTCGGTAACACAGTGGCATACGAATATGTAGTTGAAAGGGAAACAACCAATCTCAAATGTTGCTTTCAAGCACATAACACACGAAGCGATCACTTCACAACTCTCCCAATACATAAGCTAATATAATTTCTCATTGTGCACAATGATAGAGCGATTCAGTTTTTTGTGTATAGGGCCGGCGGAACCGGCGCCAGTGAAAGAGGGAGGCCGAGGGCTTGGGTCCCCCACTATATCGCAAATATATAGGAATACATAAGGAGTCACTCCTTTGGCTGTCAACTGAAGAAACCAGGAAGTAGCACTCTACAGAAGTTGCGCTGAAGACCCTTTTTTCCCCATCTTCTTTTTTATTTTTCATTTTTTGCTTGTTAGCCGGTGAAACCCGGAAATGGCACCAGAAGTCTGAAGTGGGCCCCCAATTTTGAAAACGTGGCACCGGCCATGGTGTATGTGTGTGTGCGCGTGTGTGCGTATTTGCGTGTGTGAGTGTGATTATGTGTGACACTCCCACCTCATCTTAGTTAAGGTGTCATTACCATGGGTGTGCAATGTTAGAAGGGATTTTTTTTTTTAATCCGCCAGTATCAGGTGAAACCTACGGAGGTTATGTTTTCGGAGTAGGCCTATGTTTGTCTGTCCGTTTGTGTATAATATACGGATGAAGGAATTTTCACAGTGGGTGTGGTAATGATGAAGCAATTAACTAAAACAAATCAATTTAGGGGTCATGAGGTCTAAGGTCAATGGTAGTAGGAGTCATGAAAGACATGGAATATACGATCAATGTTAATACAAATAAATCTCTTCTTATTTAGCGATATTCTCAAACTGGCTTTCGTCACCCCATAATTATGTACCCCTTTACTGGAGATTTAGGGAACGCGCACACGGAGTGAATGATAGTGGGCCGGGCTCAATCGTTAGGCCTATACCATGTGTTGAATGAGAACCTAAGGTCGATCCAGCAGAATTTGACCACTAAAACACATATTATCGTTATGTGTAATGTGAAACAAAATAATTACAATGGAGCAGAAACATATGTAATCAAGACCTCTACTTACGGAAAACGGCAAGGCGGCGAATTCACAAAGTTGAAATCGTCGAACTTCCTTTTTTCGTTACGTGCACAAACGTAGTAGTGTTTGGACGAGTGAAATAATGAATGCGAAAGGAAGTCAAACAATCACGGTAAATCAAACATGCCATATCTATAGCCGTTTTTGTCATGACGTGAATCTGAACAAACATGCTGCAATACATGCACGGATTTATATAACCTAAAGACAGTGTACTTTGTTTGTTTACATTTCTTGTCTTTCCTTGAACTTTTAATTCCGTTCAGAGTTCAAGTGATTCTAGTCTGAAATAAACGAATATGGCAGTCTATTGCTACAGTCTCCAGCCCGCGCCATAGATTGTTTCTCAACACACAATATTACATTATTACCAAGTGTCCACATTTTTAAAGAATAACTATACTTCATTGTTCATGACCTCACACAGGAAGTAACTTATTATGTTTTAATGATTACAATTATACCTGTATAAACCTGTATAATGACGTATGGATTAAGGCGAGTATTCCCAGTTGAACAGTATCAATGTATACAAATTCTTGTATTCAAACCTGATAAAGATCCCATATGAACAAATCGTACGTCATACGGACCAATTACTTTAATTTCAATTATGTGTATTAAAGATTATGGAAAAATGATGGAAAAAAGATTATTATTATACTAAGAGAGTCATGATTAATTAAATCATTTTCAAACTTGTGTCAGAAAAAATAGAAAAGTATACCTTTGATCAACTGGTAATATTAGAAACTGATATACAAAAAGAAATGTTGAACAAATACGTTATTGTTGTACATTTTAGATTTAACTAAGGCTTCTGATAAGATTTGGAGAAAAGATTTACTCTATGAATATAGTAATTGGCATAAAAGAGAGAATTTTATGATGGAGTGCTGTTTTTTTTGTTTTGATGATATACATTGTATAGTAAGGCTGTCTATATAATTCCTATTCTCAAGAATATAAATCATACTGAAAAAGGGACCCCCCAGGAATAATGCGTTATGAATCCAGTACTTAATACTACGTTGAGTGATTTCAAGTTGAAAGCAGAGTTTGTTAAATAATAGTAATAGTAAAAATGATAACGAAAATGAATATTATTATTGTCATCATTATTATTGTTATTATTATTATCATTATTATTATCATTATTATTATCATTATCATTACTATTATCATTATTGTTATTATTGATCATTGATTCGGCATTTCAGACATGTGCATATGTACATGGGTAAACACCAAACATATTTGTTTCAGCATAACAAAGATAAATCATATAACATATATCTTGAGTAACATTTCAGTCTACTACTTGAGAACTTGACAAATTGATTAACCCAACACTTGGTCATTTTTTTAATGATATTCTTTATTTGAATTTTAATGAATATCAGGTTCTTTTTCACAATAATACTAATTCGAACAAGAATACACAGCTGTTCTCCTCACTTGTGCTGTTGATTCACATTCTCTTTTTTCCTAACATACAATACAATGCTTACTAACCAATTACAATGAGAAAAAGTTTGTCAAAATACTGGTGAGCTTCACAAACAGCAAAAACATAACTCATTTTGGGGGTAAAATATTGTCCAATCTTTTTTACACTGTAGCATATTTGGCCAAATATCAAAGAGAAAAAAAGTACTAATAAGAATTCATGTTGTGCTTCTTCTTATATGGTGTACATATAAAAGTGGTAAAATCCAAAATTTATTGGATCAGTCTTCCACTGAACGTCTCATCTATTATATTTTGTGTCTCTATCTTGATGTATGCTGCAATTCCTTTTTCGTCGGCCTCCCTGTCTCCGATATGGAAGCACTACAAAGGATTCAACACACAGCTGCTTGGCTTATGACAAGAAAAATCTGACCACATTACTCCAATTCTCCGACCCCTCTACTGGCTCTCCATATTAGTCCTTCATTATGTTTTTTAATTCATGTCGTAAAAGTATATAACGTTGCCCCATTATATGAAGAGTTCCTTTCCAAAGGATAGACCTGCTAAATCCTCTTTTGAGGTAAGGAGAAAACGATTTTTTTTTTAACATGCTTCTCAGTGTTTTCATGCGCTGATTCTATGGTCGATGATAACCCATTCATATGATAGGCCTAAAGAAAATTTGCCCTTGAAAAATATACGTGTCTATATATTGATTTCTATATATTGATTTTGTAGATTTAGCATCTTTTGGAACGAAACTTTTAGTACGGTGATTTATATTAATAAATATTGTTTTAGTAATTATTTTTGACATTGTATTTTTCTGAGATGATTTGTAATCTTGACACATTTTCCTCCTGTTTCCTCTCTCTCTCTCTCTCTCTCTCTAACATATATATATATATATATATATAAAGAGTAATGACATTTCATAGCAAATAATCAAGTAATATTTGGGTCGCCTTGAAAGCTATACACACACTGGCAGGAGATCTAGCCAGCATCGCCCGACTCTAGGGCCAATTAAAGTGCGGTCAAGCGTGTGCGCGGGTTTTCGATTGGAGCGATGCTGGACTGAGCACCTTTTGGAATGAATAGAAATAGATTTAGCACCTTTTGAAACTTTTTTTTTAACAAAACATACTATTAATTGCCTGATTTCTTCATTTCTGGTAAGAATGTCATTTTTTGAAGGGGTTACTGTATGGGACAGCTAAAAGTGAATACATTTCTGTCAAAGTGTCTAATCTGATAGAAAATGGATTTAGCACTTTTTGGAAAGGAACTCTTCGTGTTTCAAACACTTGATTTCTCTCCCCTATAGCTCTACTTCTACCCGATCTTTTTGCTCGTCATAATTTGCCATCATTATGATGGTCCTCGCACTCGTCCCCACTCTCACTGATAATCACGGCTCATTCGATTATCCACGCCCGTTTCTTTTTCTTAGTGTAGTTTATACATGAGGACCGCAGTGATGACAACAAATATAAGCCACAGGGACATCATCGCATATGCAAGACGTTGATATTTACCAGTCTCTGTGCAATGATGGAAAAAAAAAGAGAGAATGACAAAGGAGCGTTAGATCGAAACAAAAAGTTTTCTTAAACGAATAAGACAAAGTCAAAGAAAGTAAAAATGCGTATCGTCATTATCAGCATTATAGCCTACGATTATCGTGGTTAAGATTTTGGTTTTTGGCAGTAGTATTCTGTAGCTCAAATCAGGATTTCTCTGTGACAATTACCATTACTACACATTCATTATTGCAATGTTTGCAGAGGATACTTATCCTAGAATTTGCAGAGCCAATTGTATTATTAGTCTTAGCTTGTCGAATTGTCGATTACCAGTGCAATTAGTTAAAAGCTGTTATAAATTGATGATTGGAATTACATCCACACCCACTCTCACGCACGCATATTTACGCAGAGTACACATTAATGCATATATGCATTTCCCCTTTCTCTTCTTGTTATTATTGCTCATCCATTTCCATAATCTATATTCTCGTTATCATTGTTTTCTGCAATACAACTGTAGTAGGCCTATATATTTTCTAATGCACATTTCAAGCACAGCTATCAAGGAAACATATGAGTACGGAACCATTTTTTACAGAGTTAACTAACAACCTTCTTTATAGAAAAGCGTACAATATTTTTTTTGTCCCTATATGATGTCAGAATTCATTCGTGTCTCAGATATAGGCCTATACAATTTACTTGTCTTACACAATAATTATACTCCGTGTATTCTCACCGTTTTCACAAACTGGCTGAGATGTTGATGTTGGACACGTTGGACTGGTCTGGTCGTACCATGAAGCAGTTGACGTCATTGGAATGATGCTCTCACAGACTGTGTCTATATCCGCGGTGCAATGAGTCTTAACTCGTTCATTCTCTCCACAATCCGTGCACACGTGGCACTCTATGCACCGATTATACTTCGATATGTAATGTTTATTTGGGCAGTCTGCACATCTACAGGTTGGTAGAATCGAACAAATCGAGAGAAACAATTCGGAAATACTTGATTATCTTCCACAATGTAACACAAGATCACTAATCTTGTTTGGACAGTTGAGTCGTATTCATCATAAGATTTTGGAAACCGTTCTCATGCCGCATCATACCTTGCTTTTACACAAAACAGACAAAAAAAAAACACAAAAAGAAAAAAGAAAGAAAGAAACAAACAAACAAAATCGCCACAGCAAAGATTGCAGCATTAGCTAAAAAAAAGGTCAAGGGATCGACCATCAAAAACAACATGCATGGAACTGTCAAGACTATGCTCTATGATGAAGCGTCAAGAACCCCCACCCCCCCCCCCCAAAAAAAAAAAAAATAATAAAAAAATCCCAAATTAAAAAAAAAGATACAAAAAAAAACCCTCCAAAAGTAAAGGCAAAATTAGTTACAACAAAACAAAACAAAACAAATCAGAAGAGAAAAGCAGAAAACCCGCATACATAGATAAATAACTGCATTTTATTTGTTTTGCTTCGTTTAGTTTGGTCATTTACTCTGGGTTACCTGTATGTAAATCAAAGTAAAAGACTTTAAGACAGTACCTGCTCACTAAGATTATCTAAAAGAGTGAGGGGAGAGGATGGGGTTATATGAAGTGAAAAGATTCCCTCACATAGTCGTATATTCTTCATCTTCACTGATGCACTCCTTTATCTTCACCTGCCCCGCCGGGCAGAGTTTGAGTCCTGCCGCGCCGTTCTGGCACTCGGTACCCTCGTCGTACCACATCTGTGAGTCGAACTCACAAGTCCACTGCTGCAAAGTAAATTTAAAGGGAGAAAAAAAAATGGAGAATCACTGGTGAGAAGGTTGAAGAATATCTCATTCATCTCCACTTTGACCATTTTCGCTGATTTACGCGATGAAAATCATCGATGATTTGCGCAAGAACTACGGAAAGATCACGCAAAGCACGGGTTTGATGTACACCCCTAAACAGCAGTAATTGGCCTGACGAGATATAAAATGGCCGTTTTAATATGGCGCCAATCATACGTGAGTTGTTAGTGATACATCAGTGATTCATCAGTATTTCATAAGTATTACATGCGCTTATTTACGCTTTCTGTTAGAGATACATACGCCAGATAAACACTTAAAGGATCACCCTGGATAAGTAGCCAATATCTGGAAATTGCCAGAGAAAGAGATTTTAATAAACGGAAATTTAACAGAACAAAGGATTTGAAGTATTGGGACCAATACAAGTATTTCAGAAACAAAGCTAACAATATGAATAAAAGGTTAAAGCGAGCATGTTATCGTGATCAACTAAATGATGTTAGCAATGATCGGAAAAGGGGATGGAAATTTTTGAACGAATTATTACCTGATGAAAAGAAATTGAGTACAGTGTTAAATATTACGGTAGAAGATGAATTAGTAACCGATCCCCATAAAATTGCAACTGAGTTCAATGTAATTTTTAGTAACGTAGGAATATGTGCTTGTGAAAGTAATTCTGATGAGACACAGAGTAATTGTTCTCGGTTATACAGTTTAAAGCAGGCACAATCTAGATTTGTTTTTGAGGATATTTCTGTTGAATTTTCTTTGAAGGAACTGAGTAAGTTAGATTGTACTAAGGCTGTAGGTCTTGATGATCTGCATCCCAGACTATTGAAAATAAGTGCTCCTTTCATAGCTACGCCCTTAACTCACATCTTCAATCATTCAATTCAATCTGGTTATTTTCCATCGGACTTTAAACTTGCTAACATTGTTCCTATCCCGAAAAGTAAATCCTCCAACGACGTGAACAATTTCCGTCCAATATCCCTTTTATCCGTGGTTTCGAAAGTGTTTGAAAAGGCGATTCATTCACAGCTACTCAGTTACTTGGACAAAGAAAAGCTTCTGTCTGATCGTCAGTCAGGCTTTAGACCAAAGCATTCAATTTGTACGTGCTTAACCGAGTTCTCCGACCTTATTTACGATAACCTCGATAAAGGGCGATTGACAGGTGCAGTCTTTTTAGATCTAAAAAAGGCTTTCGACACAATCCCACACGATCTTCTATTAACGAAGCTGCAATGTTTTGGTGTTAAAGAGGTGGAGTTGGCATGGTTTGAATCTTACATAACAGGTAGACAACAATGTGTGACATTTAGGGGAGTGACGAGTGATTTTCTTCCAGTCTATGCGGGGGTTCCGCAGGGATCCATTTTAGGTCCCCTACTATTTTGTATGTATATCAATGATATAGCTTACCTTCCTCTACACCCCCAAACAAATATATCCCTTTATGCAGACGATACTGCCGTCTTTTCCTCAGGGTTTGGCGTGAAGTCAGCGCAAAAACAGCTTCAAACAGATATACATGTGTTAAGTAAATGGTTTATGGAAAATAGAATGGTGGTTAATACAAACAAAACAAAAGTAACGTTATCTAAATCCCGAAAGAAAAAGAGTTTCTCTGAGTTAGAAATTACCATGAACGAGAGAAGACTTGGGAATGTTACGAAGTTTAAATACCTCGGTGTGACGGTTGACCAAAACCTCGACTGGTCTCCTCAGGTGAATGAAGTTATAAGAAAAGTTTCGTATGCTACAATGTGTATACGTAGAATCAAGCATTGCTTAACAAAAGATATGTTAATTCAATTATATTATTCTTTGATTCTCCCTCATATTGATTATTGTTGCACAGTATGGGGATCTTTAATTAAGAAGAACATCCATAGACTTCAAATATGTCAAAATAAATATTCTCATATGGTATTAAATGCAGATTATAATACATCAACAGTTAGCTTACTTGATACACTTAAATTGCAATCCATTGAAAAGAGATTAGAATATCAGTATTGTATATTGGCCTATAAAATAGTTAATGACGCAACCCCATCTTATCTTGGTAAGCTTATATCCCGACGTAACGTTATATATCCTACCAGACATGTCCTAACAAATCAGTTATATTTACCTAAGCCAAAAACAAACAATAAGAAACGTTCCTTCTCATACTCCGCTTGTAAAATGTTCAACTCACTTCCAATTTCCGATCAATCATCCCCTTCATTACCAGTTTTCAAGAAACGTCTCCGGCTTCACCAGTCTATCTTTTGATTTAGTTATCATTTCATATGACCACCACTTGTATTATGTCGTATTATGTTTTCATTTGTTTTGTTTTGTTTTCTATTTGTATATATGTTACCCGATATCATTTGTAATTCGTTGATTTTGTAACCTTTGTATGTGATGCAGGGCTCCCTTGCAAAGCAGGCCATTGGGGCTCTGAACGGGACAACCCTGCTTTTAAAGAAAACATGAATAAATAAATAAATAAATAAATAAATAAATAATTTTTTTCAGTGATTTTCAGTGATACATAGGCCTAGGTGTTAAAAGCGCGAAACATGCGTCATAATCTGCTAGTCGTCAGTGGAAAGTCGTCGGTGAACGCGATAGCGGCAACATTTTCGCGAACAATCACTGTTATTCCTCGCATATTTTGCGCATTGTTCGCGAAAGAACTACGCAACCTACCCAAAATTACGTAAAAAAGGGCAATACTGCCCAAAACTCGGAATCGCGTAAAGCGCCGACTGATCCGACGCACATCGGCTGACAACTACGAAGGTTCCACGTCACACATACTCATGAAATGCGCAAATCGCGCATGTATCGCGTCAGGCTCATTTTTTTTTTTTACGTGGTTCATGCGTTTAAGCGACTTTTGGGCAGTGTGACCGTGCCTTGGCCAGATTTTGAGCAGCTCAAAACTCAGCTTCACTTAAAAGTTTACGCAGTATTGCGCTGGTTTACGTAATTTTTGCGTAGTTTGCGTCGTTCTTACGCGAACAATGTGCGAAATATGCGTGAAATATCAGTGATCGTTCGCGAAAATGTGCCGCTATCGCGTTCATGCGCAAATGCGCGATTCATCGCGCACATCACGTGTTCGCCCTATCCGGGTCCTTTGCGTGCATATGTGCTGAAAGTGCGTGGTTTGTTAGTGATTTTTTTTGCGCGATCTTTCCGTAGTTCTTGCGCAATTCATCGGTGATTTTCACCGCGTAAATTAGGGAAGATTCTCGACGGACAAGCATGCACAACGATTTTTTTTTTTTGCGTGATTCATGCGTTTACGTGACTTTTGGGCAGTGTGACCGAGCCCCTATCGGTGACGAGTTACATACACTTGTAGATCAGAAGGGTGCATGACCGAGTAAGGCTGCGGTCACAGCCCCCCAAATCAGCCTGCTCGGCGATCGGTCACTACTGATTTTTAAGGCATCGGTCGGTCACCGCTGAAGTTTTAATGCGGAGTTAAAATTTAAGCGGCGGCCGACCAGTTTTCACTCGCTGCCCAAAATACGTTCGTTCTCTGAGCGGCATCCTCCCAAGCACTAGCTTAATAGAGGGGTGGGCACCGAGCGATTTAGGGAACAAAAATAAAAGAGAAAAAATGACAAAAGCATAGAAAAACCAAGGGAATAGATCGAGCGGTCGCCGTTGACCGAGTTAAGGACTAGAAATCACAAAGATAAAAATGGCAGAAGCACAGAAGGAAACCAGGGACTAGATAGGGAAGAGAAGCTAGGGCAATGTGAAAGAAGCAGGGGGAAGGATAGAGGCAGGGAAACCCCACAGGCATCTCAACATTTCAACATCTCGGCAACCAACATGAGGGACATGGAAGACAGGGACTACCACTTTGAGGCACGGGAGATGAAAGCTTAAAGTTAGTGCCGATATGTAGACTTAGTAATATGGTTTGGTTATCTTATCATTTATTAAAGGGCTATTGAATGAAGAAGCAATGAATGGCAAGAGATGGGGAGATGAAAATATGAAACTGAATAAGAATAGAACAATACTGTGAAAATATAGAAACGAACAAAGATAAATTATTTTGGAAAATTCTAGTCTATTCTAATCTTTGTTCCATCTTGGGGTTTCCTCCTTTAGTTTGATTTCTAAATTTCTAGTTATCTGTGGTTTTATTCCTGATAGCTGAGGTTTGGTAGTTTGAAATTTAACTGTTAATTCTTTTGCCTCGAGCTTTATCTCAATTGATTTATTAAGTAATAACTATTGATCAATTAACACATCACAAATCACATAGGTATATTGATAAACCCAGGTACAAATTTCCGGCAGAGACGGGCGGGCGGCCGTCGGTACGCAAACGGGACACCGGCAGATGACCTATCGATCACCCGTCGGTCGCTAAGCGATTTCGTAAAAATCGGCCGGTAGCCGGTGGGAGATCGTCCAGTTACCAATGGGGCGTCGCAAAATTTTAACCTAAAATCGACCAGTGACCGACGGGAAATCGACAGGGCATCGCTCGGGCATCGCTGGGGTTTTCAAAAGCTGCTGGGCGTTGCCAAAATTTCAGCGGCGACCGAGCAGGCTACAAATCGGTATAGGTCGCCGCTCTGATTTGTGACTGTAACCAATTGCAGGGAATCTTCAAACGCTACACATATTGATCTTGTATAACCGTAATATGGTGAGTGTACATATCCATTTGTCTAGTATGTATGTACATTTCTCATACATTATCAAATCTATGCATATTCATATAGCAATTCAACCATTGCATTTGAAAGGTGAAAATACTTACCCGTTCAAGTGACGTGTCTGCGTAACAACCTCGGAAAACACACATCAGAAGTAGACCGTAGATAGCTGCAGGCTTATTCAATTCAGGCATGTTGGAGTTGATTTTTATTATTTTACTTCTGTAATTTCAGAGACATTCAAAATTTTATTATTCAACACAATCACATCAAGTGTAGGCCTAGACACAATGATGAAAGCAAAACGACAATGGGTGGTGTAATACGGTGTACTTTGACCATGTATCAGGCATGTAGGAAGGGGAGGGAATGTAATGATGATAATCTCATTGACTAATTGTGGGTCTGATAACGACAGGTGTTTCGGGGGGGGGGGGGCAATTCATGAGGTGTTTTGGTCGGATATTTTTCTGTCAAACTGTTACAAGCTATTGAAATCCTTGCATCTGATTGGCTGAGATCAAATTTGTCCGACAACTATGTTGGACAAAATGCTTCATGCAATGGCCCCCTGATGTCATATTTTCTGTCAGAGGTTATTCAAATATTGAGGTCCAGCAAATGTAAATATTGATTGTGTAAAAATAGTCATATAATTTATAGTTAAAGGCAGATGGAATTCATCAGAGTGACGAGTCAGGTATTTATGGACGGAGAGGTTTCTCGCAAACATCCTGGTGAAAACAGCCGGCAACAAATTAGCCAAGACATTAATAAATGTCAGCTATCTTTAAAATTTTGAGAAAATTTTGAGAAAATAAAACATCGGTGTGAGCTCTCCAAGAAAAATTGCAAATTATTCGAAAAGAGATTTTTCTGGAGACGGGACAATCTGTCAAGGTAAGTTGGATGAATGTTCCCTCAAGCTATGATACCATAATTAAGATAAGGTGAAATTAAAGCTGAATATAGCATTAAAAGGGTGAGAGTGGGGAAAATGATATTTAGCTCTATTCATAACACCAATATTTCGAGATATTGTGTGACAAATTCTATCAATTTGTGACTTCTATGAGAGTTTATTATCAATAACCAAATCTTAAATCTTCATTGATGAAACTTCATCTATAACTATATCATCTATTTTTTTAATTGTTGGGGAGACTATTCAAAGAATTACTATTAATAACATACATTTAGCTTTAAGAAGATTTAAAGACAACTTGTTTGACCGTATCCAACATAACAATTTATTTAATCAAGAATTTAACAAATCCACCAGAATGTGAGGATCTGAATGAGAGAGAAAAAATTTCATCAGCAAACAATACAAAAGATAAAATATTGGAAGCATTATTGTTATATCATTTATGTACAAAATGAACAAAATGAAACGTACATGAAACATATAAAACCAAACGTGAGATGAATGTTTGTTAATGGTAAAAAGTCTTGTTCGTTGCACCCTGAAGTCCTGTTCATTGCACACTTTCACACACTTACAACCCGATAGCTCGAAGGATTGACAAGGTAAAGATGTTATAATTATACTTAATACTGATACTTACAGTGTCTACAATTTACCTGCGATTATCATGATTGTCTTCTAACGGGATCAAAATACATGAAGTTGAGAAAGGTAGGGGCCTGAAAACGCGTAGAATTTTGGGAACCTATTTTCTGATCTATCTTGTTCTTGTTCCCTTCCAAGTGACGTTGATATTTTGCTCTATCTCCATCTGATTAGATAGTTCTTTCCTTTCACAAAAGAAAGTCGACTGGCTGTGTTTCTCTTTGCAAGTTGGTCTATTTTAAACTCTTATTTTAAATTCTCAAAGTTCCTAACGTACAATGTAGGCCTATAGGTTCATCATGTGAAATAACACTTTATCAGTTTAAAATGCTTTCTACTGACAAGGACAGAACAGTAAATGAGATCAGTGCCCAATATGTTGGAATTTTTAATCCTGTTCATAGATATAATACACGAAGTCGAATGATCAACATCTATAATGGAATCTTGATTATCTTTCCTATTCAGCCAAGTTTTGTCTTTTTAGTGGGTCCCTCCTTTTTTCGATGTTTGCGTATTTTCATTTCGTCTTTGTCACTTCAGTTCTCATGACAGCGTATTGTTACTCCAAGGTTCTACAATTATATTTTTCTCAGTTTACTTTGTTTTGATTATGCAACCTTATTCTCTGTTACCAAAGAAAGTGAAATGTTTATGTTCTTTACGAAAAATGAAATAAAAACTGAATTGAGTTGAATTGAATTGAATTGAATTGAATTGAACTGAACTGAATATATTTCTAAAAACATAATCATCCAAAAGTAAATTCAAAGAGAGCATAGGCCCTAGTTTCCAATTATTTTAGTCAAAGTGATTGTCATTATATGCATGCTTTAACTGTCACCTTATGATGATAACAATAGTAATAGTAATAATGATAATACTAATAATGATAATAAAATTGATAATGATAATAATGATAATTACAATTGTATTTATTTTATCAGTATTATTATTATCATTATTATTATTATCATTGTTATTATCATTATCAACATCATCATTACTATAATTATTATTTTGGTTTTATTTCCACAGGTAATCATGATGATATCATCAAGACCAGCAGGTCGTGCTCTTCCAGAGAGCCCTGCCCATGACAAAATACATGATAGCATTCTGCTTGTCTGTTCTTGTTTCTGTTTACATTTAGGACCTATACCCATCACTGTTAGTAATCGCCCACGATTGAATATCTAAAGTCAGTTTTAATTCGCTTGCGGGAGAGGGTGATGATCATTATTAGGGGGACATGTCCCCCCCCCCCCGTCCCCCTTCCTCCGATCGCCGCCTATTCATGTGACAGCTTCTTCTTGCACTCCACTCCTTGAGACACGCTATCACGATTTATAAGATAACCTCCTCACCCTAAATTGAGAGAAACAGGGGTATCATAATTTCACAACTCTTATCACGGCGATTTCCACACTGCGGAATTGTCGATACCTTGGTTGTGATTTGGTACACAAATAAAATTTGTGCAAATACTCATGAAATCGTGATGTTGCTATGTTTCCTTATAATGGCTATAGCAAGGTACTAAAGGTCGGCGATAAACCTATAATTCGGGATCGTGGGAAATTTGTTTATTCTTCGGTAACACAGTGGCATACGAATATGTAGTTGAAAGGGAAACAACCAATCTCAAATGTTGCTTTCAAGCACATAACACACGAAGCGATCACTTCACAACTCTCCCAATACATAAGCTAATATGATTTCTCATCGTGCACAATGATAGAGCGATTCAGTTTTTTGTGTATAGGGCCGGCGGAACCGGCGCCAGTGAAAGAGGGAGGCCGAGGGCTTGGGTCCCCAACTATTTCGCAAATATATAGGAATACATAAGGAGTCACTCCTTTGGCTGTCAACTGAAGAAACCAGGAAGTAGCACTCTACAGAAGTTGCGCTGAAGACCCTTTTTTCCCCATCTTCTTTTTTTTTTCTTTTTTGCTTGTTAGCCGGTGAAACCTGGAAATGGCACCAGAAGTCTGAAGTGGGCCCCCAATTTTGAAAACGTGGCACCGGTCATGCTGTATGTGTGTGTGCGCGTGTGTGCGTATTTGCGTGTGTGAGTGTGATTATGTGTGAGCTCTTATTCTAAGTTCCTTTCCAGACACTCCCACCTCATCTTCTTTAAGGTGTCATTACCATGGGCGTGCAGTCTTAGAAGGGATTTTTTAATCCGCCATTAGGTGAAACCTACGGCCGACGGAGGTTATGTTTTTGGAGTAGGCCTATGTTTGTATGTCCGTCTGTGTGCAATATAACTCTAGAACGGATGAAGGAATTTTCACTGTTGGTGTGTTAATAATGAAGCCATAAAGGAACAAATTAATTTAGGGGTCATGAGGTCTAAGGTCAACGGTCGCAGGAGTCATGAAGGACTTTGAATACGATCAATGTTAACACAAATTTCATTTCATTCCCATTATCTTCAGCATCACCACCATCACTTACATCTTCATTATCACATTTTTCTTCATCATTACCCTGTCAATATCATCATACATCGTCATCATCATCATCATATTTCATGTTACTCTTATTCGTATCTATGCTCTAGGAATATAAAAAAACATAATGTATTTACAGTGTTTTATATTTTGTAGTATTTCTCCATTCCGCAAACAATATAATTCTTTTGTGTATTATGTAGATAGGTCCCTGGGCTGCCACGTGCTCAAGCTTTGGCTTATAGTGGCAGTCCTTCTTCCGCATAATTTCTCAGATAATTATTTGGAAAACTGGTAATACGATTTATAATTTGTTAATGAAATTAATTTATACATCGATTTTCCTTCTTTGAATCATGTACTTGTACATGTACTTGTAATCTGCTTACTGATATTCCATGTGATATTACTGAAAATAATCTTGATTTATGTATGAAATTGTGTTCGAAGAAAAACAAATCAAACAAACAAACAAATACATCTCTTCGTAACAATATTCTCAGACCAGATTTCGTCACACTACCACTTTACTGGGGATTCAGGGAACACGCACGCGGTCCCTCCGACGCCGGAGTGAATGATAGCGGGCTGGGCTCAATCGTTAGGCCTAACATGTGTTCAAATCCAGCAGACTTTTGCTACTAAAACACATACTATCGTTTAAAACAATGTGTAATATGAAACAAAATGATTACAATGGAGCAGAAACAAATGTAATCAAGACCTCTACTTACGGAAAATGGCAATTCACAAAGTTGAAATAGTCGAACCTCCTTTTTTCGTTAAGTGCACAAACGTAGTAGTATTTGGACGAGTGAAATAATGATTGCGAAGTCAAACAATCACGGCAAATCAAACATGCCATATCTATAGCCGTTTTTGTCATGACGTGAATCTGAACAAACATGCTGCAAAACATGCACGGATTTGTATAAACTAAAGACAGTGTACTTTATATTATGCTTGTTTACATTTCTTGTCTTTCCTTGAACTTTTAATTCCGTTCAGAGTCCAAGTGTTCCAATGTCTCCTGCCCGCACCATATGTATCTCAACACACATTATTACATTATTAGCAAGTGTCCAAATTCTTCAAGAATATACTTCATTGTTCATGAAGTAACTTATTATGTTTAAAGGATTGCGATTTGTATAATGATGTAAGAAATAAAGCGAGTTTGCCAGTTGTTGAATAATATCAATGTATACAAATTCTTGTGTTCAAACCTGGTATCACCCCACAAGTCGTAAGTCTTACCACCCAATTACTCTAATTGCAATTATGTGTATTAAAGACTATGGAAAATGATGAAAAATATTAGTAGGAACCTATAATACTAAGAGAGTCATGATTAATTTAATCGTTTTCAAACTTGTTTAAAAAAAATAGAAAAGTAAACCTTTGATCAACTGGTGATATTAGAAACTGACGTAAAAAAGAAAATGATGGTGAACAAATAAATACGTTATTGTTGTACCTTTTTGATCTTACTAAGACTTCAGGTAAGATTTGGAGAAAAGGTTTACTCTATAAATTAAAGTAATTGGAATAAAAGACAGAATTTTAGGATGGAGTGCTGCTCTTTTTTTTTTTTTTGGATAATATACATTGTATTGAATGGCTATCCAGATAATTGCTAAGCTGAAGAATATAAATTAAACTGAATAAGGGACTTCCAGGCATTAAGCGTTATGAATCCAGTATTTAATACTACGTTGAGTGATTTCAAGTTGAAAGCAAAGTTTATTAAATAATAATAATAATAATAATGATAATAATAATAATAGTAATAATAATAAATATTGGCATTATTATTGTTATTATTATTATCATTATCATTGATTCGGCATTTCACACATGTGTATGTGTACACGGGTGAACACAAAACATATTTGTTGGAGCATAACAAAGATAGAATCATATAACATGTATCTTGGGTAACATTTTAGAGTTCCTTCTTGACAACTTGACAAATTGATTTTGAATGTTGATAAGACCAATTATATATTATTTGGAACAAGAACTAAAATTGACAGTAATTTGAAATTGATGTATAGAGATGAGGAAATTAAACGAGTATATGATATAAAATTTTTGGGTGTTTTTATTGATGATAAATTGTCCTGGAATTCTCACGTGAATCATTTATGTTCAACAATATCGAAAAGTATTGGTGTTCTGTACAAATTACAATTTCTTTCACAGAATATTTTAAAGATGCTGTATTATTCGTTTGTTTCAGTTCACATAAAATATTGTAGTATTGTTTGGGGTTTTACTACAAAGAAAAATATTGATCGTATTCATAAATTACAGAAACGCAGTATTCGTTTGATAACCAACTCTTCATATTTAGCTCCCAGTAAGCCATTATTTCTTAAGATGAAAATTTTACCTGTTCAAGAATTTATTTCTTTGGAAAGTTTGATTTTTATGTTTAAAGTTTCCAACAATGTTCTTTCTGAAATATTTCACAACCATTTCACTTTGAGTTGTTCTATACACAATTATAATACCAGGAATGCAAAAAAATATTCACACACCATTAAACCGAATTTCAAAAACTCAATCCTCCATTTGTTACCATGGCCCTATTCTGTGGAATACTCTTCCTCCAACTATCAAGAGCAGTAAGACCTTACGTCAGTAGTATGAACATGTACCTGTTCGACCCCCAAAATCCTCCCAATCCTCCCGATCGATGGGAGGATTGGTATTACGTAATAGTGTGTCATTGAGAACAATACTAGTAGTATATACATGTACCCGTTCGCACCCCGTGGAGCAGTGGAGCTGTGGAGCGGTGGAGCTCCACAGCTAATGAATATTAATGAGCTCATGAATAGTAATGATCATGAATATGTATGAATATGTATTTATGTAAATGTACATGCATTATGTATGAGTGTGAGATATAATAGTCTGTGAATGGGTGTGGCAATAGCAATAATGAATTGTGGAGCAGTGGAGCTCTATGACCTAGCATATCATATTAGTGAGCTTAATTTATGAATATGTATGATTATGCAATTATGTTAACATTGTATAAACTATGCGTACGCGGTGGAGCTATGGAGTTGTGGAGTTGTGGAGCGGGAGTGACTCTCTTGCAACATGGCTAGTGTGGAGTGTATGTTGTGGAGTCTATGATTTTTGCACGTATACAGTTGATGCGAATATAATTATGCAAATGCGTATAACAGTAAGGTGCGAAGAAATGAACATTATCAATAATAAATTGTGGAGTTGTGGAGTTGTGGAGCTTCAAGATGACCTAACGAATGAATATTAATGAGCTTAACAATGAATATGTATGATTATGTATTTATGTAAATACACATGAATTATTTATAAGCTGTGGAGCTATGGAGCTGTGGAGCTGTGGAGGTGTGGAGAGTGATATATATTTAAACAAAATGGCGAAATGACAAAATGGCGAAATGATGAAACGGCGAAACGGCGGGTCCTCTAAAGGCAAGAATAATTGTACTCATACTCGCCGTTTCGCCGTTTCGCCGTTTCATCATTTCGCCATTTTGTCATTTCGCCATTTTGTTTAAATATATATCACTCTCCACACCTCCACAGCTCCACAGCTCCATAGCTCCACAGCTTATACATAATTCATGTGTATTTACATAAATACATAATCATACATATTCATTGTTAAGCTCATTAATATTCATACGTTAGGTCATCTTGAAGCTCCACAACTCCACAACTCCACAATTTATTATTGATAATGTTCATTTCTTCGCACCTTACTGTTATACGCATTTGCATAATTATATTCGCATCAACTGTATACGTGCAAAAATCATAGACTCCACAACATACACTCCACACTAGCCATGTTGCAAGAGAGTCACTCCCGCTCCACAACTCCACAACTC
The DNA here is from genome assembly GCF_040938485.1 of Diadema antillarum. Taxonomy (NCBI): domain Eukaryota; kingdom Metazoa; phylum Echinodermata; class Echinoidea; order Diadematoida; family Diadematidae; genus Diadema; species Diadema antillarum. Next base: position 328,824 of record NW_027271534.1, read on the forward strand.
CATAGCTCCACCGCGTACGCATAGTTTATACAATGTTAACATAATTGCATAATCATACATATTCATAAATTAAGCTCACTAATATGATATGCTAGGTCATAGAGCTCCACTGCTCCACAATTCATTATTGCTATTGCCACACCCATTCACAGACTATTATATCTCACACTCATACATAATGCATGTACATTTACATAAATACATATTCATACATATTCATGATCATTACTATTCATGAGCTCATTAATATTCATTAGCTGTGGAGCTCCACCGCTCCACAGCTCCACTGCTCCACGGGGTGCGAACGGGTACATGTATATACTACTAGTATTGTTCTCAATGACACACTATTACGTAATACCAATCCTCCCATCGATCGGGAGGATTGGGAGGATTTTGGGGGTCGAACAGGTAGTATGATCATGTACCGGTAGACACCCCAAATCCTGCCGTTAACACGGGAGTCTATGGCAGGATTCAGGATCGTGACGTCATCAGTCCTGCGTTTAACACGCGAGTCTATGGCAGGATCATGACGTCATCAAGATGGCGATTGCGCAATACCATCATCGATGGTGCAATAAACTTTTTTGTTCGATATTGTTTATAGAGGTTCTAATCGCGGAGCATGACGGATAAGCCTCATAGACAACAATAGGAGGAGGAAATGTTGAGGATCAGTCGTGGAAATTGATCAATACAAGATTCCATAGAGAACAAAATGAAGAGAAAAAGCAAAAAAAAATATGTAGCAGACTCATAGAACTCTACATAATCAGTAGTAGTAGTATATACATGTACCCGTTCGCACCCCGTGGAGCAGTGGAGCTGTGGAGCGGTGGAGCTCCACAGCTAATGAATATTAATGAGCTCATGAATAGTAATGATCATGAATATGTATGAATATGTATTTATGTAAATGTACATGCATTATGTATGAGTGTGAGATATAATAGTCTGTGAATGGGTGTGGCAATAGCAATAATGAATTGTGGAGCAGTGGAGCTCTATGACCTAGCATATCATATTAGTGAGCTTAATTTATGAATATGTATGATTATGCAATTATGTTAACATTGTATAAACTATGCGTACGCGGTGGAGCTATGGAGTTGTGGAGTTGTGGAGCGGGAGTGACTCTCTTGCAACATGGCTAGTGTGGAGTGTATGTTGTGGAGTCTATGATTTTTGCACGTATACAGTTGATGCGAATATAATTATGCAAATGCGTATAACAGTAAGGTGCGAAGAAATGAACATTATCAATAATAAATTGTGGAGTTGTGGAGCTTCAAGATGACCTAACGTATGAATATTAATGAGCTTAACAATGAATATGTATGATTATGTATTTATGTAAATACACATGAATTATGTATAAGCTGTGGAGCTATGGAGCTGTGGAGCTGTGGAGGTGTGGAGAGTGATATATATTTAAACAAAATGGCGAAATGACAAAATGGCGAAATGATGAAACGGCGAAACGGCGAAACGGCGGGTCCTCTAAAGGCAAGAATAATTGTACTCATACTCGCCGTTTCGCCGTTTCGCCGTTTCATCATTTCGCCATTTTGTCATTTCGCCATTTTGTTTAAATATATATCACTCTCCACACCTCCACAGCTCCACAGCTCCATAGCTCCACAGCTTATACATAATTCATGTGTATTTACATAAATACATAATCATACATATTCATTGTTAAGCTCATTAATATTCATACGTTAGGTCATCTTGAAGCTCCACAACTCCACAATTTATTATTGATAATGTTCATTTCTTCGCACCTTACTGTTATACGCATTTGCATAATTATATTCGCATCAACTGTATACGTGCAAAAATCATAGACTCCACAACATACACTCCACACTAGCCATGTTGCAAGAGAGTCACTCCCGCTCCACAACTCCACAACTCCATAGCTCCACCGCGTACGCATAGTTTATACAATGTTAACATAATTGCATAATCATACATATTCATAAATTAAGCTCACTAATATGATATGCTAGGTCATAGAGCTCCACTGCTCCACAATTCATTATTGCTATTGCCACACCCATTCACAGACTATTATATCTCACACTCATACATAATGCATGTACATTTACATAAATACATATTCATACATATTCATGATCATTACTATTCATGAGCTCATTAATATTCATTAGCTGTGGAGCTCCACCGCTCCACAGCTCCACTGCTCCACGGGGTGCGAACGGGTACATGTATATACTACTACTACTGATTATGTAGAGTTCTATGAGTCTGCTACATATTTTTTTTTGCTTTTTCTCTTCATTTTGTTCTCTATGGAATCTTGTATTGATCAATTTCCACGACTGATCCTCAACATTTCCTCCTCCTATTGTTGTCTATGAGGCTTATCCGTCATGCTCCGCGATTAGAACCTCTATAAACAATATCGAACAAAAAAGTTTATTGCACCATCGATGATGGTATTGCGCAATCGCCATCTTGATGACGTCATGATCCTGCCATAGACTCGCGTGTTAAACGCAGGACTGATGACGTCACGATCCTGAATCCTGCCATAGACTCCCGTGTTAACGGCAGGATTTGGGGTGTCTACCGGTACATGATCATACTACTTACGTCAATTTAAAAGGCTTTATAAAAAATATATTTTTGATGAAATGTATCTGAAACTGCAAGTATAAGTATGCATTGTTTCCACCTCTGCCTCTTTTCTTCTCTTTTCATTGTATCTTTGACCTTTGTTTTATCAATTGAATTTGTATGATAATTGTTTAGTTGAAATGTATTGATAATTGTTTGTAGGGGATCATTTCCAACAAGCCTCGTGTGTGCTTTCTATGATCCCTCCATTCAAAATGTATAAATTTACCAAGGCAATTGTGTTTTGATATTTGTAGATGTTATGTTTTAATATGGAAATAAATGAATGAATGAAAAAAAAAGATTAACCTAACACTACTTGGTCATTTTTTAATAATATTCTTTATTTGAATTTTAATAAATGAATGGTTCTGTTTCACAATAATACTAACTCGAACAAGAATAAGCAGGTGTTCGCACTTCTGCTGCTGAATCACATTCTCTTCTTTTTTCAAACATACAATACAATCCTTACTAACCAATATACAATGAGAAAAGGTTTATCAAAATATTGGTGAGTTTCACCAACAGTAAAAATTTAGGTAATTTTTGGGTGAAATATTGTCCAGCCTTTTTCACACTGCAGCAAATATGGCCCAATATAAAAAAGAAACATGCATTCACGAGATATGTTACACTTAATACTACTACTAAGAATACACGTTGTGCTGCTTTTCAGTGTAAATGTAAAAGTGGTAAAATCCGAAATTTATTAGATCAGTCTTCCACTGAACGTCCCAACCATTATATTTTATGTCACTATCTTGATGTATGCTGCAATTGCTTTCTTGTTGGCCTTCCTGCATCATCAGATACTGCACCGCTACAAAGAATTCAACATACAGCTGCTTGGCTTGGTGACAAGAAAAATCTGACCACTTTACTCCAGTTCTCCGACCCCTCTATTGGTTCACCATAATATTAGACCTTCATTGAGGTTTTTAATCTTATCGTAGTGGTATACAACGTACCACCATTATGGAGAGTTCCTTTCAAAAGGATAGACCTTCATTAAGGTTTTTAATCTATGTCGTAGTGGTATATAACGTACCACCATTATGGAGAGTTCCTTTTAAAAGGATAGACCTGCTAAATCCCCTTAAATGGTAAGGAGAAAAAGTATTTTTCAAACATGCTTCTAAGTACTTTCATGCACTGACTCTAATGGCCTATAATAACACCATCGTTATGATAGACTAAAAAGACTTGCCCTTAGGAACAGGAAGAGAAAGACAGGGAAAGAAGCAAAGGAGGAAGAGTTCAAGTGTCGATGCCAAAGCACATGAGACTATAGTTTTACCGAGGTATGGACTATTATGTATATTGTGTTATTTAGCTTAACAATTATGAAATAAATTATACAATGTTAAAGACGTTCAAGCAAAGAAATAAATTAGCCGCTTTCAAAAATGCAAGTCCCCAGTGATATAATAATTAAAAAGATCTTTAATTTAAAAGTAATGGTGTTAAAGCTTAGAGCTACCTTTATGCTGGTATCAAGAGAATTCCAGAATTTAGGTCTGGCAAAGGAGAATGCAAATTTTGTAAAATATTTCCTAGTCAGTCACTTCGGTTAATGAAATTCATTAGATTTTCTAGTGGGATATGTTTGTTTGTTTGTTTACTCACCGTAAGATCACAAAAATTACAATGGCACAATACAACTGGGATATATAACTGAAGAAAATAAGATGGATTGCTTTGCTCATGGCTGTGCTGGTCTTCCGAGGGGTCCAACTTCACATGAAAAATTACAATAATCGAAACTCCATACAATAAAACTAATTATACACACACTTACGTACACATAATAATATGATACGAACAAAAAATTGATACATCAGTACAAAATCAACTAAAACAACATGAAAAAGAGAAAAAGCTTGTGAAAATGGTACCCCCATACCAACTACCAATATACCCTCCCACACCCACAGTCCTCCCGATATAACATAATCATTAACATAATACAGATAATGTGATCATTATCATAACATCCAATGTACACCGTGTAAAACATAATTATTTCAATTGCTTTCTTAAAAGAATTACATGATGATGAAGATATTATATCCAAGGGAACAGTAATTGTACTGGGATGCCCCACGGTAGGCAAACATGGGTCTACGCTGTTCTAGGCTTTGACAGTGTTAATCTTCCATAAGATCGTAAAAAATATTGATGAGATACAAAGTCAAACCGGTCCAATAAATAAGGAGCGCTGAAATTATCAAAAGTTTTAAATATCATTAACAAAATGTGCTTTAAACGGCGTGTTTTTAAGGATTCCTAATTTAGTGTCTGATGAATAACCGGATTCGAAATATGCATATACGGACTGACTCTCGGGATCATTCTCCCCGCTCTATTCTGTAACCTCTGCAATCGATTAGTATACTTCTTATGGGCAGAATCATAAAGTACATCTGCATAATCAAACAAATGTTTAATTATAGAGTTGTACATTATACTCATACTTTGTTCATTTAAATTGAAACGGAGACGACCCAAAAGCCTTATCAAATTACTTATCTTCAAACACAGCGTTTCTATATGAATATTCCATTTTAATTCTTGATCAATTATAACTCCGAGATATTTCACTGTTTGTTTGGACTGAATACGCTTACCATTTACCTGCACATTTAGCATATTTCATCGTTTTAACATTGCGTGTGACAAACATTCAATTTTATCAACATTCAAACTCATCTTATTCAAACTCAACTTATTTGTATATTAATGTACAGTTTTATTTCAAATAAACATAGAATCAAACACAACAGGAAGGGAATGATTTATTAGTTTGTACATAAACTGTCCTTAATTTAAACAATACAAATCCTTAATTTCTAAAATATCATTTTGATGAAACAATGATTCATTAGTATGACATCTCCGCAATTCTCTACAAATGATACGAAGAGCTTTTTTCTGCAATAATAATATTCTTTCTAGATACGAGGAATAAGTGTTAGCCCAAACGAGAATGCCATTCAACTAGGGTAAAATCAAAGATGAGTATAACATCAACAAAACATTTTTTGGAAAATAAAATTTAACTTTATTGATTACGCCAAAATTTCTAGAGCTTGTACGGCAAATTGAATCAATATGCAAGTTCCTGGTGAGCTTATTATCAAAAGACAATTCTAAAATCACTATGATGGTCTTAGCTCTCGCACTCTCATTAATAATCACGACTCTCAATTTGATGGTACCGGCTGATCGTTGTGTCCGTCATGAGTTTTTTTTTTTCCATTAGTATATAAATAGCCTAGGACCGCAGTGATGACAACAAATATAAGCCACAGGGACATCATCGCATATGCAAGACGTCGATATTTACCAGTCTCTGTACAAGAATTGAAAAAGGAGAATGACAAAGGAACATTAGGGTCTAGGTCGAAAAAAAAAAAACCAATCGTAAATGAATATAAGACAAAGGCAAAAGAAAGTTAAAATACGTGTCGTCACTATTAACACTAGGCACCTATAGCCTATGATTATCGTGGTTAAGATTTTGGTTTTTGGCAGTACTATTCTGTAGTTGAAATCACGATTACAATTACCATAACTATAAACACGACATTATTACACTGCAAAAAGTCCGGTGTTAAATAGTGAACACCGAGCTGGTGTTAAATTTTCGGTGCTCATTTATGGTGTTAAATGAACACCTACGGGTGTCATTTCCAAATTTTAAACTGTTTTTTGAAGAGTTTCTTAGTAATTGCACTTCTTGTTGATTTTTAATTTAAACAAGACGATCAAGAATTTTACATTAAAATACTAGATTTTTGAAAAAATGTGAAAATAAATTTACACCAAAGTAACACCAGCTGGTGTGGTCCCTTTTTGAAGCTGGACGGGTGTTAAACCATTGATATTAACACCAGCAAATATCAAATCAACACCATGTGGTGTCATTTTTTAATTAACACCAGTACAGTGTCAAAATAACACCAGGTACAGTGTCAAATTAACACCACGAAGTGTCAGGTGCACACTTTTCAACACCATCACAGTTCATTTTTAACACCTGTGGGTGTGGTCCTTTATTGAAGTTTGATCGGTGTTAGATTTAACACCCGTGGTGTTAAATCTAACACCGATGTTTTTACAGTGTACAATGTTTGCAGAGGATACTCATCCTAGTATTTGGAGAGCCAATTGTAATAGTCTTAGTGAGTCGTATTCTTAATTTCCAGTGCAATTAGTGAAAAGCTGTTATAGATTGGTGTCCACCAGCCACCAGCCACTCTCACACACGCATATTTACGCAGAGTATATCCTAATGCACATATGCAATTCCCCCTTTTCTTCTTATTATTATTGCTCACCCACTTCCATAGTCTATATTCTAATTATCATTGTTTTGTGTAATACACAGATAGGCCTATACATTTTCTAATGCACATTTGAAACACAGCGATAAAGGAAACATATGAGTGCGGAAGCATTTTGACAGAATCAACTAACAACCTCCTTAAATTTATAGAAAACCGTGCATTTCTAGGCTCTATGATTTCAGAATTCATTTGTGCTTCAGATATAGGCCTATACTTGTCTTATCACTATACGTCGTATACTCTGTGTATTCTCACCGTTTTCACAAACCGGCTGAGATGTTGGACACGTTGGATTGGTCTGGTACCACGAGGTCTGGTCGTACCATGAAGCAGTTGACGTCATTGGAATGATGCTCTCACAGACTGTGTCAATATCCCTGGTGCAATGAGTCTTAACTCGTTCATTCTCTTCACAATCCGAACACAAGTGGCACTCTGTGCACCGATTATACTTTGATATGTAATGTTTATCTTGGCAGTCTGCACATCTACAGGTTGACAGAATCAAACAGATCGAGAGAAACAATTCAGAAATACATGATTATCTTCCACAATGTAACACAAGATCACTAATCTTGTTTGGACAGTTGAGTCGTATTCATCATAAGATTTTGGAAACCGTTCTCATGCCGCATCATACCTTGCTTTTACACATAACAGACAAAAAAAAAAAACACAGAAAGAAAAAAGAAAGAAAGAAAGAAAGAAACAAACAAACAAAATCGCCAAAGCAAAGATTGCAGCATTAGCTAAAAAAAGGTCAAGGGATCGACCATCAAAAACAACATGCATGGAACTGTCAAGACTATGCTCTATGATGATGAAGCGTCAAGAACCCCCACCCCCCCCCCAAAAAAAAAAACACATCCCAAATTAAAAAAAAAGATTTAAAAAAAACCTCCAAAAGTAAAGGCAAAATTAGTTACAACAAAACAAAACAAAACAAATCAGAAGAGAAAAGCAGAAAACCCACATAAAGGATGCCTAGACAAATAAATGCATTCTATTTTCTTTTGCTTCGTTAGATTTGATCATTTACTCTGGGCTACCTGTACAACTGTATGTACACTAAAGTAAAAGACTATAAGATTATTTCAAAAGGATGAGGGAAGAGGATGGGGTATGAAGTGAAAAGATTTCCTCACATATTAGCCTTTTCTTCATCCTCACTGATGCACTCCTTTATCTTCACCTGCCCCGCCGGGCAGAGTTTGAGGCCTGTCGCGCCGTTCTGGCACTCGGTACCCTCGTCGTACCACATCTGTGAGTCGAACTCACAAGTCCACTGCTGCAAAGTAAATTTAAAGGGAGAGAAAAAAAATGGAGAGTCACTGGTGAGAAGGTTGAAGAATATCTCATTCATCTCCACTTTGACCATTTTCGCTGATTTACGCGATGAAAATCATCGATGATTTGCGCAAGAACTACGGAAAGATCACGCAAAGCACGGGTTTGATGTACACCCCTAAACAGCAGTAATTGGCCTGACGAGATATAAAATGGCCGTTTTAATATAGCGCCAATCATACGTGAGTTGTTAGTGATACATCAGTGATTCATCAGTATTTCATAAGTATTACATGCACTTATTTACGCGTTCTGTTAGAGATACATACGCCAATATTTTTTTTTTCGGTGATTTTCTGTGATAGGCCTACACAGGTATTTAAAGCGCGAAACATGCGTCATAATCTGCTAGTCGTCAGTGGAAAGTCGTCGGTGAACGCGATAGCGGCAACATTTTCGCGAACAATTACTGTTATTCCTCGCATATTTTGCGCATTGTTCGCGAAAGAACTACGCAACCTACCCAAAATTACGTAAAAAAGCGCAATACTGCCCAAAACTCGGAATCGCGTAAAGCGCCGACTGATCCGACGCACATCGGCTGACAACTATACGAAGGTTCCACGTCACACATACTCATGAAATGTGCAAATCGCGCATGTATCGCGTCAGGCTCAATTTTTTTACGTGGTTCATGCGTTTAAGCGACTTTTGGGCAGTGTGACCGTGCTTGGCCAGATTTTGAGCAGCTCAAAACTCGGCTTCACGTAAAAGTTTACGCAGTATTGCGCTGTTTTACGTAATTTTTGCGTAGTTTGCGTCGTTCTTACGCGAACAATGCGCGAAATATGCGTGAAATATCAGTGATCGTTCGCGAAAATGTTGCCGCTATCGCGTTCATGCGCAAATGCGCGATTCATCGCGCACATCACGTGTTCGCCCTATCCGGGTCCTTTGCGTGCCTATGTGCTGAAAGTGCGTGGTTTGTTAGTGATTTTTTTGCGCGATCTTTCCGTAGTTCTTGCGCAATTCATCGGTGATTTTCACCGCGCAAATTAGGGAAGATTCTCGACGGACAAGCATGCACAACCATTTTTTTTTTTTTTTCGTGATTCGTGCGTTTACGTGACTTTTGGGCAGTGTGACCGAGCCCCTATCGGTAACGAGTTACATACACTTGTAGATCAGAAGGGTGCATGACTGAGTAAGGCTACGGTCACAGCCCCCAAAATCAGCCTGCTCGGCGATCGGTCACTACTGATTTTTAAGGCATCGGTCGGTCACCGCTGAAGTTTTAATGCGGAGTTAAAATTTCAGCGGCGGCCGACCAGTTTTCACTCGCTGCCCAAAATACGTTCGTTCTCTGAGCGGCATCCTCCAAAGCACTGGCTTAATAGAGGGGTGGGCACCGAGCGATTTAGGGAACAAAAATAAAAGATAAAAAAGGACAAAAGCATCGAAAAAACCAAGGGAATAGATCAAGCGGTCGCCGTCGACCGATTTAAGGACTAGAAATCACAAAGATAAAAATGGAAGAAGCACAGAAGGAAACCAGGGACTAGATAGGGAAGAGAATCTAGGGCAATGTGAAAGAAGCAGGGGGAAGGATAGAGGCAGGGAAACCCCACAGACATCTCAGCATTTCAACATCTCGGCAACCAACATGAGGGACATGGAAGACAGGGACTCCCACTTTGAGGCACGGGAGATGAAAGCTTAAAGTTAGTGCCGATATGTAGACTTAGTAATATGGTTTGGTTATCATATCATTTATTAAAGGGATATTGAATGAAGAAGCAATGAATGACAAGAGATGGGGAGATGAAGATATGAAACTGAATAAGAATAGAAAAATACTATGAAATATAGAATCAAACAAAGATATTTGGGAAAATTCTAGTCTATTCTAATCTTTGTTCCATCTTGGGGTTTCCTCCTTTAGTTTGATTTCTAAATTTCTAGTTATCTGTGGTTTTATTCCTGATAGCTGAGGTTTGGTAGTTTGAAATTTAACTGTTAATTATTTTGCCTCGAGCTTTATCTCAATTGATTTATTAAGTAGTAACTATTGATCAATTAACACATCACAAATCACATAGGTATATTGATAAACCCAGGTAGAAATTTCCGGCAGAGACGGGCGGGTGGCCGTCGGTACGCAAACGGGACACCGGCAGATGACCTATCGATCACCCGTCGGTCGCTAAGCGATTTCGTAAAAATCGGCCGGTAGCCGGTGGGAGATCGTCCAGTTACCAATGGGGCGTCGCAAAATTTTAACCTAAAATTGACCAGTGACCGACGGGAAATCGACAGGGCATCGCTCGGGCATCGCTGGGGTTTTCAAAAGCTGCTGGGCGTTGCCAAAATTTCAGCGGCGACCGAGCAGGCTACAAATCGGTATAGGTCCCCGCTCTGATTTGTGACTGTAACCTTATTAATGATAATTGCGGGGAATCTTCAAACGCTACACATATTGATCTTGTATAACCGTAATATGATGGTGAGTGTACATATCCATTTGTCTAGTATGTATGTACATTTCTCATACATTATCAAATCTAGGCATATTCATATAGCAATTCAACCATTACATTTGAAAGGTGGAATACTTACCCGTTCAAGTGACGTGTCTGCGTAACAACCTCGGAAAACACACATCAGAAGTAGACCGTAGATAGCTGCAGGCTTATTCAATTCAGGAGGCTTTCAGGCATGTTGGAGTTGATTTTCATTATTTTATCTCTGTAATTTCAGAGACATTCAAAATGTTATTATTCAACACAATCACATCAAGTGTAGGCCTAGACACACTGATGAAAGCAAAACGACAATGGGTGGTGTAATACGGTGTACTTTGACCATGTATCAGGCATGTAGGAAGGGGAAGGAATGTAATGATGATAATTTCATTGATTAATTGTGGGTCTGATAACGATAGGTGTTGGGGGGGGGGGGGGCATTTCATGAAGTGTTTTGGTCGGATATTTTTCTGACAAACTGTTAGGCCTACAAGCTATTGAAATCCTTGCATCTGATTGGCTGAGATCAAATTTGTCCGACAACTATGTTGGACAAAATGCTTCATGCAATGGCCCCCTGATGTCATATTTTCTGTCAGAGGTTATTCAAATATTGAGGTCCAGCAAATGTAAATATAGATTGTGTAAAAATAGTCATATAATTTATAGTTAAAGGCAGATGGAATTCATCAGAGTGACGAGTCAGGTATTTATGGACGGAGAGGTTTCTCGCAAACATCCTGGTGAAAACAGCCGGCAACAAATTGGCAAGACATTAATAAATGTCAGCTATCTTTAAAATTTTGAGAAAATTTTGAGAAAATAAAACATCGGTGTGAGCTCTCCAAGATAAATTGCAAACTATTCGAAGAGAGATTTTTCTGGAGACGGGACAATCTGTCAAGATAAGTTGGATGAATGTTCCCTCAAGCTATGATACCATAAGTAAGATAAGGTAAAATTAAAGCTGAATATAACATTAAAAGGGTGAGAGTGGGGAAAATGTTATTTAGCTCTATTCATAACACCAATATTTCGAGATATTGTGTGACAAATACTATCAATTTGTGACTTCTATGAGAGTTTATTATCAATAACCAAATCTTAAATCTTCATTGATGAAACTTCATCTATAACTATATCATCTATTTTTCGAATTGTTGGGGAGTCTATTCAAAGAATTACTATTAATAACATACATTTAGCTTTAAGAAGATTTAAAGACAACTTGTTTGATCGTATCCAACATAACAATTTATTTAATCAAGAATTTAACAAATCCACCAGAATGTGAGGATCTGAATGAGAGAGAAAAATTTCATCAGCAAACAGTACACAAGATAAAATATTGGAAGCATTATTGTTATATCATTCATGTACAAAATGAACAAAATGAAACGTACATGAAACATACGAAACCAAACGTGAGATGAATGTGTGTTAATGGTAAAAAGTCTTGTTCATTGCACCCTGAAGTCCTGTTCATTGCACACTTTCACACACTTACAACCCGATAGCTCGAAGGATTGACAAGGTAAAGATGCTATAATCATACCTAATACTGATACTTACAGTGTCTACAATTTACCTTTGATTATCATGATTGTCTTCTAACGGCATCAAAATACATGAAGTTGAGAAAAGTAGGGGCCTGAAAACGCGTAAAATTTTGGGAACCTATTTTCTGATCTATCTAAAACGAGAACCATTATAGTAATAGAGTACCTATAACTTTCACAAATCTTTCGGCTATCGGACCAAGAGATAAACACACACACACATACACACATACACGTGTTATATCCTACTTTATATCCGACTACCAAGTTGATGGGGGCTCTGACGAACAAGGTTTCTATTCAAAGACAACAAGAACAACAAAAATAAATGAGGAATAAGCTTTCAAATCTAGCAGATTTTATTTTTATTTTTTTATTTATTTATTTTTTTTATTTTTTTTATTTATTTATTTTTTTTTTTTTGGGGGGGGGGAGAGATTTGATCCAGGGATTTGATCAAATTTTCTTTGATTGTCAAGATGTTTTATAATCCCGATTTTAAACTTCTCAGGATTCCAAAGAGAAAGAGAGAGAGAGAGAGACACACACACACACACACACACACATACACACACACACACACACACACACACACAAATCTTCTCTCTCTGACAAAAATCTCATTATGAAAAGTCGAATGCACGTACACCCCCAGTTTTTATTTATTTATGTATTTATTTGAAGCGCGAAAAGAACCGATTAAGCGCCATGCGGTCCCTCTGCCCTGGATTGGAGGGCCGGGGGTCTCGCGTTACCATGCGCTAAATAAGAACCTAATAGAATGCAGCTGAAATTTTACCCTTAAACACTTTGTATTGTTAATGAGAGTGTGTGAATATGAAAGGCAGTAATCAGTGGGCAAAAACAATTAATGTAACCACGTCATTTTTATACTTACCACTGTTTAGCTGATGCCACGTCAGATGAAATCGGTAGCGTTGATTTCTCTCGTTCGTTCTTTCATCATGTCTTGAATTGTAATCGCGAAGAGACTTGCATGTGATGTTAATAGTACTACCAGGAACTTTACTGAGTAAATTGTTTGAAAAACCCACGGCAGTCTTTTACTTCTTAAATGCATTTTGCCGACCTGTATGCCGTAGTGTTTGCTGTGTTCGGAATGGACTCAGTGACGGGCCGGCGACAAACTCAACACTTTGAAAATATCCGGGTCAGAACTGACCCGAAGAGGGTCCGTTGGGTCACAGCCTGTTCTGGGTCAAAAATGACTTGGAATTTGGCCATGAAGACCCGGAATTGGGCCACCCTGGCCCAATTCATGACTCTGAATGAGGTGATATTTGACCCCATTCCTTGTCATTTTTAACCCGGAACGGAGTGTGACCCCGAAGGACCATTTCCGGGTCAGTTCTGACCGGATAATTTTAGAGTGAACCTTTGGAGCTCCTCTGAAGCTACGCAGCAGGATTCTACTGCAGCATCCAGAGAGTTAATACCTTCGTATACCAATCACCGACTGACATTCATAGTTGGCCTGCTAAGGGCAAAAAAAAAAAGGGGGGGGGGGGGGCGATCGCAGCATTTATAGTACAAATGTCCTTTTTGGCACTGCACACGTTCCTTGGCACAACAGGAATTTCTTCATCTAAAGGGACAATCTGTTTCTGTGCATATAACCACTAATTTGCTAACTGATTTGTAATCTAATTTTAAATCTTTGCAATACCTGAAGGTATTTTCTTGAAACCTTATGACTGCACACATGTACTACCAAATAAAGATTCTCTCTCGAGAGATGCGGGTCAAGAGGACAAAGGTCAAAGGTCTGGTGAAAATTTTAAAATTTAACTTTTTTTTTCTCCGTATATCTCAGATGGTTCAATGTATCTTCATGGAACTTGGTACTGGCAGGGGTTTTCTAGGGAATTTAAGGGTCATTTGTCAAAGGTCAGGGATGAACGATCAAAGTCAATTGGGCCCTCAAAATTGTACTATTTCCCTCATATTTATGCAATACTTGTAGGATTTTTTTTTGAAACTTAAGATATACATGTATTATACCTAATGGAGATTCTCTGGGAAATTTCCTGCCAAAAGGTCAAAGCTCGAATGAAAGTGCTATATTTCACCCTTTCCTCCGTATCTTGAATGTGAATCAAGGTATCATGAAACTTAGTACATATTTGTGAATGTTCTGCCTGACGGTGATTCTCTTGTTGATTATCGGGGGAAAAAATTTTAACTCTCCCCTCTCGGGTGTTTTTGTTTCCTCTTGATACGTAGGAAAGGACATGGAATTCAGTGACATGGTATAATCATCACCGTCATTGCATTTAATATATGGGTCGCATGAAAGATAATTTTGATGTACACACATATAACCTCTGACATTTTACATTACCTAAGTATTTTCTATTTGTAAATTTTAACCTCTGACATCTTTACACAAAACAAGTTAACATAATCATTTTCGGAAAAAAAAAAGCTTCAAGAACTTGTAGTTCACGATCATCTACACAGATATAAGCTGGTACGTGGTTAGATACAACATTCTCTGTATACCTACAGGGGTTACATTATCCCAAGGGAAAATAATCACAACCAGGGAGAATATGACATTTACGATCCTTGCAAACAGTAGCATGTGACGATTTGTCAACAAATCACATCCTAGTAATTGTAAAGACCATCTAATATACTCCTTTATGGCTATGAACGTATTATTTCTGCTTTAATTTACTATTGAAATTGATTGATTTTAAGTCAGAGACTAAGATTATTTGACTTGAAGTATAACATCTCCTATACTGTTCACACGACAATTTTGCATAAACTACCGGTATTGCCTTATCACAATGTTATTGTGTATAAATTTACTATATTAGCACATTTTCAATGCCATAGCATCTCGCAGTATACAGAGCTACCAAGTCTCACGCATTCTGAGTGAGACTCAAGCATTTAGGAGCCGTCTCACGATCTCACGCATGGCACCCATTTTTCTCACGCATCGGGCGAAGTCTGCAACTATGGCCTATAATAAGGAGCATAGCTCAAAGGATTACAGTAATAGTTGCAACTGAAGGTATATTTCCCTTTTGTCTTTCAAACTAAAATAATGCCTCCGGCACCACTTCGTGGCGGAGGCATAAAAAAATAGTCACGTAAATATGTACCTGATCGCACCATTAAGAGCTAAAAATTGAAAAAGCTCCCTACCGTGGGAGGCCACAGGGAGGAAAAACCCCTCCCACACCCTCGCTCGCACGCACATTCGCGCGCCGAGATGCCGAGTCATGAAAGTGTCACTCATAAAATTTGTTTGAACTTGGCATCCCTGAGTATACTGAGGGATTTTTTTTTTTTGGCAGAAACAGACTTTGTTTCTAAATCAAGCTTGTAAGTTATTAATGTGTGCGGATACCCTTGCATCCACACAGATTGCACAAGTTTACAATCAGTTCGAAGTAAAAAGCCTCTTATTCGCATGGTTGCCTACAAAATACAATGGAAATCAGACTTCTCACTTTCCCTATGGTAGTGATTTTTGGTAATGGTTTTCTAACCATAACCTCAGTTGTGTACTGTTTGCAAAGAATTCCCACTGATTCCCACAGATCAGTTACCGGCCATCCCCTTTAAAGATCAATATGTTTCGAAATTTCTCGTCTTGTATACTTATTTACATAATTTATGCATAAGATATCAAAGTTGATTCAACAATATGGAAACATTTTAAGTAACTGAAGAGTTTTGTTGCAAAAATATTGTTCTATTCTATTAGCTTTTTGGATATTAAGATCAAAGTGATTTAAGACATTGTCACATGATTTTTTTTTTGTTCTGATTATCTATGTATAGGTATTGATATGCATGTTATGCAAATAACGGGTTGTTTGCATAGAAATAGTTTGTCTCTTTAGATGAATCATTTGCTTTTGACCCAAGAAACATCCATCCCAGGTTCAAACTTTGAACTGCAAGCTTCAGTGCTTAATAGATTACACATTCAGATTTTTGCACAATAACTTGCATAATTAAGCAAATTTTGTTTATTTACATAGGTATGAAATTAATTTTTGCAGGAATTGTTTCTGCATACTCTGTAGAATTCTTTTACCAAATTAGGTGTTTCTGCTGGATGCACATATATTTTTCTTAATTTCTATAAGTATTTTTACATAAATTATGCAAATCTGGTCCTATTTGCATAGATACAGAGTGTCTCTTTAGACGAAAAATTTACAATTTCCCTAGGGAACCATTGTGCCTAATAGGACATTCGCATTAATAAAAACAATGCAGCGTTTACCCCCTGAACAAGTCTACTAATAGAGCCCATGAACTCTGTGGGGTAATCCGCCATACAAATTGCCGAACAGAGCCTATTCAGTCATCAAAGAATGTGGTATTCTAAAGAAGCCCAGGGGATGACGAGCCGGTAAACACAACGATACAAAAATACCAGTTAGAATGACTTCGTCGCGCCAAACATCGATGGAAAGAGAAGATAGACAAAGACAGGTCACAAAGATTACGAAAGAAAGAACGAAAGGTAGCATTGCCCGGATACGCCCAAAAGAGGAGCCAAGGGACATTGATCATGTTGAAATTGTTTGGGTGCAACTGCGCCCTCAACGCCTGCCTCGCTCCATGTCCTCCATCCATAGTAGCATTTGTCTACTCTGCCCAACAATGCAAGTGAAGACTCGCTGATCCAGCACATTATCTGCTCGCTGATCCAGCACATTATCTGCTCCATAATGCCCAAGTCACATAGAGATCCCGGATCACCTCGGACCACCATGGATCTGATCCGGGGTGATCCGGGGAGAGATCCGTGTTGACGCCTTGGACATCCTTGGACATCCGTGTATGTCCGTGTAGATCCGGGGACATCCAGGAGGCAAACACGGCAACTTTTGGAGGTCAAAAAACATCCGGTGTCATCCGGGGATTGCCGTGTTGGCAGAGCAATCCGGGATGGTCCGTGTGACTGCCGTGTAGCTGCCGTGTTTGTCTGTCAAGAAGACGCGCTCTTCCGGCCTTGTCCGTGTAGCTGCCGTGTTTATACCGTGTGTACAGTCATACCAACGCTCGTCTACACTCAATCGAGGTCGAAACTATCCCGGATCTCTCCGGCTCTCCCTGGACCTCCCCGGATCTCCCCGGATTACCATATAGATCCTTGAGCATCCGTGTTTTATATGTGACTGGGGCATTATACCGTGTGTACAGTCATATCAACGCTCGTTGACACTCCATCGAGGTCGAAACTATCCCGGATCACCCCGGATCACCGTGTAGATCCTCGAGCATCCGTGTTTATATGTGATTGGGGCATAATGTCATTTTGGCTAGACACCAAGATGCGGGAATCATGATACTGGGTGACGTCAACCGATTGGACTTGAAGCCGCTTGTTAATACGGTTGTTTGAAGCGATTTTGATATATTCTCGTGTACTTTAAAATTCAAACTCCTGCCGTTTCACATAGAGTGATTTACATAACTTGGAATTGTGTTCTATAACAAAAAGGAAACTTTTATGTTTTATCTCACTCAAAATACATGCTCATTGCTGCATGTTTAGAGAATTTTTTAAAAGATACGTAGTTCTGCCAGATCAATGCAGGCATAGTAATGATCTGGCAAAACTACGTATACTTCCGAGATACGTAGTTCTGCCAGATCACTCTCGTTTAGATACGCGACCATTGAAACAGTAGCCATGTCTACACCTATCCAAAAACTTGTAGTTATACTAACTACGAGCGCAAAAATGCGTTCCCCTAACCACGACAAAACTTCGATGCCGTTCACACCTACATGCAGTTAGCAAAACCTCGAGGTAAACATAACTACGATAGAAAATAAAGGGCGCCTAGTTTGCCCATAGGGTTGCGCACTATTGTGGAAAAAACTGAGCGTCGTTGTTAACAAAACTCCGTTCACATCTGTCATAGTTTAAGCGCGCTGCCACAGCGCGCTTAAACTACGCGCTTAAACCACGACAACACCCTAAGAAATCTTGTGGTGTTGTCGTGGTGTCTTCGCCTTAAGGTTTTGTCGTGGTTTTCTAAACTACATGCGTCTACATCTACGCTACGCTACAAAACCTCGAGGTTTAGAAAACCTTAAGGTAAAGGGACTTAGGTGTGAACCTCACTAATGTCTAATCTCCTTGGTGCGCGCGCGTCCGGTTACATTGGCACGTCACAAGGCTACGGTCACAACCCCCAAAATCAGCCTGCTCGGCGTCCGGTAGGCGAATTTTAGCCCAAACCGGTCGGACAACGACCGGTGACCGACCAGTGACCGACCAGGCGCCACTGATTTTTAGGGCATCGGTCGGTCGCCGCGGAAGTTTTAACGCGGAGTTAAAATTTCAGCGGCGACCGACCAGTTTTCACCCGCCCAAATACGCTCGGTGTCCGAGCGGTAACCGCCCAGGCACTGACTTAATCGAGCGGTCGCTGCCGAGTGATTTAGGAAACAAAAATAATAGAGACTAAAATGACAACAGCGCAGAAAAAACAAAGAGAATAGATCGAGCGGTCGCCATCGAGCGATTTAGGGACTACAAATGTTAAGATGAAAATAACAGAAGCACTGAAGGAAACCAGGGACTAGATGGAGAAGATAATCTGGCACAATGTGGAAGAAGCAGGGGGAGGGATAAGAGGGAAGGAAACCCACCAACATCTCAGCATCTCAACATCTCGGCAACCAACATGAGGGACATGGAGGTCAGAGGCAACCACTTTGGGGCAAAAGAGATGAAAGCTAAAAGTTAGTGTCGATATGATCAAGTTCAAGTTTGTATAACATTTATTTTCCATCTTTTTTTCATGTAGGAAATCACATGCATGAAATTATTGTACAGGAAGGCAGAACCTCAAAAAAGCAAAGCTTGTGGTGAGCTGCTTTACAAAATACATTACATCACAAACACAAACACAAAAAAAACAAACAACGAAAACATGATAATAATTCCCATGACAACATTGAAATGAAATATTCCTCAAAGGGAGTTGTACAGAGAGGCAACAATGAGTATGAAAATATGTGACAAGCTACAGGCTATGGCAAATTTTGCATATACCTGGGTACAGCAAACCTCGCACGAGCCGAAGCTCTCGGGACTGAAAAAAAGAAAAAAGAAAATGCGACTTTCGCGAGAGTCGATTTTTTTTGACTCACAGTTATGTACATGTATAGTACGTTTGCATGCATGTGTGTGTGTGTGTGTGTGTGTGTGTGTGTGTGTGTGTGCATACATGTGCTATGTCTATAGTGCAACATAGGTAGCCACTGCTGGCAGACATTCTCTCAGCATGCTCAGACATTCTCTCTATGATGACGTAGTAAAATATGGTTTGGTTATCTTATCATTCATCAAAGGCCTATTGATTGAAGAAGAAATGAATGACACGAGATGGGGAAATTAAGATATGAAAATAAATAGGAATAGAAAAATACTGTAAAATATAGAGGCAAACAAGATATTTTGGAAAATTCTCATCTATTCTAATCTTTGTACCATCTCGGGTGTTCCTCCCTTTTGTTTTATTTCCTAATACCCAGATATCTGTGGTATCACATAGCTGAGGTTTGTTAGTAGATAATTCAACTCTTAGATCTTTTGCCTCGAGTTTTGTCTTAATTAATTAATCAATTAACACATCACAAATCACATAGGTAAATTAATAAACACAGGTAGCTCGTGAGAAATTTCCGGCAGAGACCGGCGGGTGGCCGTCGGTACGCCTACGGGTCACCGGTAGATGACCTATCGCTCACCCGTCGGTCGCTGAGCGATTTCGTAAAAATCGACCGGTGGCCGGTGGGAGATCGTCCAGTTGCCGATGGGGCATCGCTCGGTGACTGCTCGGACTCTGCACGTTGCAGATCCCCATATTTCGCCAAAATTTTTTTTTTGCTCGGTCATCGCTAGGGTTTCACAGCCTGCTCAACATCTCCACAAACTGCTGAGCGGTGCCAAATTTTCAGCAGCGACCGAGCAGGCTACAAATCGGTCGGTCGCCGCTCTGAGTTGTGACCGTAGCCCGCACAATAGACTTATACTAGGTGTTACAAAAAAACATATCCCACTTTTGATCCTTAATAGTTAAAAAATCATAGATCAGCTAACACTGACTTTGATATGAGCAATAGGTGAATAGTGTACAATTTTGTTGGAGGTAATTTAATAATAGCACAAATATCAGCCCCACAGCCCTCTACTGGACACCTGAAGGCAAACGTAGGAGAGGACGGCCCTGGAACACCTGGTGGAGAACGGTTGGAAATGAGCTAAAGACCTTAACCCAAAATGGGGGAACGATGACAAGGATGGCCCAAGACAAGCAGAGGAGGAAAACCTTCGTTGCTGCCCTACATGCCGATTGGCATAATAGGCAGTAAGTAAGTAATATGGCAAGTTGTGAAGGGATGACATGCTCACTTTGCCATTTATATAATATCGACTGGCCTTGAGGGAGATACCAGAAAATATTGCCCAAACTGAAAGAATATTGCCCGAGTCGAAAACGAGGGCAATATTCTTTCAGTGCGATACGTAGGAAAGGACATGGAATACAGTGACATGGCATAGTCATCACCGTCATTGCATTTAATATATGGGTCGCATGAAAGATAATTTTGATGCAAACATGTATAACCTCTGACATTTTACATATTTACCTAAGTATTTTTTTCTTTAATTTTATCCTCTGACATCTTTACACAAAACAAGTTAACATAATCAATTTCAGAAAAAGTTTCAAGAACTTGTAGTTCATGATCATCTATACAAATATTAGCTGGTATGTGGTTGGATGCAACATTCTTAGGAACACCTGGCGGAGAACGGTTGAGAATGAGCTAAGGACCTTAACCCAAAATTGGGGAACGATGACAAGGATGGCCCAAGACAGGCAGAGGTGGAGAAACTTCGACGCTGCCTTACATGCCGATCTTCATAACGGGCAGTAAGTAAGTAATATGGCAAGTTGTGAAGGGATGACAAACTCCCTTTGCCATTTGCATATTAATATTGACCGTTAAGAACAGTTTCCTAAAAAATTTGCGAAACTTCAAAATGTCATAACTTCCTTATTTTTCATCCAATTTCGATCACAATTTTACCGTTGAACACCTAATATTTTACTCTTTCTTATCGAACTAACTTATATTTGGACTGGATTTCCCCTATTTAAGTGACCAACGCTACCTTATACAACGCGGATCACTTCTCATATCACAGCCTCATGCCACACAAATATTAACATGTACAGCATGCTGAGACACACACAAACTTACATATACACAAACACACATTCACAAACAGAAGCACACACACACACACACACATACATACACACACACACACACAATCTATATAGATATATGTAAATGCATCCTTGGCTTATACACATATATATCATTACACACACTGCTACATTGCACAATACACACAGATGACACCATCTTGCAGTAGCCCTTGTCAGCTTCATTGCTTCATTGCTAATAGCAGAAATAGTCATCATCCCCTACCCCCTCCCCTACAAAATCATATACAGGTACATTGAATATATTCAAAGAAGATGTGTGAGCACAAGCCGGTGTAAAAAAAAAAAGAATTCCTCATATTTCCTATAGTACAGAGATGCTTCCAGTAGTAGTATGTATAGCTATAGTGATGTTAAAATGGATAAAATAAAAAGATGTAAACAACAGTTAAGCAAATCATTTCATATTCATTACAGATGAAGTACAAAATTTGGTAAAAGTACAATAAAGTTTGCATGGATAATATCTATAGGTGGCATACAGTAATCAAGGTACAATCACAATACTTTCAGGTCTGTCTATATAACGATTAGCGTTAAGCAAACCGAGGAAAAACTGCACAATACCTGGAAGCAGCCATGGCGTGATTGCAGTGGTTTTCAATAAAGAGCGTGCACTGTTATGGCACATTTTGGTAAATTGCACATTTTGGTAAATGCGCAATTTGGTAGACGCTTTTTTAAGCTTACCCGAGCCGAAGGCTCGAGTGAGCTATTGCAATCGCTTTTCGTCCGTCGTCCGTCGTCCGTCATCCATCGTCTGCCATGCGTCGCGCGTAGTGCGTCGTGCGTCATGCATAAACTGTTTACATTTTCATCTTCTCTTCCACAACCAGTGGGGGATTTCAACCACACTTGGTGGGAATCATCCTTAAGGGGTAAGAACCCAACGTTGTTCATGTGGAGTGTGTTGCCCCCAGGGGCTCTGGGGGCCCAGGGGGAGGGCCCCAAGGGAAAAGGGGTAAACTTCAAAAATCTTCTTCTCCAAACCCAAAAGCAGTACAGTCTAGTATGTTGTATGTAGATTATATGAAGAATGTAGTTTGTTTATGGCAAGACCCAAGATGGCCCCCTTGGGCCCTAGAGGGGTGAACGTTTGATTGGTGGGGGCCCAAGGGGGAAAACACATTTTCATCTTCTCCTTGAGAACCAGTAGGCGAATTTCAATCAAACTTGGTGGGGATCATCCTAACGGGGTAGGGACTGAAAGTTGTTCATGTGGAGCATGTGGCCCTAGGGGGCCCAGGGAGAGAGCCCTCAAGGGAAAAACGGAGTAAACTTTAAAATCTTCTTCTCCAAATCCAAAAGGAATGCAGTCTAGGTATGTTGTACGCAGAAATACCTTTATATGTGAAGAATATGGTTTGTTCATGGCAAGACCCAAGATGGCCCCCTTGGGCCCCTAGATGGGGTTGAAAGTTTGAGGGGGTATGGGGGCCAAGGGGAAAACACATTTTCATCTTCTTCTTCGGAACCAGTGTTTGAATGTCAATCAAACTTGGTGGGGATCATCCTTAGGGTGTTGGGTCCTAAGGTTGTTCATATTGGGCATGTGGCCCCCATGGGAAGGCCCCCTCCCCCGAGGGGAAAAGGTAGAAATTTGTGGTCCAGATCAAAAAAATTACACTCAGTACGTGGATATCTTTATAGATGAAGAATATGATTTGTTTATGGGAATACCCAGAGTAATTATGAAAATATCTTGGGATCTTCCTGAAGTGGCAAGCTGACAACAGAATAGCGGATGTTTGGCTTATCTGGTGCCTGTATGTTGATTTCAAGATGCTGAAGGTCCAAACTCTCTCTAAGGTCACCTCCAATTAAAGGCAAGGGAAGATGTAGCAGTCAAGCTCACAACTGGCACACTACTTGGCATGATGGACCGCAGCTCTGCAAGTTGACCGTAATTTCCTCCAAAGGCTTTGAATTTCTTTGAGTGTTGTCCCCTTAAAAAGAGAGAGAAAGAAAGAAAGAAAAAAGAAGACTTCCAGTAATCAATCTATTCTGAATGCTTGACAGACAGATGATCGTTCTATTTATCTTTGCTACACTGAAAAAGAAAGGGAGGCGACACACATAAACAGGACATATTCTTTCCAATCACATACTCGCCTGCCACTGCCAAACTACCTCACATCACACACAAACACCACCAGACTCTACAACAATCTGACAACACCCGGGAATTATTCCCCAAACCCCCTACCATCTCCTTCCGCCGTGGACGCACAATAAGAGACCTCTTAGTTCGGGCCAAAGACCCCTCCCCCAGCACGCCATCACACAAACCTAACGGATTCTACCGTTGCAACTCACGAAAATGTAACCTTCACCAACACATCGTAGAAACTACAACATTCCAAAGCACAACCACAGGTAGACAATTCAAGATCTCCTCACACATCAACTGCAAATCCACATGCGTCATATACCTCCTAAGTGTAACATGCTCACTCTGTCATAAACAGTACGTCGGGAAAACAGAAACAACACTGTACACAAGAATCAACAACACACTATCAGAAATACGTAACTACCACAACCCACATCACAAAACACTCCCATACACCAAACATTTCAACCTACCCTCACACTCATTATCCAACCTACAACTTACAGCCATCGAAGCTATCGAGAGCAAATCACACACGACAACATTACGCCGAGAATCCTTTTGGATTGACAAGTTAAAAACCCTCCACCCAAACGGAATTAACATAGAACCTTAATGTCTTTTTTTTTTTGCACTCTTTTTCGATTCTTTTTTTTCCACTACCACTTCCTCAGGCCACTAACATTTCAAGCACACGCTTACGATATGTGGTCTGATGCATTTTTTTTAAACCTTATAAACATTCCCTTTTATATCTGGCGTCGTTTATCATCGTTGATAATAGATTTGTAAGTTATGTTTACACTGTATTTTCTTTCGTCCGCAATGTTGAAAAATATCATTTGATGGTGTTATTTTGTATTGAAAATGTAAAAAAAAATATTATTCATGATATTATTTTGAATCAAAAGGATGAAAAATGCAGAAATAGAACCAACCAACCAAACAAAAAACGACAAACTCCAAATAAGTTTGCATGTGTCACTATTATGGGGATATCTGTACAATTCACCTAATTGATTTTTTTTTTCTTTACCTGCTTCTGTTTTTCTGATTGTAAAAACAACATTTCGGGCCCGAGGAACTGCTCTGATTCGGACCGGTTTGCATGAACGGGGTTCACGAGTGCTGAGTTCGATGGAGATTGATAATGTGTGAAGCTTACGTAAATAACAAACAATACCCAGACAAGTACCATAATGATATATTGTTCTTATTCAAAGGGACTTGAACACTTATTAGTTGGCGTAAAATTCTAAGATGTTTTTAGGAGTTGTCTTTGTCTTTGTAGCATCTATTCAGGGCGGCATACCTGAAGCACAGCTCTAATCTTGCTAGTCAAGTTCATGGTAAGACGGCTTTTCGTAACAAAGAGCTGCATTAATTTTGTCAATCATGTCTGTGTGATTGTGACTGAGCTAGGACTAGGTATAATTCACGCAATGAACGCAAAATATATCGTATTCATGGCTGATTTAACGGTTCAGCTAATTTTTGTGGCCGCTGTACGCAGGCAGATATTCACCACGGGATACAAAATGAGTGGCCGCTGGCGGCGAGGTCGCCGCTATACAAAGGGTCCATAAAACAGCAATTTCAGTGGCCGCTGTAAGCAGGTGACCGCTATAGAGAGGTGGCCGCTGAGACAGGTTTGACTATATAACCTGAGAAGTTGCAGACGTCAGTGAATGTCTGATCGGCGCTAATGATGATAATTTATTTGTGATTTTCGGAAATTAATCTGTGTATGACCATGCATCCACGCAATATCATTTTATCAACATAATCTCAATCCCAACGTTATTTCGTATGTTGATTTCCTAGTGAATTTGCTGATGTGACATTTTTGTGTCTGTCTCTGACATTTTCACCTCTAATATATCAATAATTATTTTACCCCGTACAGTTTGATCTCTGACATTTCTAACTCTTTCAATATTACCTCTGACATTTTTACCTGTATTATCTTTGACGCGTCTTATTATAATTATTAATTAAAAATTTTACCTCTTGCATTACTACCTCGGACATGTTTGCCTCGGACATTTTCTACTAAGAACTACTCTCTAAAAAAAATCGAGCGAAAATTTTCACTCTAAAAAGAATCAATACAAAAAAGAGTGAATTTCGAGTGAAATTAGAGTGAATTTTGAGTGAAAATGCTCATTCTCACTCATTTTGGAGTGACGTCAGGGATCACTCGAAGATTTTGGAGTGATCCCTGACGTCACTCCAAAATGAGTGAAAATGAGCATTTTCACTCAAAATTCACTCTAATTTCACTCGAAATTCACTCTTTTTTGTATTCACTCTTTTTAGAGTGAAAATTTTCACTCGATTTTTTTTAGAGAGTACTGGGAGACGCACATCCCGAGCGGGAATTATTGTACCTCATTAGCCAGGAGAGCAAGAGGACTAAAAGAAAATGGCTTCAGAGTGGGAACTAGATCACGTCCAAAGCGGGAAAATTGGACTCTCCACCAACGAAAGTCCCTTTCGGACATTAAAGTCACTGAACAAATATCCCAACCTGCTCCACTAGGTCCCTAAGCATGTTTGTTTGACAGAAAAGAAAATGGTGCATTTGAATTTTGGCAAACAAAGCCATGTGGGTAGTAAGACATTCTGTAAACATTGCGTAATCTGAAGGATAGGCGCATATAAAAGTATGCTTTTACTGCATGAGAAAGCAGCACCGTAACCCGTTCTGTACACGCATGTGCCCCGTTTGCGCCTTTCTGTGAAATAGCAGGCCAGTTTGCTCAAATCGGCTCCATTTTAATTTGGGGGGGGGGGAGGGGTGGTAAGTCAGTTTTGATACAGAAGATATAAAAGAGCTAACAAACAACAACAACAACAACAACAACAACAACAATGTAAATAGGAACATTCAGGAAATTGGTTCAATCAGAAGCGATTATGTGTATATCTTACTATTATTAATGTACGGATGTGAAGCACACACATACACACCTACACAAACATAAATTTTCGACGCATTTTCCTGTTAAATGTTAGGCCTACTATATAGCATAATTATCATATGTATGCGCACTGTACGAACCTAAACAATCGCTTTTATTCACATCACGGTCGTCAGTATGCCCAGTCGGAGAATTATTAGCGTGATCTTGATACTGACATCATAATGTATACCTGAACAAAGTTTTGCGCTGATATCCATTGTTCATAAACCCATATTTTATAAAGAGCATATAATGTACAGGTTTAGGTTCGGGATGATAGTAGGCCCTACAGTGTATGTAATGCACGTCTAATCACCAGAAGGCGGACTAAACTTCACGTGCTATCAGGAGAAGAAGAGATGCAACGAACTCAGCTACTCTCAAAGTTTTGCATCCTTTTAAACCCACCGTAAATACCCTCGAGTGCCCAACATCTCCCCCAACGCACTTTCACTGTCCTGTGCAGGATTTTCATGCTATCACACTCCGCACGGGTCGGGTTGCCTTGCGCCAATTGTGCGCTGTGCATGTTTGGACAAGGAGCTTTTTTGGAAGGGCTATTATTGACCTGCGAATGAAAGACGATCTTATCCAACTCGACGCATTGTAAAAGTGTGGAAAGAAAACAATAAATTCTGTACGGCATTTCGATTGAAAGATCGATAGTTCTTTTGGACAATACGATGATATCGACCTTTGACGTTGTATTGACATTTTAAGAAGTAACGCGAGCAGGTTTACCCATAAACTCTGCCCAAGAAAGTTATCAGCGCCACAGGTGGAACTATTTGTGCTTTTTCAAAGTGTCGTGTGCGTTAACTTGCTTCTTAAACTTGCTTGCAGAGAGAAAATCATGAGCAGCTCCGAACCAGGTGAGTATCACACTTGAACTATTTCATCATCTGTTTGTTTTTCATCGAGTCTCCGTCGTCCGACGATATCAGAATTGCACTGGGAAAACTGAAACTGAAAATAAAACATTCTGACGATGAATTTCGATAATTCTGCTTTTAATGTCCGTTTTTTTTTATGTTGCTTCATTAATCGTAGTATAGAGGGGTGGAAAGAGGAGAAAATAGAATTATAGAGCTAAAAAATCCAATCCGATTAAGAAGACAATTTTTTCAGAGAGTTGATGAATAGTCAAGATAGGGGAAGGAGGGTAAGTTTAGCCACTAACCCTTGCCCAAAATTAATGATTTTCATTCCAGTTGTACCATCTGGTGTGATGACTCATGGCATAACCCCTAACCCTGCCATATAATAATTGCCTAGACTGAAACAAAAACGTTTGTTATTTTCGACCATAAAGTAAAAGGTGTGAAACATGAAAGCGCAATATCAATCCATATGCATCAGAGCTATAACATGGATACTTATACATGATGATTCTTAAATCCAGGTATGTGTCTCGGCATTACTATCGTAGACTTTTAAACAATGGATTCACAAAATTTGTGTATTTACAATATTCAGGCTGGGGTTAGTTGAGCAAGACGCTATGTAGATGTTATGGGCAAACATATTCCGTAGTGTTTGGCCCGTCTTTCAAAATAATTATATTGTGAAGCAAGTCACATCGTATTTTACTTTTTCTTAGACATGAAACTAATGAATAACAATTTAGAAATATGTTGGAAGGTAGGGAGAAAAGGTCAAAAAAAGACATGTTTTTGTTCTAGATATATTTGGACCGTTTGTAGTTAAAGGTAAATAACTGTCCTTTTCGATACAAGTAAAAGATAATGTTACAGAATATTGTAAGTCGTAGTGAGGTTTTCAACATTCATGTATGTTGGTGTACCTTTCACGCATCATTCACTAGTCTAGTTTCTATCCGTTTTTATTTCGTCTCCATTTCTCCGAGTTGCAGCTTGTATACGTACGTGCAGTAGCCCGCTGTATTTCTCTAAGCCGAGTGAGGGGCGCATACACAGTGATTGCGACGCCCGAATGGCCTTTGAAATGTTACCTTCCCAATACCACTAGCAATGGGGGCAAAAAGCAGACTCTTTCTTACAGTCCACCCCATAATAACGCCTATAGCTTCGTCCATATACCTGATGTTTCGTCTTGGTGTTTTTTTTTTTTAATTTACAGAATAATTCGGTCGCAGAACTCTGGGCAGACTTTTCGTGCTGTCGGTGATAATGGACGTGCGAAAGGTAAAGCTCCTAAAAACTCTGAATTTCTTGACATTTTTTTTTTCTTTTCATTTGTGTCAGGGCCCCCAGCCGAGTCCCAATTTGTATTGATGTGTTATCCCGTGATAATACGTGTATATGTGGTTGGGAGCACGTGGGTTCACAAGCCTAATAACCGAATCTTTCACATGCTAGCTGAGGTCAAATGTTCCTATTACAATTGTATACAGTTTAGAGCAGACATGCTATGATATCTGCATCCGTGTTCAGGGTGAGTTAAACACTGTGAGTGTCACATATGCAATAACGACTGGTGTGTTTATAGTAATTGGGATGTTATACAATACAAGGGCATGCAGTAATGCACAGGTTGTGCGACTGCTTTATGTATCAAGGACAGTATAGCAATGTTTCAGTTAAATGGTACTGTAAATGTTATGTGAGGGTAAGTTAAACAGGTTAATTCAATGCACATGCATATTGTAGTGACTATGTGGTGTGTATATAATTATGTGCTAAGATTTGAATGCTGAATTGCATGGTTTCTTTTTCCGGTATACACAAGACCATAAAACTTGTACAACATTCCAAGCTTTACTTAATATTTGGCGTTATCTTGCTGGTCCTTCCTTTTAATTCTTGTTCATTGTTATTCCATGCATGACAAGGAGAATTGGATTTCTTAAGATCTTAAATAAAACATCTTATAGAAATAGACCGATGTTACTAGAAATTATAAGAATAGGTCGTCATTGGTATATTGCTGAGCTATGTCATTTTATCGTCACATGTGTTCATGTTTGACAAAGGGATTCCTTGTACAACAAACAAAATTAACAAAATTTTGAAAAGCTCGAAGATGTAATCCAGCAGGCCTATAATCTCACACGTCTTTGTGCAGGTAAAAGTGGGGTTTGCCGTGTTCGTGCTTGGGACTGCTTTCATCCTTCTCACAAGCCGGCTTACTATTACCATAAATAGTCCAACCCCAAGAGATTCTGGTCTAATCGTTGGAAGGCGTGGACGCCCTAGGACCCTAAGGCTCAAATCCGGGCAAGCCCCGTCTTTGGATACTTCGGATTTAGACACAGTGGGTAGCAGCGATATTGGGATTGGTTCCTACAGAAGTGACACAGAAAAATATTTTCCGAGTGGCAATGACGTTGCTGCAGGTCGTCGAGGAGGGGGAATTCGTCGTTTTGAACAGCTGGCACGACAAGATCTTACTGCGTGGCGCCGCCCCGGTTATCCGGCTCTTACAGACAACTCGGCTCCTGAGGATTTGTTTTCATCTTATCCGAGTTTTCGCGACGAATTTCAGGTATCCGAAAGGATGGACGCAACTTCTGTAGAGAGATGGATGCAAACAGGCGACGACACAGAGTACTCGGATCAGGCAGAATCCGAATCTTCCTCAGTCCTCTTTCCCTCGTCGTTTTGGGAAAATGTAATGAACATTGGCGACATTAGCGACGAGTCCGGAGTAAACGTATCGCGCAATGATGATAATGGTCCCGATACTCCTACGCACACAAACGACACCAACAGCAACCAAATCAAAAGAGTTTCCCGAACAGAATTGAATCCGAAGGTGATGAGCTCAGAAACAAAGGGCAGACCGCAGTCATTATCCACTCAACCGCAAATGTTAAAAAACCCTGCTATAGCTGGAGACACGGGGAGCAATATGGCACCACATATTGTGGTGGATTCTGCCACAAAGTTCGTCAACCTGACATATGTTTCTCAAAGGGAATTTGAAATACTACAACGAAGCGGAATACTTAAGAGGAATATTTCGAGGAAATTGTTTAACGTTGCGCCGGAGGTAGGTGATACCCCTTATGCTTTTATTCTTTTAAACTGAAGTTAGATCACCACTAATAATGATATATGACAAAATACAATATTTCGTTCGAACTTTGAATATACATTCATTGATATTAACATTTCTATGATTTACATTTTAGATGCATTGATTCGGTAAGCTCGATCATTGTGGATGGAAAGTGATTAGCTGAATAACAGCCGTCTAAGTCTTCCATTTCCCATGGGACGGATCCAGGAATCCCGCAAAGGGGAGGCACCTTTTCAAAATCATAACGGATGCCAGTACATGTGTCACGCATTGGTATATTGTAAGGATATAGAATACATTGATTGTATAAAAATCAAATCATTAATCCAGTCTACAAACTCTTCAATTTTCTAAATTAACGGTGCTATAAACATATAGCCATTAGTCGTATAATTGAAGTGGATTTCCTCGCTCTTTGACATGCTTTTCTTGATATGACAATTCGATCATCATTCTGCCGCGGCAGGTTTTCCTCAGCACGCCATTGGAGTTTAGCAAACACACGAAGAGTCCCTGTTGGTACGTCAACGTCTCGACAGGGGCAGCACCAGAACTCCGCTGCCTCCCTTACTTCTACCTCATGGGCATGCCCAAGTGTGGCACGACAGACCTATTTTCGAAGATCATAAGACATCCATCGGTGGTGCGGACCTTAAAGGAGCCACATTGGTGGACGAGAGAGAGAGTCGGAAGATCCCCTCTCGGAGGCGAGTTTTTAGCTCTGTACCTTAAAGGAAACTTTATGCTCTTTTGTTTTTGTTAGGATGAAAGCAAAAAAAAAAAGAAAGAAAGAAAGAAAGAAAGAAAATGGTTCATTTTAAAAAGTTGACTTCTTAAGCATCAAACTGAAACACAAAAGTGATATAGGAATATTTAACCTTCTCATTACTCCAGAAGACAATGATAATAATTATATTCAGTGTAAAAGACACGTCCACAAAATGCTACATATTACTTAAGTTGGCCATGATCATTTCGTAACTTTCCCAAATATGGAGCTGTGCTCATACATGTATATGAGTGTTTTATATGTATCCCCCACATACACATGATTATATTCTGTCTAGAGTTGTTTCGCCCGTTTAAGTATGTACGTTAAGAGCCAAACTTGCATTCTAGCAATAAATGACTCAGTAAAAACTATTCACACTATACCGCAAGTCACTGTTAAAAAAAGAAGTCGCATCGGCCAAAATGTTTGGTGGGTTATTTTGGCTAATCGCTGGGTTTGCCTGCCAGCGTTTCCTCATAGAGTTACAGTCAAACCTGTCTATAGCGACCACCCAAGGGAGACGGGAAACGTGGCTGTTATTGACAGGTGGCCGCTATAGACAGGTTATCCATGTTTGTGTGCATTGCTTACATGTTCATGTACCCCTTTTCTCTATTTCATATTCAAAGTCTTGAAGCTTGACGGGAAGCCTTTAATGGTACACACATTTGTATTGAATTATCAATAGACTTGCAGACCAAACTTTTCTGTCTGGAGTCGTTTCACCAATAAGCCAGTTCGGAGATAGCTCATGTGCACATGGGTACAAATGACCTTTCATTTTTCTCAGTAGGTTAGGCACTTCACTCAATTCAAAGTGACATAATGTAGCAGCTTGCCCAACATAGCAATTTATGGAACTCGTATTCTAACAAAGAATGAACCTGTGTAGATGAAGTGACCAGAATGGTCCATCAATCAACACGTTGGGAAGCATTTATTTCATCGTGCTGTTTTGAATACATTAACAATTTTTTCTGTTAACATTGCCAAATACAAGGCTTGCTGTCAGGTGGATGTACTGACAGGCACCATTTATAAGAATTCCATGAATAATCATAGCATTACAGATGCTTATCTAAGTGAAATTAAAAACCAACCTGTCTCTCCGTACAAATGACCTTTTTCTGCCCATGCTCAAACTGGAACCCCGAACTGGCTTATTACAAGTAGGCCCTACAACCATTATAAAGATATTTGTGTCATTCGAATCATCAATCACTGTTGTTAAAGTTTCATTGGGTACTTTCATTCACAGTGCAATAGTGATTCTTATGGCAATGATGATAATACAAAAGGTCTTATGACTTTGTGATCACACACTCACTGCTTTAATTACGTCTTGTTTAACATGGTTGAATGTCAATATGCATGTTACATGTGAGGACTAGGAGGATTAGGATTTAGGCTAGGGTGTTGTGTCTGATAGATTGCATTTATGTTTGACTTAGCTTGCATATATTTCATGGAAGCAATTGCCGTAATTGTCATGGACCCTTGCCCCCACGCTATCGAATGCTACGCTAATCGCATGCTCGACTCAGTCGACGAGCTCACTGGGTGTCGACGAGGCTGCGTCAATACCCGATATATTTTCCCTAAACGCACAAACCCGCCAAAACCAAACTACCAATGCTACGATGCAGTGGCTTACTATTCTGTTCGCCAACAAAATTCTCACATGTAGATTGCATTATACGTGGTGATTGAATATCAAAGGCATAATTTACCATTTACAGATGAAACAAAAACCCAGCATTAGTGCTTTAAAATAGTTCTAAAATGTGAGTTAGGGATAGAAACAACCACTGTAAAAATTTGAATCCGTACAATCGATGTTAAGGATTGTTAAATACACAAAATGTGAACAATAGATATAATAAGAATGCTTCCAGACTAAACCGTATACAGTTATGGTTTATTGAGAAAAATGCTGATATCGCCTTCTATCTTAGGCTTTAATGTGAAAATTTTATATGTAGGATGTTTTGTGATACAACAGACCTACACATATGCATCAAATGTGATATCTTGAACATTTTTGAAATCACTGCTCCCAAAGGTAAACTGGACCTTCAAGCGGTGTTTCTTTTTGGTTCTTTGTGTAAATTCTAAGTTCCTGTCATTGTCATGTGTGCAAAAGCCATGAATGTAAAATCAATTTGAGAGAGAAATAGCAATAACGTTGTCATAGAATTTATATCTTAGCAAAGCATTTCATTTTCTTTGCAACTTTGTTCCTTGAATGTCCAGCATCAACATTTCTGTTAAAAGTTACGTGGCTTTGAAAGACAGAATGTTTTCTGTACGCATGAAGGCGTTGCAGTTTCAGAATAATGTGGAACACGGGTGTTTACACTGCAGTGTAGAACGAGTTAGATAAGTATGTTTTTTTTGCGCTTTGCTTATAAATGTTTTTCATGATAAATGTGAAGACAAAATATTAACATCAAATCTTTGCATCACGTTTTCTGTCTCACAGGGAAACTTAAAAGGGTTCCTTATGACGCGTATCTCAAAAAATATTTCGGTCGTCTTGCGCAGTTCATCTCCACAACGGATAAACCTGGAAGCCTTATTGCTGGTGAGTAATCTCTATAATTCTGGAGGTTAGTATTAGCTCCTTTTCTATTAGTTTTCACTACTTTGTTTAGGGCGAAGGTAAAACAACAACAACAACATGCATTACCAGCTTCCTCTTAAACAGTTAGCAGTCATCAATTGAGATGACCCATAGGTAAGACTTTGTCCTGATCGACAAAGGTCAGAAATATTATATCACTCACATACTACACGACATAATTACAATGTATTAGGTATATTAATAATGGACTCCCTTTATAACAAAGTCTTCAGGTACGGCAGTTTTTCCGCCCTATATCGAAATTTCGTTATAGCCGAATAAAAAAATATATTGACAATAATGTTGGGACCTGATGTTTTACTTCGTTGGAACGGGAGCGCAGTAGGTATCCTGGGAAAGATTAATAAACCTAAAAGAAGTCCGCTACCTATCTAATTGTTGGCATTTGGCGTTGATTGGCTTGAGAGCCAGCGGTCGACCTCTTCCGCTCCTATACCATGAGAACCTTAGAGACTCGAAGACCCCTGGCATCAATAAACGAGTACAGGACCTTCTGGAAAGGTCTAGCAGCTGACCTTACGAGCTGATTGGTCGAGATGAGGGAGAGAGCACTCCATCTCCTGCATCAAAAGGCGCGGTCAGACTGGCAAAAGATCGAGACGAAGCCTACGCGATATTTTGTCGTGCGGTCACACTGGCAGCCATAGCTAGTGATTGTGACGTAACAATGTACATCTGTATAAAATTATGACAATGGCCTCGCGTTTCGGAGACACCGCACGCAAACAGATCGAGAAGTTTGTCGGGGATGAGGGAAATATCCCTCGATACTCTTTCTCTTAAAAACAAAAACAAAAAACAAAAAACAACAACAAACGAACAAAAAAAGAGTGAAAATGTTCACTCTTGAGGGAGTAAATAACAGAAAAGAGTGGATTAGAGTGAAATTGGAGTGCAAATGTTCATTTTCACTAATTTTGGAGTGACCTCAGGGGTTAGTTGTTAAGGGGAGAGGGGGAGTGATGACAACCTGCAGACCAGAGACGATCAGATCCGGACATATCGTCATATCTTATAAAAATTGTCAAGAAGTAATTGCAAGCTATATATTGGGGCAGGCTTTTGTTGTTGTGGTTGTTGTTGGTGATGGTTCTGGTAGTTTTGTTGTTGGTTTTGTGACGCGTGTTTTTTCCTTTTTGATGGCAATCTGTGACTGAATTTTTTGTAAAGTGCTGTGAAACCAGTCATTGCGTGTAAGGGCGTTATGATCTGATTGTATTGAATTGTATTGTATTGTATTCAAGATTCAATTGCCTTACGCACTGAAATGCCTAAAAGAATCCTTCCGCCAATCATTGCACTGCTTTGAGAATATAATCTTATTTGTGCTGTGAATCGAGTCTTTTTTATACAAGTTTGGTATTTGATAGTAATGACATTTTCCCTATATCCTCCACGTCGCATGTTTAGAAGGCATATTAGTATCCATATTTGAGATGTGTTATTGACTGATGAGGTTATCACTTTTAATATCTTCATCATCTTCCTGGTGAGGATGAATTATCTCGAGCAATTAATTAAGTTATTGCAGGTATCTGTGACTGCTTTTTGTCCTATCTTCTATTAAAGCGGACGCGTCAGCATCCACAATGTGGTACCAATTGAATCTCTTCAACATTAGCTCTGAAAACCAGTTCCCTGCCCTACCGGAAGTGTTTCGTGAGATCAATCCCGGGGTCAAATTGATTGCCGTGCTTCGAGAGCCGGCAGAACGGTAAGTTTGGCGATGGAGGTAAATCTGCCTGCTGCGGCCACCTAGGGGAAGCGAGAAAAGAATGGCCGTTGTATATAATTGGTCGCTCTACACAGAGTCTTTTTCGTGTTGTTGTTTTTTTTCCACCGGGAGATTATGTAGTGGCCGTGTACGGCAGGCGGGCGCTGTAGACAGATGGACATTAAGGCAGGCTGGATTTTAAAATGAAATCGAAAAATTGGACGCAAATGTCGCTGTGTGTTTAGTTTTATTTTGTTCGTTTGTTTCTTTTTTGGCCATACTGTTCACATGAGAATTATACTGCCATTAATGTGATAAGTCCATTGATGTCATTATTGTATATTAAAGGGATGGTATATAGTATTGGTTTAGGTAAGAATTCAGCTTTTAGCTTTTTGTGAGATACCACCGTATGACATGTTGAAAAACATACAATTCTCAGACGAATCAAAAGTTTATTTGACGAAAATCGTTTTTGAAATGGCTGAGATATCCAAAAACAACGTAAAACCAAGCGATCCTAATAAAAACTGGGTCCCACCTTTTGTTGATAGGATTGCTTTGTTTTAGATATCCTAGCCATTTCAAAACCAATTCTTAGAAAATAAACTTTGAATTCCTCTTTTAATTTAATCATATGCTCTTTCTTATTTTATAACAGGTTTCTCATTATCTCAAAAATTCGTCATCAAAAAAAAAAAAAAAAAAAATCAAACCAAAGCCCCATCTCTGCTGAAACTGTATGTCTATCCCTGTAAGTTAGAATATATATATATATATATATATATATATATATATATACATATTTTTTTTTTTTTTTTTTTTACCTCCAGGGTCTATTCCGACTACATGTATTTCAGGAAAGGGCCCGTTTCCCCTACTCAGTTTCATCTACGTGCCATAGAGTCAATACTAAATTTTCAGACGTGCGCTCGCGAGATGTCGGCAAGGATGTGTGTTCAGCCTTTTGATGCGGTAAGTTATCTATATTTGCTTTTTTTTTCAAGTAACTTATAAAGCCTTTCTGTGACTTAACACACAATGTCACATTTATCATTTATTATATTCAACTTTGATTAAATATGTGACCCGACTTTGGAGCGGTTTTATTATAATTTGTATAATTCGTTTATATATATATATATATATATATATATATATATATATTATATTATTGTTATAATTATTATTATTATATTCTTAACATTGTTTCCAATGACCTTGAATATATCTCTTGGTTAAGAGTCATACCTGCTATTTAAGTAATGATAATTTTTTTATGTCAGGAAAGAGTAATTGCGGACTTGAATTTGAAATGAATAGCAATGTTGCGATTGATTGGGGACTTACGATTGATTCTATTTCGCAACTTTTTATAAGACTATAAGCCCTGATGGTCTGTGATACTTGTTACATAATGCGCATGCTCAGAAACAAATATTTGTAGATTTCTTTTCTGCTTGTAGTTTTTTTCTTTTTTTAGCATGGTTGTGAATTTTCCAGTGAATTAAAAGAAGAATGTTCATTTCCGCCTGCGTTTGTATACAGAGAGTCACATTGGGACTGTACTCTGTGCTTCTCTCTGATTGGCTGGAAGTGTTTCCACGTGACCAGATCCTCGTTCTGCGTTTGCGTGACTGGAACGCAAATTGCATTGGTCTGCTCCCAACAATATTTCAGTTCTTGGAAATAGGTATATGGTGAAGAACAACCAATTTAAATTTTGACATAAGATCTTTTTGTCATATTCGTGATATCTGCCTAATTTTAACAAAGAATTGCCATATTGGATTTGTATAAACCCCCAGAGAAACTGAACAATAATTGTGCTAGTCATATTTTGATGCGTTTTGATATTTACGGGCCCTTTCTTTTAAATCAATATGAATGATAAGGTAGATAAAAAAGAAATAGATAAAGATCTATTTTTAAGCCATCATTCAAAGTGTATCAACTAAATACTATATGCATTTCTTTAAAAGAGATTTAAATAGAGGCGTTGAATATCCGAGGAAAATCGATTTCTTTGGCAACATTGAGTTAAAATTTGACAGAGTGACATAGTATCTAGATACATATCCATCCAAGTTTGACGAAAAAAGCAATATCATGTGGGACAATTGCGCTTTGAAAAGTTAAATCCCACCGACGGCCAAAATCTTCTAAGGACATTGGCGATGAACACAGGGTGGCCACTGATAAGGTAATAGCTGAATAAAATAAAATGGAATTCTTTATTGTCTATTAATAAGATTAAAACAAGATATATGGCAAGCACAGTGGTAATCGGTAATCATTACACTGATACCCTCCATGTTCTCCTTTTTTTACATAACTTTTGATACTTTAACAGAAGAGCTTCCAAAGGAGTCAATAGTGAGGCTTTGCGCGAGAGCCAAACAAAACGTCAACAAGCGACGGAAAGCACCCATGCTCAAGAAAACAGCTCAGGTAAATCACAACAATCATGGTACAAAATATCTTGTGGCATGCTGGTGGGGGCGCTGTGGCATAGTGGATACAGGTGCCGTATGTGGATACGACACCAGACTGATGATGCATTATACATGTAGAGCTCTCACCTGTAGATATAATGGAATATCCCTGACCGCAACACAAAACCGTACCAAAGATACTACAATAAATGAAGGAAAAAAAAATCAGAAATGCAGTTTGGCTAAACATGAATAGCTGCAGACATTGAGTATGAATTCCTCTAAAAACTGCATTTCGGTTGGAAGATGAAAGCTTTTCTCATGGAATTTAAAGGGACTATATTAACATGATTGGGTGCTTTTACAGAAAATATGTGATATTTCGGGTAGCCTGGCTTTGCGAACCCTTGGACAGAGTTTGAGCTGAATAACCCTCCTTTGGAAATTTGATGGATGAAAGGGTATATCTCACTCTTTTCAGGTTAGTAAAGATGAAACACCTCATTTCTCCCAGCTATATTTTACTTTTTTTTCTGGAATTTTGAATTTTAACACACGTCTCTATGGGGAAATATTAACCCGTATAGATGTACATAGCCTATTCTGCGCTACAAGAACTTATGATAAGCTTTACAATGATAGTTTTTATATGTTTTTCCGTCTAATTATTAGTAACCTAGAGTTGAGGATTCCTGCTTTCTAACGGCAAGAATAGTTATTCCAGAGTTTGGGAGCAGCGCTATCAAGGAATCGGTCTTTAATGGTGTTATTTATGTTTTACAGGTTGGGATTTGTAAAAGAATTTGAAGAGTGTCTCATGAAAATTGTCTTTAGAACTGCGAAGGTGATAAGCGTGTTTGTTAGATTCGATTACATATATGAAGAGCTCAGTTGCAAAAGGTACTACATCCATTTTCTATCAAAATCCACTTTTTGGTCTTGATGTACTCATTTTTAGGACCTCTTTACACCTATACTAACGAAAAGCTGAATTTCTAACGAGAAAGTGTTAAAAAAATACATTTAAAAATCAGTTAGGTTGCAAAAGGTACTACATCCATTTTGGTTGGGTTGCAAAAGGTACTACATCCACTCCAATGACATCATCGGGAAATTGACCAATCAGAGAGCAGCATCGGCTTGACCCTCTACCATTGTCTACTGACTTAATCCGTAAACAAAAGAAGTTGGCTTTTGGCTTTTTGGCTTTCTGTTAAAATCACCACGCAAATCTGACCAACATCTTGAAAAACTCATCACATTTCTATCAAGAAATGTAGGAAAATGAAGGAGAACTCATTGACAAAACAAACCATCCCAGGAGAAGGACTGTGAATTA
Source organism: Diadema antillarum (assembly GCF_040938485.1). Lineage (NCBI taxonomy): Eukaryota > Metazoa > Echinodermata > Echinoidea > Diadematoida > Diadematidae > Diadema > Diadema antillarum. Next base: position 368,489 of record NW_027271534.1, read on the forward strand.
AAAGCAGTCGACAAGAGCAAAGGAGAAACTGGAGAAATTACGCGACTCTCATGTAGTCCCACATACTGCATCTACTGTTAGTTACCGGTACCGTGCGTTACTGCTAGGGTGTTGAGTTTGAGCCATTAATTGTCCCCAGAATAAAGTAAAGAAACTTTGTAGGTATGGTATATTTCTTACATAAATAGCTTAACAGCTAATAAGTGTTTGACAACTAGTCTGAAAGCAAAGTTACTTTGTTAGATGTATACAATGGCATGAAATTCTGACATCCCTACCAACAGTCCTTTCCCTGTGGGTAGGCTGTGCTATTCTATACGTGCATGATGTCAAGTACCAGGCCCCAGGGCTTGAAAGTACATAGAGACATACAGCTTTGAACACTAGATTTATATTCATTCTTGTAAATGACACCTTTTACTTAAATACAATGTCACAAAGGTAATACCAAATGTGCGTTTGGTATAGGTGGTCATATTACTCATCGACGGTCTTGATTTTTATCAGCTATTAGATTATGAGATTTATCTTACCTGATAAAGAGCATACACGAATGAAATTGTGACCCGCTACAACAAAATGATCCTAAAGTCGGGCGAGGTCGATTATTTGAAAATTGCATGACACAATTTCCTAATCTTTCTGCTTTAAATTGTTATATAACACGTCTTATAAAAATAATCGGCTGCGGAGATATCGATGTTTAAAAGAGAGCATGTCAAGACGTCTGGGAAATCACTGTTTCGAGAAAAGCGCCCTAAAAGTTCTCCTTGCGACGCAATCACAATCAAGAGACACGCAAGTCAGTATTCACCTCAGGACAATAGAAGGTAAGCCCTAGCAACCCCCGAAATGCTCATTCAAACACAGCGTCGGCGGTCTCCTCACCGACCAATCAGTGACCAGGATGTCAGGAGAAGCGGCTAGGCATAGTGCAACCCGCCCGCACGCACCAGTCGACTGGGCAGTGTGCGAGCTTCACGCTTCGGTTAGCGGCAAGCAGCAAACTGACCAATGAGATCACTCTGGTCGTTGTTAGGGGCGGAGCCTATGTGTGGCGCTCAATCCAAATGTTCGAACCAGTTTCTGCTTCGTTGAAACGCAAAAAAACATGGTCCAGAAAAACGCTATTTTTTGGTCTTTCCTTTCATCATTTTGCTTCAAAATTTCGACAGATGATAGAAGACATGTCAGACTCTAATAATATGTCAAATTCAGAAAATCGTAAGTTTTGAACAATTTTGATGCTCTAACTTCAAACTCGATTTTCACGGCTTCGACCGTGCGCGACTTTAGGACCATTTTGTTGTAGCGGGTCACAATTCATGTAATGAATTTAATTACACCGTTGATAAAATACAGCACATTCAGATGCTGCTTTTCCACCTTTTCCCTTAGAAGTTACATTGAAAAAAAAATGAAGAAAAGATAATGAATACAGTATTCTTGAGACACGTGTAGGGAGAATTCACAGGGAGAAAAATAGCCAAAAATTTGATACAAAGAGGAAAAAGATAAGAAATCTTGAGATAAAGCTCGTGAGAGAAAAACAAAAGGAGAAAACGGAAGAGAGAAATCACCTGGTGAGATATTGTGACCCCTCCCCATCTATAACCGTTCACGTATAATGGATCCTCCCATGCTTATGACCAATGACATTCATTCATTCAAAATATTAGTCAGCAAGGGAGAAGTGGGGCATTAGCGATGCACATTTTTTATTATTCTTGATGCTAAATAGGGCAGAGCATTGTCAATTACCTAGGCCCCCTTGACCTCGTATCCCATCCCCATCAACACCATTGCTGAAAAAAATAAATCCGCGAAACATGTCATAACATCACACTAAATAATATCTCTGGCATGTGAAATTTCGGTTTCAAAAGGTACTACATCCACTTTCGGTTGCAAAAGGTACTACATCCACAAAAATATAAACAATTTTAATTCATAAAAAAGTAAATGAATGGACCTGGATTTTCTTCGAGAGTGGTTTTAGTGTTTTATTATCTACCAGTATAATAGGGGGAAATATCATTCCAGTCTGAGCTTGCTAAATATGATAATCAAAAAATCGCGTTTTTCTCAGAACTTGAAATTATGGATGTAGTACCTTTTGAAACCGAACTCTTCATATGTCAATGTATTGTACAAGGGCTTGAACATCGCCATCTTTCTCATCGCCATGTATGTTACTCTACATTATCCACTTATTTTCTTATGGCTATCATTGTAGATACTGCGTGACTTCTACCGCCCCTACAACGAAGAATTGGCTACTCTACTTCAAGACAAACGGTTCCTCTGGCTTGACTGATGTCGACGTCATAATGAAGAGTTTAATCGCAGAAGGGGTTAAGCACCATTTTAAAATTATTATTTTGCAGTAAGGACGCCCCCATCGTCGGATAGTTCAACGTAAATCCTTTCCAGTGGTACCTCACTTATTGCATAACAGGAAATATTACTTTTGAAGTAATTATCAAAAAAAAAAATGTTTCATACGTTTTCATATTTTTCTCTTACTTTTTTTAGTAGGTTTGATCTCAAATATGCTGTACCTCAAAACAAGAATTGGAGTAAACTCGTTTTGCGATCAAATTATTATAGGATCGTTTGTTTTTCTTCTCTTGCTGTCCGCTGCAAACCTTGTTCATTTGGGTGCTGTTCGATATTCCGAAGGTTCGTTATTCCGAAGATTCGTTATTCCGAAGGTTCGTTAATCCGAAACACACAAATTTCCTACGCCTAGAGGTTCGTTAATCCGAAAATGAATAATGGTTCGTTAATCCGAACATTTGTGGCGTTATTCCGAAGGTTCGTTATTCCGAAGGTTCATCAATACGAAAATGAAATAGAGTACGCTATTCCGAAGGTTCGGTAATCCAAAAATGAAATAGGGTTCGCTATTCCGAAGGTTCGTTAATCCGAAAATGAATAATGGTTCGTTAATCCGAACATTTGTGGCGTTATTCCGAAGGTTCGTTATTCCGAAGGTTCATCAATACGAAAATGAAATAGAGTACGCTATTCCGAAGGTTCGGTAATCCAAAAATGAAATAGGGTTCGCTATTCCGAAGGTTCGTTAACCCGAAAATGAAATAGGGTTCGCTATTCCGAAGGCTCGTTTATCCGAAAATGAAATAGGGTTCGTAACGAACCTTCGGAATTACGAGCTTTGTTTCATTTCCGGATTAACGAACCTTCGGAATAACGAGCCTTGTTTCATTTCGGATTAATGAACCTTCGGGATAACAAACCTAATCACATTTTCGGATTAACAAACCTTTGGAATAATGAATCTTCGGAATAACGGACCTTCGGACTAAAGAACCTTCGGAATAACGAACTGTAACCTGTTCATTTATATATAGTTGAATAATGATTGATTGAATGAATGTGTGATGAGTTTATTAATAAATCATGTTGCGTGATCCCTTGTAGGGACAGGGATTATTGTGGGGGCGTGGCAAGAAAGTCGAGTTGATATCGATTGCAAATATCAATTGCATTGTGGTGTTTTTTCACTTGAAATATTGCAAGACTCGCGATTTGGGGATTCGCGATTCATAGCGACTACAGTCCTTTATTTTATTTCTTTATAGAGGGACTCTAATTTATACTCTCTTGCAACGCCCCCTACAACTGCAAGTGCAATTCTTACACCACATTGAAGTTGACCAAAAATAGAATGAATGAAATATCACAGAAACAATGGTGGAGGATAAAAAAAAACAAGTTGTGGAAATTTTAAAAGATTTTAATAGTTATTATGTCACGAAATGATTTTGCTGTAACCACAGCATGACGCAAAATAGAGGATGGCATGACGTCACTCTTTCCAACTATGCTCCCATTGGCCTGTGCAGTAATCTTTATTCAATATTCCCTTTTGTGTCGTTGGCCAATGCTGAGGTGTTATTTGCTTGGAAATCAGAATAATTTGTATGATTTGCATACACACCCGAATCCCGATATACACAGATAACTGCTATCGTGAAAGGGATTGCAGAAAGAAAAATCATTGACCCGAAGACAGTTTTCATATCATTTGTTTAAACGAGATTGAGCAAGATACCAGATAAAAAGAGAAAATTATTACAGTGGTTCAAGACAGCTCGCTATAACCGAGGAGGTACTTTATAGGCGAGCCTCATCTATCAGTAGGCCTCCCTACCTTCTCATTATAACGAGCTAATTCCATGCATGTAGTGGAAACCACGCCCAACGTCGCCTTCGCAATTAACGGCGGTCTCACTCGTCATTACAGTGCACTCCCATTATAACGAACAAGGTTGTATCGACATTCCGGTTACAACGAAATAAAAAACAAATCATGCCCCAACATTGTGCGGTATATATGTTTATTGTTTATTTGCTCAGTTATAACGAAATTTCGAGACAACGCAAGAAAACTGCCGGTCCCGAGAACTTTGTTATAACCGGAATCCACTGTACTGGAACGTGCTCATGCCTTCCAACCAAGTCGATGTTTACATGATCATTCACCCTCACATAATGAACCTCCCTACGACCTGTGCTTACTTTGACATTCAATTACTGTGATTTAATCGGGGAGGGGGATTAAGCTCCGCAAACACTTTGGATATTGTAATCATTTCGGAAGATGAAAAAAATAATAACGTATTATAAATATACGCAAATCTGTGCATTGTTAAATTTATAAATCAATTTACGTACATATTGTAACGGTTTTATATTTATACGTATATGATTAAGTATAGCGTTTAGTACTCCGTTGTGTTTTTGTTATGTAAGCTAAATAATATGCTCTGTGTGTTTCTGTTGTGTAAGCTAAGTAAACTGCCAACTCAGCGTCTTCTCTGTCTCTTCTCTTCTCTTCGCCTTAATTAGCTCGTCCATTGTCTCTTATGTTGTTCTTTGTCTCTCGCCTCGTCTCCCTCTCTCCCTCCCTTATGTTGTTCTTTGTTCTCGTCCAGTCCCTCTCTCTTCCCCTCTCCTTTGTTGTTCTTTGTTTGTAATCCGGTCCTCCTCTCTTCCCCTCTCCTATGTTGTTCTTTGTTCCCCGTCTAGTCTCTCTCTCTCCTCTTCTCCCTTCTTGTTCTTTGTTTCTTGTTTACGCTGGGTCTGGTGTGTCTAATTTGACGGTCTGCTTTGTAAACGTGATTGACAGCTAGCCACACTGACGGTCACTGCCATGTCCACTATAAATAGAGCAGGGTTTCTCTTTGTTAGGCAGATTACATTGAGATTGAGCTAAAGATTGAGCTACACACTGGGATAGGATTGGAATACGATTACTCTGGGATTAGTGTCAGTCTTCGGCAGATCACAAGAATGGCAATGTTATACCGTGTACATGTATTGAACGTCATGTGGAGAAGGCGAGTGTCATGTCGCCTTAATAAAGTCATTGTGAACCGGAATCTTGAGTCTTAGTGCAGTCTGTCATGCTTCAACATCCATTCTACAGTCCGTGAGGCCCGCTACCAACCTCATCTATCACGGAATCTCAAAGGAACAATACATATCTTCTCACACTTCTCCGACCCAGTACATCACACTCAAAATCTCCTAATAACTATGCCACATACGACTATGTTCCAAAGAGAGACCGCGCGACCGTGACAATATGTGTTATTTTCTATGTACATGTGTAACATATTTTATAAGCATCTTAACTTGTCATTACTGTGATCTCGCCTCTTCATGTTCTCACCAGCGATTAATTAGCATTTTGCAAAGGCAGCTCGCAATGGACTCGCACGCATGACACACGCCGGTCGCGAGCTGTGTGTGCGAGTCCATTGCAGCTCGCTGTGTGCGTGTGCTGAAATTAAAGCGAGCTGCCTTTGCCAAAGCCTAGCGATTGATCTGATTTTGACTATGTCATTTTGTATTTATATGTAAGACTTTTTAAAAGGTTGCTACTTCCAATGCTATCGCCAGGATTTCAGTCTTCCTTTAGTTCCTGACTGTCCCCTGAAATGTCAGTTTGTACTATTGCTGTCGATATCAAATCTTTCTCAGATCTAAAATCTATTTTATATCATTGTTGCTTCTTTCTTTCTTTAAGTAAGAAATTTTGAGGAATCGTGTTCAACATATTGTGCAGTTTATTATCCTTTGATTAACCGAACGTAGTTTTTTTAGAGGCTATTAATACAGAAACACATTTTACAACAGCACAGGTGAATATTAAATGAATTTATGAAATGAGTGATTAGACTGTTCCGCTGCATTATCATCAACGGCGTAAATCCGTACCGTGGAGTGTGTATGTGTGTGTGTGTGGGGGGGGGGGGGGGGGGGGGTGATCGGCGATAGTCACCATCACATACAATCCCATAACCGGACCGGCGCTTCCGTGAGCGGGGAAGGGGTGGGGAGGAGCTTGGTGGGGGCTGCCCCCCCTCCACTTTACAGAGATCGAATGTTTGCATCCCCCACTTTTTGTATGAAATGTAAAGTGGGAGGGAAGTGGCAGCAAAAATATGAAAACTTTTTGTTCTTGTTTTAGTTCTTTTTTGCTTGTCAGCCGACTTTCGGCAGAAAATCACACCTCAAAAACATGAAGACTTGTTTGTTGTTGTTTATATTTTCTTGTGCTTTTCTTTTTGCTTGACAGACGATTTTGAGACTACCCCCCCCCCCCACTTTCAAAATGAAGCGTCTCCCTGCATTATGCGCAAATGAAATCAATAAAATGGTAATAGTAACAAGGATATCCATTTCTTTGTATGTAATAGTGTAATAGCTATTTCTTTATAACTATTGTGATTCTCTATTTCTAAAAAGAAATATTCACAGATAATTGAATGACTAAATCGTAGTATCTCAGCTCTTGTTCTGAGTGTGCGACATCACTGTGATACATAATACATACAAATACCCCACACGACGGAGCTTCTGCATTTTTAGGATTGACATAGAACGATCTGATGCACACTTTTGTGGAATATTCGGAATATTGTCCGTCCCAAAGTGTGCAGAGTCTAATCAATGGATGGGAACAGAGCGGGGGAAAGGTAAATTAAAAGAGGAAGAGAGATATTATGTATAATTATATTATATATATAACACATACTTTATTTCCTCACAAATCAAAGCATTTGATAAACAATTCTAGCTTACTACCTGCCCACAGGCAGTTAAGTACAAGGAAAAAAAGAATACAATGGACCATTACAACACAATTGACAAGGACACAAATATGTATATATATTATGTATATTTCATGTATATATATATATATATATGTATATATATATATATATATATATATATATGTTACTTATAATTCATAACACCATTACATAAAGTCAACTTCAATATTGTTACATTGCTTGGCCTTGAACATCAAGTTATTCTAAGATCAGACTCTTTAGTTTGATGAAAAAAGCTGTACAAGAATAGTTTGCCATGCCAATTATCCTGCCTCTACAAAAATTTATTTTATGAATTGTAATGTTTTAGATATTTTTTCACATATTTTACAACTGTAATGTCAATTCAAATTTATATATGTACCATCGTCTGAACATTTCACACATTCTATTGTCATGATCCTATGCTGGGTTTGATACTATAACATTTCACTTGTTGGAGGGGAGGCATACTTGCGCCCAGTTTCATAGCATGGTATTTCATAAAGCTGGTTTGATGGTAAAATATTTCACATATTTTTCGGGCATTGTTCGATTTCATGGTAAACTTCACATACTTTGTCGGCATATTCCCGGTCGCGTGGTACCATATTTTACACATTTTCATGGTATATGCAATGTTAATACCATGAAACCTGGCATATTCCCACGAAATGTGTGAAGTGTTATATCATGAAACCTAACATATGCCGACAAAATGTGTAAAATGTTGCACAATGAAACCGGACATTTATGCCCACGAAATGTGTGGAGTATAGGTTTTCCCGGCCAATTTCGCACTTTTGTCAGTCCATTTGATAGAAGGTTCATTTAATTTAGCGAAAACCCTCGTTATCGCACAGTCTGTCTTTCAAAATAATTGCAAGTTGTGCGTTCAATTTAGCATCTCGATCAATGAAATTAGCACATGTGGCGTTCGAATTCGTAAAAAGGGCATTCAAATTGACCGGTACTCTACGTTCATTCAAATTCGCCATCACTCGCCGAAAAGGGTTTTTGAGTCATTCAATTTCGCGAATGGGCAGTCAAATTCCCAACATTTTCATTCAGATTTACGCCATGTTATTTCTTCTTTTTCTTTTTTTTTTTTTTTGGAAAAGGTGAGAGCATTAATTAGACGTGTATTTCTATGTGACTTTTTGTTTCATCCACATAGGCTACTGTTAAGCAGTAAAAATATCATATTTTTTACAACTCAAGTTTGTTGTTCTGCAACGCCCCTTTCTTTCATATACATGGCCTACGTGTACAAGTACTACGGATTAACTTCATCTTCTTAAGTCATGACAGCGCGAGTTAGATACAGACGTATCAAGAAGACAGAGAAAGAAATATAGAAACATTTCAGGATCATAACCTTGACTTCATTGAAATGACCGACACACTCGGAATAAAGCGCTCAACAGCCAGATAAGTTGTGGCCACATGCACTATCTTCGGAGTGGGAGACTTAATAAGCACTTTGAAAAAAAAAAATGGTGCCAAAATCTCTAAAATGAATAAGATATAAAATGTAATGATGTTTGAAAAACTATGATGAAAGAAACTAAACAAAGAACCAAAGCATAAACATGTGTGCTAAATTGACTGCAGAAGATGTTGGATGCCCAGACAGGTGCCAGAAATGAATTCGAATGAACGAACGCAGCAATATACGTGATCACGTGACTATAATCATTCTAAATTGAATGAGCGAATAACGAAATGGTGCTTGTCTTTACGAATTTTAGTTGAAAAAGTATTAATTAAAATGAGGTTAAATGTAATTCGAATGCTCCAAAATGAATATGAATGAAGAGATCATAAAATTGAAATACCCAACATGTCAGCTACGCTAAATTTTGTAAAGTGAATGCAGCAATAAGGAATCGGACTGACAAAAGTGCGAAATTGGCCGGGAAAATCTATACTAATTCGAACAAAAATAAGCAGCTGTCCCTCTCACTTGTGCTGTTGAATCACATTCTCTTATTCTTTTAAAACATACAATACAATGGATAATGACCAATTACAATTAGAATTGGTGAGCTTCACCAACAGCAAAAATTTAGGTCATTTTGGAGTAAAATATTTTCACACTGTATCATATAACTATGACCCAATATCAAAGAGAAACAGGCATTCACGAGATATGTTACACTTACAACTTATAAGAATTAATGTTCTGCTGCTCTAAATGTAATTGTAAAAGTGGTAAAATCCAAAATTTATTGGACCAGTATTCTACTGAACGTCTCATCCATTATATTGTGTGTCTCTATCTTGATGTATGCTGCAATTCCTTTTTCGTCGGCCTCCCTGTCTCCGATATTGAACCGCTACAAAGGATTCAACACACAGCTGCTTGGCTTATGACAAGAAAAATCTGAACACATTACTGCAGTTCTCCGACCCCTCTATTGGCTCTCCATGTATTATACTTTCATTATAGTTTTTAATTTATGTCGTAGTAGTATAAAACTTTGCCCCATTATATGAAGAGTTCCTTTCCAAAGGATAGACCTGCTAAATTCCCTTTAAAAGGTAAGGAAAAAAACTTTTTTTTTACATGCTTCTAAGTACTTTCATGCACTGACTCTATGGCCCATTATAACTCCATCATAATTGTGATAGGCCTAAAGAAAATTTGCCTTTCACAAATATTTTTTACATTGATTTCTATAAATTAATATATTTTTTTATTTTGTGAATTTAGCACCTTTTGGAACGAAAATTTTAGTAAGGTAATATACAGCAAGTAAATGTTGTTTGAGACATTATTTTTGACACTTTGTATATTTTTCTGGGATGATTTGTTATCTTGAAACATTCTCCTCCTGTTTCCTCCATCTTTCTCCCCCCCCCCCCTCTCTCTCTCTCTAAAAAAAAAAAAAAAAAAAAAAAAAAAAATGGGCAAAGTACACGTAATGACATTTCACAGCAAGTAATCGCCTGGAAAGCTACACACACACACACACATGCACATCAGCATAGCCTTTTGCAAAGGCAGCTCGCCATCGAGAGCAATGGACAAGCACACACCAGTCAGACCGCAGCACGTATGCTAATGAGCCGATCCGGCAAGATTTATTCCGCACTCTCGTTGACGATCTTTGCGTTCGAAAGGTGTCTCGTACGTGCGAGATTTTGCGAGAGTTTGACAGGGCTATGGTTTTCACAGTGTAGCGACTTGTACATACATTCATCATGGCTACAAGTTACGGTAAATTGTTCTCCAGACTTTGATCTTTATTTTGATACTAAATTTGCGTATAATATCGGATCTTATCATGACGATATAATCAGTTGAATTTGCGTAAATTTTACCTGCTTTTCACGGAAGATTTTGTCGTCTGAAGTTCGTTTTTGGTTCCTGACCGGATTAAGAAACTGTTGTTTCTGATTTTGGCTTTTTCGTAGAGAGGAAACTTAGATGCTCATCATATATTGGAGTCAAGGAGACGCAATCATGATTTATACTAGTTTTTCCGTTTTGAAATGTCTGTAAATTTCACTTCTATCAAAGCCGGAAGTATGCTCCAAACAAAGTGTACAGTGGCGCGAAAGAGCTCTCTCATTGGACAGTGCTTGCATTCAGCGCGCGCTGTACCACTGCTTCTAGCTTCTAGCTTCTGTCCGAAGCACAGAAAGTTAATTTACACGCGTTCCTATGCAAGCATGCGCTATGCACGCACATGGCATGAAACCGTAGCAGCGTAATGACGTAATGCAAGCGCTGAATGCCAGCGCTGTCCAATGAGAGAGCTTAATACTGTTGAGACTGCAAGGTTTCAAGCTGACCAGCCCTGACATCGATGTATATTTTACTGGTTCTTGACCGGACTAAGCAACAAATTGTCAAGCAACAAATCCATGTAAAGATATTTACATGGATACAAAGAGATGGACTACCAAATAATGCATTTTCATTGAGACGCAAAGTGAATTTGGTATTCTTTTGACGTCTTGAGCATGTACTGCACGAATTACTTTTTTCATCATTCTTCAAGCTCAAATTACGCTATGATATTTTTCATTTACAATAATTTGAGTAACATGTGACGATTATAGCTTTCATATTTTCCAGGGGCGTCACCAGCATTTTTTCAATGGGGGTGCGTTTTGACACTATAGCGCGATGTTTTGGACAGACATTTGGAATATATCCCCAGGGGGGGGGGGGGGGAACCAAGCGGGGAAAGAGCACCGGCGTAGCTATAGTATTTCTTTTTTGGGGTGGGGGTGGGGGGGGGGGGTGGTGTTAGTATGCGAGGGAGCGAGCAAGGGGGGGGGGGGGAGGGTGTGGAAGTGCCTGTTGTCTCCACTCCTCCCACGGTGAGAACTTTTTGCATTTTGATGTTGTAAATGGTGCAAGTTGATGTAGGTTTTTGCGTGTTTTTATCGACTTGAAACAGTCCCACTTGTTTAAGGTAGCAGGTATACATTTTGATGGAAATTGTTGCTGAACAATGTGCCTATAAATCATATCATTTCAATAAACTTCTTGTATTGATTCTTACACTGATGTCATGAACGCGACCGAGCCCGAGCAACGGAGCGAGCGAGGGGGGAGGGTGTGGGAGGGGGCCAACCCCCCTCCCACGGTTAGAGCTGAAATTGCATTTTGATGTTGTAAATGGTGCAATTTGATGCTTGTTTTTGCTTGTTTTATCGACTTGAAACAGTCCCACTTGTTTAAGGTAGAAGTATATTTTGATGTAGATTATTATTGAACAATTTGCATATAAAATAGTATCATCCAAATAAACTTCCTGTTTTAATATTTACACTGAATTTCATGAACGCGGCCAAGCAAGAGCGAGCGGAGTGAGCAAGGGGGAGGATGTGGGAGGGAGTGTCCCCCTCCCACGGTGAGCACTTTTTGCATTTTGATGTTGTAAAGTGTGCAATTTGATGCAGGTTTTTTGCGTGTTTTATCGACTCGAAACAGTCCCACTTGTTTAAGGTATCAGTACATTTTGAAGTAAATTGTTAATGAACAATTTGCCTACAAATGGTATCATTTAAACAAACTTCTAGTATTAATTCTTACACTGATGTCATGAACGCGACCGAGCCCGAGCAAGCGGAACGAGCAAGGGGGGAGGTTGTGGTCCCCCCCCCCCCCCAAATGGATTATGGAATGACGGTGTGAAATGACAAATTACTGGCAGCAACATCAGGAAAATTGAATAACAATTAATAGTCCAGGCGCAGGGACCCAGAAAAAATGACTTCGTTCAACCCACCCCGCAGAAAAGGTTTGACTGCATAGGGTGGTCGGTTGGACTCTCTGGAACACCCCTAGGTAGTATGTGATTCGAAATTGTGGTATCAATAAAATTTTACAGGCCATTTTAGTTGCGACAAGACCTTATTGTTCGAAAAAGAGTCTGCGCACGCTAAGACTACTACACGCACCACTAGCGCTGCTACAGGCGCCAGTGCCAGTGGTGCGTGTAGTAGTCTTAGCGCACGCAGACTTTTTCGTCGGCAAACAAGGGTTTTTGCCAGCAAACTCACTAGCTGAGGTCAGGGTAGTTTAGTTTCTAGCCGTTTTTATTTCGTGTATATTTTTTCCGAGTTGCAGCAAGCCGAGTGAGGTTGCATACCCAGTGATTGTGACCCCAAACCGTTCGGGCGTCGCAATCACTTGGTATGCGCCTTCGCTCGGCTTAGCACAATAAAGTGGGCTTCTACACATGCGCAAGCTGCAACTCGGAGAGATGAAAACGAAAAAAAAAACCGACTAGAAACTAGACTGGGGTCGGTTACGGCTGGTACTGAAAATTACAACATAATCACAGTTTTTTGCAGTTATTTCATGAATAATTCCTCAAAACACCGTAAACCATATATATATATGTTGCTAGAGATGTCAGCAAAACAATGGGATACATTGTAAGTTAAAATATTGTGCATGGTTACCATGGTAACCAGATGTATACAGGTGATTGATAATCCAAAAAATGCCTCCAACTGCTGCAAACTTTGGTATTTTTTGTTCAGTTTTTGTTTTTGTAGATAGGTGAATTAAAAACAAACATTTCTATTGATTATTGTTCAAAAAAGTTTTTTCCTGTTGCCATGGCAACCAGTAATATCCAATCAGGATTCAGCTGTCAATACTTAAGAACTAATGCCCATATTTTCAAAAAGCTCAATAAGCATGTCATTCTGCATAATTGTACCATTTACCGTACTTTTAACACATATTTGACTTCAAGTTACAGGCAAATGTTGTTTCCAGCAATGTATGGACACAAAATTCCCTTCAAAATCTATGTTAATACAGAGAGCAAAGCCGACGATATTCTGATATTAGCTTTTTAGAGTATATATTTACAGAGAAATGGTTATTCGAAACAACCTTGGAAAAGAGCAGAAGAAAGCAATTGATTGTTCTTGTTCTTAGAGGAAATTTATTCAAGAATGCCGATAAATTCCTTTCTAAAGAAGGAATATGCACGTACACTGCATTATCCATCAATGGAATTAAAAGCGTACTTTTCGTTGGTAAGCTATATATATTTGGACAACTTGTGGTGATATTTCATAATCAAGTTCGAATTACCAATTCTTTGTTAAATATGAATTCAATTTTTCATTTCTTGTTAAGCCTGTTACTAGAGCTCACAGTGTGATGGATTGACTTTCAGTACTTCGTTATACACACACACACACACACACACACACACACACACACACACATATATATATACAAGTATTTTAGCTTTATTTTCAACAAGTTTATTTGTGGATCGAGGTATTTGTGAATCAGGGTATTTTAATGTTTAAGGACGTCTCAGGGTCAGACAATTCAGACAATCAGACAACTTTCTGTCTCAAATATACCATCAGCATTTATGTTTGTACCACACCAGCGTGCGATAAAAGTGAAAAAAAGAAATATCTCGAGTGTAAAAACTTCTTTGTGCTTTTCGTGGACTGTAAGTGCCCGAAATTTGAATCATTTTGTTTGTTATAGGCTATATCTAAAGTGTAGATACATTTTTCGTGCTTTTCGTGGACTGTAAGTGCACGAAATTTGATTCATTCTGTCGATATAGGGTATCATTATTTGGACAACTTATGGTGATATTTCATAACCAAGTTCGAATCGTCAGTTCTTTGTTAGTTATGAATTTCTTGTTATGCCTGTTACTAGAGCTCACAGTGTGACTGACTTTCAGTACTTTGTAATGTTATACATTACAGTACAAGTTTTGTAACTTTTTTTGTTCAACAATTTTATATGTGGATCAGGGTATTTTAAGGACATTTCGGGCTCAGATAACTTTCTATTTTCCACAGTCATTTATAAGTTTGCCACAACAAAGTAGGATAAAGTGAAAAAAAATATCTGGAATCCAGACACGTTTGTTTATTTTGCCTTACGTGCTCATGATCACCCATTGTAGGTCTGGTCTTAACCCTATAAAGCCCAAGCTATTTTGACCCCTTCCAGGCCCAAGGGAGGGCGGGGGGGGGGGGGGGGCGGCACATTGTGCCCCCTACATAACTTTTTTATTATATGATGTATGACCGTCATATTTGGCACATGCGTAGAGCAACTCATGCTCTACATGACCCAACATTTCTCAAGGTTACCCACTGAGGGCACTATTTCCCAAAATATAAAAATACATAGAAAATATGCTAAAATCATGTTTTTTCTTTCTATTTCTTTATCCCCAGTAAATATGTTATTTTATATCAATCATTTTCATATTTACTACAAAGGAAGAGCAAGTCAACGTTCACTATTTATTATGGTTGAAATTTCTCAAGGTCAACATGTGGGGGCGTAATTCATTACAATATAAAGAAATATATGAAACCTATTACGTATTGCTTGGAATGGGTGCATATATTTGTATCACATTTCATATTTCCAAAATACTGACATTTTAAGTTTACAGATTGATATCATGATAAACAAATGATATTCCAGGCAAAGCTTGTGTGAAGATAACACAAAATAAAAAGGTAATCTTTGAAAAATGCTGTATTTTCGATTATTTCTATTATATCTATTGTTTGATGCCTATGTTATATAGAAAATAAAGGAAATAATAAGAAGACCATTTCAGGGTAATTCTCAACCATAATTACTTCACATTTCTTTCCTTTAGCAAACTATAGCCAAGAAAACCCCAATTTCATCCATAATTATATTGTTAACTGAAATTGAAACAGAAAATCATACAAAGTCTGACTAACATGGTTGTCAGTTTACGGTTGCCATAGCAAAGAGGAATATCGGACATACCTAGATTAAATGTTTGTAATAAGATTTTAGGAAAAGCCACCAAATTTGGTTGAAATCGGGTAAAGGGTTTAGGAGCGGCAAATGAAGATGTGGTGGGGGCACAATGTGCCCCCCCCCTTAGGCTTTATAGGGTTAAACTACTCACCTCAACACTACAAAGTTAACCTGGATAAAACGGATAGGACCCCTAAGATTTTCCCTCATTCTCTCCTTAATAGCATTAATTCATTACTGCACGTTTTAATACAAATTTACATGTCATGACTTTTCATTTTATTTTTTCTTATTCTTAACCCTAGCTTACCAACGAAAAAGTACGCTTTTAATTCCATTGATGGATAATGCAGTGTACGTGTATATTCCTTCTTTAGAAAGGAATTTATCTGCATTCTTGAATAAATTTCCTTTAAGAACAAGAACAATCAATTGCTTTCTTCTGCTCTTTTCCAAGGTTGTTTCGAATAACCATTTCTCTGTAAATATATACTTTAAAAAGCTAATATCAGAATATCGTCGGCTTTGCTCTCTGTATTAACAAAGATTTTGAAGGGAATTTTGTGTCCATACATTGCTGGAAACAACATTTGCCTGTAATTTGAAGTCAAATATGTGTTAAAAGTACTTTAAATGGTACAATTATGCAGAATGACATGCTTATTGAGCTTTTTGAAAATATGGGCATTAGTTCTTAAGTATTGACAGCTGAATCCTGATTGGATATTACTGGTTGCCATGGCAACAGGAAAAAACTTTTTTGAACAATAATCAATAGAAATGTTTGTTTTTAATTCACCTATCTACAAAAAAAAACTGAACAAAAAATACCAAAGTTTGCAGCAGTTGGAGGCATTTTTTGGATTATCAATCACCTGTATACATCTGGTTACCATGGTAACCATGCACAATATCTTAACTTACAATGTATCCCATTGTTTTGCTGACATCTCTAGCAACATATATATATATGGTTTTACGGTGTTTTGAGGAATTATTCATGAAATCACTGCAAAAAAACTGTGATTATGTTGTAATTTTCAGTACCAGCCGTAACCGACCCCAGTCTAGTTTCTAGTCGTTTTTTTTTTTTCGTTTTCATCTCTCCGAGTTGCAGCTTGCGCATGTGTAGAAGCCCACTTTATTGTGCTAAGCCGAGCGAAGGCGCATACCAGGTGATTGCGACGCCCGAACGGTTTGGGGTCACAATCACTGGGTATGCAGCCTCACTCGGCTTGCTGCAACTCGGAAAAAATATACACGAAATATAAACGGCTAGAAACTAAACTACACTGACCTCAGCTAGTGAGTTTGCTGGCAAAAACCCTTGTTTGCCGACGAAAAAGTCTGCGTGCGCTAAGACTACTACACGCACCACTGGCACTGGCGCCTGTAGCAGTGCTAGTGGTGCGTGTAGTAGTCTTGGCGTGCGCAGACTCTTTTTCGAACAATAAGGTCTTGTCGCAACTAAAATGGCCTGTAAAATTTTATTGATACCACAATTTCGACTCACATACTACCTGGGGGTGTTCCTGGAGGTCCCATCTACCACTCTGTGTGGTCAAACCTTTTCTGCGGGGTGGGTTGAACGAACTCCTTAATTAAGGCCCGTACAGGAATTAGCGCCTTGACTATAAATGCGAGCGAGCGGAGCGAGCGAGCTTGAAAATTCTGACACTTTACAGTAAAAAAAAATGCCGTTTGTAGCTATATTTTTTCGCTTTGGAATTTAAGGGGGACACCGGGTGCAACTGCTTGCAATAGCTGGGAGCAATACCAGGAGAATGGCAAAACGATTACATGCGAGCGAGCGGAGCGACCGAGCTTGAAAATTATACATTTTATCTTTACAGTCCAAAAACTGCCGTTTGTAGCCGTATTTTTTCGCCTTGGAAATTAAGGGGGGGGGGGGGGTGGGTGCACCGGGCGCAGCTGCTGGCAATTACTGGCAGCAACATCAGGTGAATGGCATAACGATTAAATGCGAGCAAGCGAAGAGAGCGAGCTTGAAAATGTTGACATTTTACAGTCCAAGAACTGCCGTTTGTAGCTATATTTTTCGCTTTAAAAAAAAATAAAGGAAGGGGGGGGGGGGCGCACCGGACGCAACTGCCGGTAATTACTGGCAGCAACATCAGGAGAATGGCAAAGCGATTAAATGCGATCGAGCGAAGAGAGCGAGCTTGAAAATTTTGACATTTTACAGTCCCAAAACTGCCGTTTGTAGCTATATATTTTTCACTTTCGAAATAAAGGAGGGGGGGGGGGGCGCACCGGGCGCAACTGCCGGCAATTACTGACAGCAACATCAGGAGAATGGCAAAGCGATTAAATGCGATCGAGCGAAGAGAGCGAGCTTGAAAATTTTGACATTTTACAGTCCAAAAACTGCCGTTTGTATATAGCTATATTTTTCGCTTTGGAAATTAAGGGGGGGGGGGCGCACCGGGCGCAACTGCTGACAATTACTGGCAGTATTGCATAAAGATTAAATGCGAGTGAGCTTGAAAATTTTGACATTTTACAGTCCCAAAACCGCCGTTTATAGCTATATTTTTTTGCTTTCGAAATTAAGGGGGGGGGGGCACCGGGCTTAACTGCTGGCAATTACTGGCAGCTAATGGCATAACAATTAAATGCGAGCGAGCGGAGCGAGCGAGCTTGAAAATTATGACATTTAAAAATCCCAAAACTGCCGTTTGTATAAGCTATATTTTTTCGCTTTGGAAATAAAGGGGCGGGGAGCACCGGGCGCAACTGCTGGCAATTATTGGCAGCAACTTCAGGAGAATGGCATTACGACTAAATGCGAGCGAGCGGAGCGAGCGAGCTTGAAAATTTTGACATTTTATAGTCCAAAAACTGCCGTTTGTAACTATACTTTTTCGCAATGATCACCCTTTCATATCGATTTCAAAAGCAGTTTACTCACCCTTGAATTACTATTTTGGTAAGTCTTTTTTTTTTAACCAGCGGATGGGGGGGGGGGGGGTTCAACCCCCCCCCCCCGTAGTTACGCCACTGCTTTTGGGTGAAATAATTGGACATATTTCTAACAAAAAAGCAAGAATTTCTTTTCATCGCGGAAGTTATGATTATGTGGGGTGGGGCAAATGGTGCGCTTGCCTTCCAATATTTTTATGGGGGCAACATTTTTTTTTTTCTTTCAAAAGCAAGAAAATCTTCTCATTTATTAGATATTAGTTATGGGGCACAAAATTATAATAGGCTTGCTCCTCCAATATTTTAATGGGGGCAACTTTTTTTTTCTGTCAAAAAAAGGTAAGAAGGAATTCTTCTTGTCTCTGGAATTATGGAGGGGGTTGGGCAAAATGATATACTTGCCCCTTCATTTTTTTTTTTTGATGAGGCTTAGGCTCGCACTTGGGCTGGCAATATGGATTGGTCAGAAGTAACGTACATAGACCCTACATTCTTGTAAGTAGCACACGTACATGCAAACGTGTACGTGCTCCGTACCGTACGGATGTACAGTACGGTCGATAAATAGTAAACACTGTATAGAATACTAGTAGATGTGTATAAAATCAGTGCTGCCAGAGCTATCAGGGGTGCGAATTGTTTTTGCCCACGAATTTGTTGTCCCTGGTGCAAAATAAAAATAAAATAAAAAAGAATAATTATTTATCGTCCGGCGTTGATGTCGCTCGCAGTCTGATTTTTTTTTTTTTTTTTTTTTTTTTTTTTTAAGGGGCTGAAGGGGGGTGCGTTCGCACCCAACGCACCCCCCCCCCCCCCGGTGACGCCCATGTTTTCCGAGGCTTGAATTTGATACCAAATTTGTAAATATAAGGTGTATTTTTGTTGCCGAAAGCCCAAGGACAAAGTCCCCTTACGCAGCTCATTACGTATGCAAGCCTCGAGCGGGCTTGCATACGAGTTGAATAAATACGAGCGAATTATCGGGTGCTGCGGTCTGACTGACACAGCGCGCGACCGGCGAGCTGCGAGAGTAGCTTGGAGCGCGAGTCCACCGCCCACCGTATATAATGCGAGACCATTGCGAGCCGCCTTTGCAAAAGGCTATAGCAGGGGGAAATTGCACATTCTGGTAAATAACCAAAATGTGCAGGACATTGACGGCACATTTTGGTTAACTTTCTGCTCCTCCACAATCATCACAAAAGAAAATGTAAGTGCAGTTGATTTTTGTCCCCACCGAATGAGTTCGGTAGCTTAAAGGTCGTGTCACACCTTTCCGGGCAAGCTACGCGGGCTTGTTGCGAGTAAGGTTTTTCCAGCACGCAGGAAATTTATCTCGCCCGTAGTTGCCCGGAGCTCATGAGCACGCAAGTCCGATTTACCCGCAGCCAAGTTTTGAGCAGCATCTCGCAGGCAACTCCCACGCAGGTACTTCGCAGTCCCCGTATACGGCCAGCGCGGCCAAGATGATGACATTCTGTCATTTCTGTGGTACTTCTGCCATTCCTTCAGAGGAATTCCTTCACTGAGTTGTCAGCCCCAGGCACCTAGCACGCAGGTCACACAGCATACCCGCACGAAAAGCAATCGCAATAGCTCACTCGAGCCTTCAGCTCGGATGAGCTAAATAAGTGTCTTGCCTGTCTGTACTGCAGGACCATATCACCTTAACTCCTTGACCGTATTATAAATCTCAAGCCCATCCATGGGTGTTTAGTTCAGTTACCAAAATGTGCAGATTGTCCGAAATGTGCAGGCAAATCCACTTTTAACTGCACATTTTGGTAACAGTTGATTCTCTCAGGTGTAGGTGCACTATCGGCACATTTTGGTAAATTACCAAAATATGTAGTTACCAAAATGTGCCGTAACTATGTTACGGCACATTTTGGTAACTGCACATTTTGGCAATTGCACTTGCACATTTGGGCAATTTACCAAAATGTGCCGTAACATAGTGGCCACCTACCTGGCTATATAGCCAACATGGCCTGACTCTGTGGTCAAAGTGCGGTCAAGTGTGCACGCGGGTTTCTGATTGGATCGATGCTGGATTGAGCACCTTTTTGGAATAAACAGTTATAGATTTAGCACCTCGGGGAACAAAACATATTATCATTTGCCTGATTTCTCCATTTCTGATAAGAATGACATTTTATTTGAAGGGGTTACTGTATGGGACTGCTAAAGGTGAATACCTTTCTGTCAAAAAGTCCAATCTGATGGAAAATGGATTTAGCACCTTTTGGAAAGGAACTCTTCATGTCTCAAACACTTGATTACTTCAACCGTATCTTTTCGTTCGTCATTCATACTCTGCAATAAGGTCCTCGCACTCGTCCCCACTCTCACTGATAATCACTTATTCCAACATGGACACTTTTTTCTGTTTCTATAGATGAGGACCGCAGTGATGACAACAGATATAAGCCACAGGGACATCATCGCATATGCAAGACGTTGATATTTACCAGTCTCTGTACAATGATTGAAAACAAAAAGAGAATGACAAAGGAACGTTAGGTCGAAAAAAAAAGGTTTTCATGAACGAATAAGACAAAGGCAAAGAAAGTAAAAATACGTATGATCGTCAGTATTAGCACTATACGATTATCGGGGTTAAGATTTTTTTTTTTTGCAGTAGTATTCTGTTGTTCAAATCAGAGCCCCGTTGCATTAAAGTTACTATTGTGGTAACTTTGCCATCCAACGGTATCTACCATGGTAACAATACTCAACAGCCAATCAAAATCCAGAATTCCATGGAAGTTACCATAGGATGGCTAAGTTACAATAATAGTTACTTTTATGCAACGGGCCCCAGGATTATGTGACAATTACCATTACTACACATCCATCATTGCAATGTTTGCAGAGGATACCTATCCTAGTATTTGCAGTGCCAATTATATTAGTCTTTATAGCTTGTCGAAATGTCGATTACCAGTGCAATTTGTTAAAAGCTATTATAGACTGGTGTTTGGAATTAATCCACCGGGTGCACGTCACGAGACCGACACCCACGAGTCATACAGCCCACAAGTCATACAACTCACAAGTCATACAGCTCACAAGTCATACAGCCCACGAGTCATATAGCTCACAAGTCATTACTGCCCACTAGTTATACAGCCCATGAGTTCGAAACTGAGTAAATTAAGCCCATGAGTTCGACATCAAGTAAAATAAGACCACGAGTTATACAGCCCATGAGTTCGACATCAAGTAAAATAAGCCCATGAGTTCGACACTTGGGGTTCCCACTATCACGATTTGCGCCACGATTCAAATTGTGGTCTCAATCGTGAAGCAATCGTGGTGATCTTATGAGATCGTAATAGATTGTATCAGATCTTGAGGTCAATCGTGGCAATCGCGTTGATCGTAGAAAAATTTTGGACGGTTCAAAAATTTTTTACGATTAACACGATTAATTTTTGATCGTGATCATCGCATCAGATTGTCTTGGATCGTATCAAAACGCAGCAAATCTTATCTAATCGTGCTTCTTAATCGTGTTGATCGGGATCGACTTTTTCACTTTCCTTCTGCTTATTTTGCACACTTACCCTTATTTTACTCGCAAATCGTATACATTTTGTATTCCGCGAGGTTGAATAAGGGAGGGGTGGCACAATGAAATATAAAATAACAACACCACTATATAACATCCTCCAGAAGCAGAATGTTTTACATACCCCCAAAGTAACTTTTGTGACTTTTGAAAAGTGACTATTGTCGTGGATGTAAGGTAACTTGTGCATGACTATAAAGGTCACTGCAATTACTTTTTAAATAGAAGTTAGTCAATAAGTGTAGTAATGCCCCTGCGAAATGATTTTGCTTAAGACTTTTAAAAAAAGTGACATTATTTTAGGTGAGTTACCTTTCTGTTGTGTGTATGTCGATTTTGTTAAACGCAGTTAAATAAAACAATAAATCAAGCCAAACCAACCAAACTTTCAATACCCCATGAGATAACGACATTTTGAAATAAAAATGCATATATATGATACATACTATGCGAATATGAAATCAAACACACAAGCAATGCTATCAGTTCGGCCAACTTTCTTATATTGAGCGTATATAATACATAAAAGTTAGCATTCAAAAAGATCCCATCCTCTTTTTTAGCTTCAATTTCATCATACACAATTATTTTCTTCATGTATTTCAAAGAAAGGTGAAAACATCTGTCTTGATCTTTTTTTCTTGAGAAGATGGGGCAATGATCTGATCTTGTGTATTTTTTTTTTTTTTTGGGGGGGGGGGGGGAGGATGAGCACGTCAATTCAATAATCAATTAATTTCTGTAGGTTAAAATAGAGGAGGGACTATCTGAGGTTGTGGCTGGCCAAGGTGATGTTTTCTATCTCATGATAACACAATCGTCACTCGCAATACTACAAAGGTCACGTTCTCATCATCCTCAACATGTCAACCCTTGCCATCATTAAAGGTTGTGGATAGTAGGCCTAATCACTCTGCAGAAGTTGAGGAAACAATGAAATCCATCGTCAGCCGGACTATAATATTCCCATTCGGGTCCAATCGCACCTTAAATGGGGGTCGCTTTTCGATTTGATTTGATTTGATTTCGATTTATTTTCATATTTCTCGATGAAAAAATACATCAAATATAACAAAATCAAATGAAGTACATGATATCAAGCTGGAGACATACATAAAATATTGCAAATATATAAAACATATAGTGGTCGATCTATGACGTTTTGAATCTGTGAATGGATGCTAAAGAAATATGAAGGAACCTACTTAAAAGCGAGCTTGTTGAGCGTAGGTCCCAGTTAAAATCGAGTTAAAGATTAAGATGGGGAGCACGGGTACAACATTGACCAAAACATAGAGAAAAAGAAAGTACATTTATACAGTTATATAGCAAATTCTTCTCTAATACAGATTTGGGGTCGGATCCCGATCGTGAAAGACATCGTATCTTATCTCAACAATCCGCATTAGTTCGCGGTATTCATATTGGAACGTATCAGAACGTAGCTGCACGCGTTCATGGAACATCTTGTACTTGCACATATTTGTAATTGACATGTAGATCGCGCTGTTTATCCTGTCGGTCTCGTGAACACTCTTGACCTAGTGTCGATCTCGTGGGCTTTCTTTGCCTAGTGTCGGTTTCGTGAGCCTTCTTTGTCTATTAGTGTCAGTCTCGTGGACTTTCTTTGCCTAGTGTCGGTCTCGTGAGCATCTTTTGCGTACTGTCGGTCTCGTGAGCCTTTATTGTATGAGTGTCGGTCTCGTGGGCTTTCTTTGTCGGTATCGTGAGCCTTTTGTGCGTAGTGTCGAACTCATGGGCGGTATTACTCGTGAGCCGTATAACTCATGGGCTGTATGACTCATGGTCCTGTTTTTGATGTCGGTCTCGTGGGATGACCCCCATCCACCACCCACTCTACACACATTTTACACGGAGTACATATTCAAATCCCTCTCTATCCTTGTTATCATTGTACATCCATTTCCATAATCTATATTCTCGTTAGCATTTTTAGTGTGACGGCATAAATTTTCTAATGCACATTTCAAGCACAGCGATAAAGGAAACTATGAATACGGAAGCATTTTGACAGAATCAACCAACAACCTTCTCTATCATGTTTATAGAAAAGCGTACACTTTTCTTTTTGTTCACATGAT